>NC_056750.1:323142843-323277843 GCF_019279795.1 Protopterus annectens | reverse complement strand
GCCTCTCTGAAGGATGTTTGTGTCCGCTGGAGTATCAATTATGGCGCCCAGTTTGCAGTCATCTGCGAACTTTGTCAGCCACAATCCTCCTATGTTTGCCTGTACCTCGGAAAAATAAATGCCGAACAGGAGGGGTCCCAGGACTGAGCCCTGTGGGACACCACTTGTGACTGGCTTAGAGTCTGACATAGCTGCAGCAACTCTGACCTTGTGGGTTCTGTCCTTGAGCCAGTTTGCAACCCATCTTGTGACATATGGGTTTACATTTAAGCTGGTGAGTTTGTCTATGATGCCCGAGTGGGGTATTGTGTCAAAGGCTTTTGCAAGGTCAAGGTAGGCTGTGTGAACTGCCTTACCCTCATCAATGGACTTAGTGACTGTTTCAAAAAAGTCGACCAAGTTCAAAAGGCAGGATCTGCCCTTGACAAAGCCAAATTGGGTAGGATCCAATGTCAGTAGGTCCCCAATGTCTTTGTTTATGAGTTCCATAATGATCCTCTCCATAGCTTTGCAGACCAGGCTCGTCAAGCTTATGGGGCGGTAATTTCCAGGGTCCGTAGAAGCACCGCCTTTGTGAAGTGGGACCACTGTTGCCGTACGCCACTCTTTGGGTACGTATCCTGTGGTAAGGCTAAGATTAAACAGCAGCCTTATGTGTGGGTTTAGTTCCTCTTGGAGTTCATGTAGCACACAGCCCAGGACACTATCCGGTCCCATTGATGCTGTGTTTTTAGCTTTAGAGAGGGCGGCTCTCACCTGGGCATCTGAGATGTTAGGGAGGCTACACTCTGCTGGGATAGTTATTTCTCCTTTTGGGGGGAGGGGGAGGAGAAATTTGCACTGAACCTGTCTGCCAGAATGTTGGCGATGTCAGTGGGTTCAGTGTATTTTGTGTCATTTTGGACTAACTCTGAGCATATCTGAGAGTTTCCACCCAGGTTTCTAACATAGCTAAAGAAGGCCTTGTGATTGTCTTTTGTGTCTTTTGCGATTTTTCTCTCAAAGTTGGCCTTGGATGATTTTATGAGTGATCGTAGTTTTTTGCTAGTACTGATCAGAGATGCCTTCCCTTTTAGGGATTTTGCTCTGTCATGTAGTAGCTTCCTCCTCCTGTTGTAAAGTTTGTTTATGGCTGGGGTCCACCAGACCGGGCGCCTGCCTTTGGGGGAATGGGTCTTGGTTTTATCTGGGATTGCATGATCCATGCGTTCTTGAAGGTGCCCATAGAAGGCATTTGCAAAGGATTCAGCAGTGTGGATTGTGGTTTCCACTGGCCCAGGGGCCTTGAATGCTACCACTTCAGTCTTAAGAAGTGTGAAGTTTGCTTTCGAGAAGTTCTTCACTGTGGTCTTTTGTGCAGGGGGTGGGGGCGGGATGTGGATTTCCAGTGAAATTAATTTATGGTCTGATCTTACCAAAGAGGGATGTACTTCCGGTGTGGAGCATTTTGTCCCCATGTTTGTGATGATCAGGTCTAGTATATTGTCTCCTCTTGTGGGAATGGTAACTAGTTGTTCCATTGCATTTGAGTTTATGAATTCTAGGAACCTTTGGGCTAGGGTGTTGGGGCTTGAGTAATGTTCCCAGTCTATGTTTGGGTAGTTGAAGTCTCCCAAAATGATGGTATTGGAGAGACATTCATACTCTCCAGTGTCTTCAGGAAGGCTGTGTGGGGTTCCTGAGTTTGAGAGGGTGGTCTGTAGCATGCTACAAACTGTAAGGCAGTTTTGCCTATGGTTAGTTGCACCTGGATAGTCTCCAATGCTTCGTGCGTTGCCACTAACCTGGAGGTGTGGGTATCTTTGATGAAAATGGATACTCCCCTCCTTTTGTGGTTCGGTCCAAGTTTTGGGGCGGAAAGCATGATATGAGGTAAAACCTGATAGTGCTGGGGTGCTCTCAGGAGCCTTGAACCAGGTTTTAGTCACTGCACAGACATCAATGTTCTCCATACTGAGGAGGGCCGAGGGAGTGCATCTTGAGGTTTAGACTTCTGGCATTGAGCAGCATTACCCTTAGTTTTTTTCCACTTGTGTTTTCTAGGGAGGTAGTTTTGTCATTTGAACCTTGCCTAAAAAAGGCACTATGGGGGTGGCAAGAGCCTTGGCCAATATCCGGAAGCCCAGGGGTGACAGGTGCAAACCATCCCTTGCGAAGCAGCGTGGCTTCTCAAGCATGTCATCCCATGCAGACAGACACTGGATCCCCTTAGAATGACACCAGTAGTTAAGCCAATTGTTAAAACTGATCATTTTGTCTTTGTACTGTGGCATCATTCTTGGTGAGGGTAAGATGCTGCTCAGGGTCAGGGTCATACTGGCCTGGGCTACATAATCAGAGAGCTCCTCTATGTCTCTTTTCATGTAGTCCAGGGAGGTACGTCTCAGGTCGTTCACACCGGCATGTACAATGACTGAGTCATATTTGTACTTGCTGTGGAGTGACCTGAGTGCTTGTGTTATGTGGTGGATTCTAGCTCCCGACAGGCAGCTTACTGTGACCCTCTCCTTGTTCAGTCTGGTGAGCGGGACGTCAGTGTGCCTGACTATGGAGTCACCTATTACAAGTGTGTCTGGCATGTTGTTTGACCTTAAGGGCTGCGACTGTTTAGCACACTGACTTTGTGAATTATGTGTTGCATGTGTTATGTCTTGAGGTGGTGGTTGCTTGGGTGTCTGCGTTGGAGGCCTCTGTTGTTTTGGTAGATTTTTAATCAGCGCCTCCGACTTTGTTTTTGTGTGTTTATGTGTTTGGTTTGCAGTTGTGATAGTTCTATGTGAGACTGGGTTTGTGGTGTGCATGGTTACCTTCGCCTCCTGACTGGTCTTGCCAGTACTGAATTGAGAGAGCTCAGCCTCCAGTTTGGCTATATAGTTGCATCTCTCGCATATGTTTGTATTTGTTGGGAGGAGAGGGTTGTCTGTGTACATGAGGCAATTGTAACATTGCCTCAAGATTCCCAGATTCACCAGCTGAACAGGAGAGGACGCCAGCAACTGACCCTTCGACATGCTAAAAATAGTGAAAAAGATTGCTGTGTAACTGAGTCAGAAAGGACCTATAGGGAAATGGGTACTCAACAGAATTTAGGTGAATGAAGTACTTTTCGTTTGTTTAAGAGTGCTTTACCTGTATACAAAATGCTTTAGGAGCAAGTGTTGAGCTTTTCAGATAGAGTATAGGCTGTTTAGATTGCAAGTAGAACAGTTCTAAGGGAAAAATTGAAGAGCAGACTTGGCGGAGCCAGAAAAAGTTTAACCATGTTTAACCAAGTTTAACCTTGTTTAACCGGAGCTGCGCTATGCGCATGACCGCGCAAAGCCGTGCAAATGCGGATTTTAAGCAGTGAACTACAAAAGAGCTAGGAATTTAGGAGGAAGGATTAAAAATGATTCTGTTGTGGCAGCTAGGGATATCGGGGAAGAGACTAAATAAAAGATAATACAAAAACTGAGAAAATGGAAGCTTTGTTATATGGATATGGATAGTAAGATACAAGCAGTTAAAATGATTTTGGTCCCATTAGACTTATACACAGGTCAGGCATATTTTTATCAACCAGAGGAGAAGTTGTGGATCACAATTAATAAAGAACTGAAGGACTTTATCTGTGACTTTATCTGTGAGGGGAGGACAGCAAGAGTCAAGTGGGATAAGCTGATTCTTCCAGTAGGACAGGGTTGATTAGGATTACCCAATTTGAAGGGGTATTTCAGAGCTACACAGTTAAGGCTCCTATACATAGCACAAGCAGAAAACTATAATTGTGATAATGATGAAGCCGGGAAGCTCAAGAAACAAAGAGAGACTGAAATTTTGGATGCAGATTTTTAAGGAGAACAACAATAATCATACAGAATATTATATCTATAAAGTAGCACAGAGAATCCTAAGAACTAAGCCAACATTGGAATGCAGAAAAGAGATTCTGCTGATAAGGATGACTGCAAGTAGGGATATAGACAATAGGCAAGATGGGGCTGGAAATGACTGGAGAGAGTTCCTCTGAAGAGAGAGAGAGAGACAGAGATTTTATTTTACAAACAAATATGTCAAGTGTTCACTTGCAAAACAGAATTTATCACTCAGAATAGTTTATGATAGCAGTAAGAAAAAAGCTAAGATAACTGAATCTAATATTTTGTTCTTTTTGTGGCTCTGATGACAGAACACATTGCAGAAGGATAATGTCATTATGATCAGCTTTACAACTTTCCTCGATTCGTTTCATGAACCATGGCCTTATTTTACTCTAATCAGAAAAAATAGGAAACATTTATTCATGTTTGCAATGTGTTATTGGTATGTATCACACTGTAGAAAGAAGAGAGAGAGAGTCTTAAACAAGCTTACCTTTATCCCTGGTTTACTTCATGAGAAGTGTGTATAACTATGTAAGACAAACTACTGTGGAGCTTTCTGCTTGCTCTTCCATTTAGAATACAAAGTGATTACTTCATTCAGCAAACGTATCATTTTACAGAAAATGAAGTTTCTAACATAATGTACAGTACATGGCGTTTGCTGATTGCACTTTAAACACTGGAAAAAAGGCAATCCTGTTAGACACCTCTCTTGTGTGAAAGAGGTACATAAGAATTCTTGCTATGCATCTCTCAGAGTAGTTACACTGTAGTCTTGCACTAGAGCATACACTGCATCCAGCACAGGAACAGCATCAGAAAATGGAAACAGCTTTAAAAGCTGTAAAACATTATATATATATATATATATATATATATATATATATATATATATATACACACACACACACACACACACACACTCACACATGCACACACGCACACGCGCACAAGCACACACATACATACAATCACACACATATATACATATGCGGGCGTGTGCACACACACACACAACACATGCGTACACATATACACACACATACCACATGCACACATATATATATATATATATATATATATATATATATATATATATATATATGCACATGCACATATACACACATAAACAAACCACATATATGCACAGACACACACACACACACACACACACACACACACACACACACACACACACACGCTCCAAAATGTTTAACAGCTTTATTAAAGTTTTCATTCTAAAATGAGGTACATTTAGGTTCTTTCTACTTTCTGTGACAGCACTGTTTGTGAAACACTTCACACTTCTATACTTTTTCTCTCTGTGTAACTAGTGGTGCAGCAGAGCAACTGAATTATTATGTGCTACCAAGAATTATCATTGGCTTTATCTAATCATGGTTTTCATGTGTTCTTGATATGGATGTTAATATTCACCTCCGAAACTTCTTATTCAAGATGAATTTCATGACCTCCATGTCTCAAAAACATAGCAAGATGGTTACGACGAGAAACCTGGTCATAATCCTTTATGTAATTAACTCCTTTGACCTTTAATATAAAGTAGTAATTCTGTATTTTTGACCACACAAGAATTCTTGATCTGATACTAAAATATACTATATCTATGTAATTGCAACAAGTAATAGAAATGCATGAGTCAGATGGTGGCATTTTTAAAAAAGATATGGCCATTGCCCAGCAAAACCTTGCAATCACAAGTATAAAAGTTGCGTATTCCTGTTTCACATCACTTAATAGGCTGAATAAATTCATGTGTTAATTTCTGTACTCTTTTCTCCTTTTTTTCATTGAATTTACTCTTCAATAAGTTATCATCCTTACATGATCTTCTAGCTCCACAAAATCATAGCAACCACTTTTTATGATATCTTAAACCAAAAACATGTTTAACTACTAGAGCATCTAGTTTGCATATAGCTGAGGATTGCTCATCGGGTTCCTTGTGTTATTGACCTATTCAGTATTTAAATTCCCATCACTCCACCCTAGTAGGTCAGTAGCCATGGATATGCACTTCTCGACTCTCTCTGTGGCCAGTCTGGTTGAGATGGGTATTTTGAGACATTATAGAAATTGTCACATATACACTGACAACCCATTTATCATTAATAAAACAGATAACGTATGCAAGAGGTGTAAATACACTTTAATGCTGGAGACAAAACTCTCTCATACAATCAAAACTAATTCTTTAGAGGTTGTCAGTGGTACTTGCACCATGCCTACTGCACAGAGTAAAGACCTACACATAAAACTACTTATGCTGAGGCACTTACAGATAACCTTCCTAAAACTATAAAACCTCATGCACAGCACAATCAAAAAAAGGGGGCCTCAGCCATCATGTAAGCACTCTGTTAAAAAACCACCCACAGCTACACATAGTAAGATTGTATCCAATACCTCTACTGCTAAGCCCTTAAGGCATACCAGTGCACAGCCAAATTTCCTGGTCAGTGATGATTCTATAGTAAGGCACACTGTCCCCCTCATCAAACTGAGTAAAGAGAGAAACATGGTTAGCTGCATTTCCGGGGCTAGGATCCGTCAAGTTATACAGGCACTCAAGTCATTATAGCACCGATATCAGTATGATTGTCATAGTACATGTGGGTGTTTTTTTAAACACCTTTATTGAGTTATCACTTGTGACACAGGCAAATTTACATTTATATAAAAAGTAATCAAACTGTATTAACAAGTTCATGTTTACAAACATTATACTTCACATATATTGCTATATATCATGTAACCTAATCAACATTACTTAAATTATACATTTACTGCCCTTCTGTTTTTTTTTAACCAAGAAACATCTTTATTAAACCATCACTTACAACATATGCAATCATACATTTATATATATGAAATATATACATATATATATATATATATATATATATATATATATATATATATATATATATATATATATATATATATATATATAAACAAACGTAACTGATACAATCATAGTTACAAGCACTTTACATCACAAACCATACTGACACACTCCCAGTTGCAAACATTATACATCACTTATAATCTTCCCAATCATTTTCAGTCAAACATTGCTTAGCTCATTTAAGCCTTGCCTTCTTTTAAACCTCATTTCTCTCCTGTTTGTATTGTTCCCACAATTCCCATTTTTTTTCTATATAGTTTGCTCTTACCCTTTTCTAAAGATCTCATTTCCAGTTGTTTTACCTCTGTTACTATATTCATTACTTTTAGTATAGTTGGTTTAGATTCAGATTTCCATTTTCTAGTAATTCCTTTTTTGGCAGCCACCATAATTAGACACAACAAGGCCTTACCATGTCTAGGCAATTCCAATTCTGTATAATAGATCAGAAAAATAATTTCTCTCATCACACCAATCTGCCCACCCGGCATCTTCAACAGTGCATCTTGCAGGTAATCCTTAAAGTCCACCAAATCATCTCACTCCCAGAAAATAAGTTCCCAATTACCTCTTTCTTCTCCATTACACCTCCATTTGCTGTCAATCCTGAGGAAAAATTCTCTGGAGTCTACTTGGGGTATAAAATATCTATGTAAACATTTCCAAGCAAAAATCCTAAATCTTCTAGATTTTCTTGCATATTTGGAAGACCTACTTATATCGTTCCATTGTTTCTTTGTGAATTGCTTATCCAGTATCTCTTCCCAATCCTTTCCAACCTCCTCTAATTGATTCTTATAGTTATCATGCAATATTTTATATGCTCTACCAATTATTCCTTTTTTAATGGCAGCTTCTGTTCTAGATTCTACTACAAAACTCTACCGCTGCTGGTCTTTTGCTTAGGATCCCCTATTTCATTCCCTTTGCCTATACCCTGATAGGGAAGGCAATCTCTAACCTGCAGTCCAAATAAATTCTTGGCATCTTCCCATTCAATCATCTTTCCCTCTCTAGTTATTTGTCCTTTGACAGTTTTTTTCCCATGTGCTACAAAGACTTAAACCCTAAGTGGATTCTAAGATGGCTGCAGCTTGCTAGGCAGCATCTGAATACTGATTGTATAACACATCATTTAAATGTGCTTAACATAAATAAACAAAATTGATGGTAGGGCTGACCATTTAAGTCCAACCAATAACAAGGTAAGTCACACAGAACTGTAGCAGTGCATATCTGGAGAGTGTATACCCTAAAACAAAAAAGGGAATCCATTATAGCCTTACAGTACTTTCACAGGGAACACATGTAGAAGATCAAGATGGCTACAACAAAAAAAGAGATGAGCTTAATATGGGCACAAAACCTGCCTATATCACCACTGTTTTCATTAGAATGACATAAAAACACAAGGAGCAAAAGTAATAGCTGCATCAGTGTATGGCTATAAAAAGCAAATAGCTCAACAAGTCATCACCATTTTCAACAAGATCAACCAACCCTTCAGTATTTGCTCCTGTTACTAATAGAAAAGCTAAACTCAATAATTTCAGCAGTTAGATAGACAGACAGAATATGGATGAAGCGATTGTAAGAAGAGAGGCGACAGAGCAGATTAATTCATTTTTGGAAGGCAACCACAACCTTTACTGAAACTCATTCAAGAGTCACTCAAATAACTATAAAGAGCAATGACTGTCCAGGAATTCAGATTGCACCATTGTAACATTCTCATTTGTGGAATCCCAGAAAAGATACAACAGGAGAACCTTCTGGATGTATTGCAGGATACTTATGCAAAAAAGCCAGCTAATAAGAAATGACAGCTGCTTTGCTAGAAACATATGGAAGTAATTCTTATTATAGCAGGCACATTTGTTTCTTGAACAAAGCTGACACTTTATCAAACTACAGCAGTGTTAATTTCACAAGCCCTTTTAATAACCTGGGCACATTTATCTCTTGAACAAACTGATGACACTTTATCAGACTATAGCAGTGCTAATTTCACAAGCTCTTTTAATAACCCAGGCTTTATCTCAGAGTTCCTGACATTCCAGAAAAGGATACAAGTTGCACGGTTTTACCTTTTTGTTATCCTAACTGATAAAACTAAATTTTGAGATAGGAAGTCACTATCCAGCCTACCCAGATCCACTGTGTAATTGTTTTGCAGCAGGTCTGATCATATCATCTTTAAAAAACGATTAGAACACAGCGGTCGTTGAGAGGATTGTACAACTCCAAAGATGAATAGACTGAAGACATTTAAGCAAGGTATAATGAGGATAGCTGGCGCTGTGTCCATCAACAAGCACTGAAATACAAACTTGGAAGGAGATGCATAAGTTCCTCAAAATTTATCTTCAATTTCATCCTAAATTTCAGTCAGTAAAATCTCTGTGTGAATAAACTGCATCCATTGATGGGCTCTGTTTGTGAAAAACTGAGTAACTAATTAACAATCAGTTTCAGAAAAAAAATCATCTAAGTGATCACAAAGGCAGTGCTGCACAATTTCATGATGTCCAACAAAAAGAGATAAGTTGGTTGATATGACCCACCAGAGAACAGCCTGGATATTTAACATACTGTCTTACAGGAGATCTCTGACTGGTACTTAAATTAATGTAGATCCAGTAATAAATGTTTCTGCAGGAGGTAGATGTTCCTCCATCCTCCATCTGTGCTCTATTCTTCAGTTTTTCCTATGCAGGATTAGCACAAGTTTGTACCATGGCACATGCAAATCAACAGAGTTAGGATGTCCATGAAAGAGCAGATTGATAGAAAGCCATGACTAACAAGCTGTAATCAGGATCATTCATGGTGCAGGCTGACAGAAACAAATATAGCACAGCAGATGAATAAGAGATAGTAGATTACCAACGTTAATATACTTTAAGTTTATTACCAGGAAGCAAAGACAAGCTAACCTGAAGCTGACACAAATCTGATTATCACTTTGTACTGACTACACATGTCCTTTTTCAAATAGATGAGATATGCTTGCTGAATTTAGAATACACATACACGCACATGTATACACACACACACACACACACACACACACACACACACACACACACACACACACACACACACACACATACAGACACACGCATGCACACGTGCATACACACACACACACACACACACACACACACACACACACACACACACACACACACACACACACACACACACACACACACACATACGTACACACATATACACACAATGCCCAAAGTTTAGAACATTGCCTATCACTCTCCATAGCTGTTTAATGATGGTACCATTTTCCATGATTTGACAATGTATTTTTAATGGTAAATTATGTCTTTTTAACAAAATCTCACAATCCTACATATATTGACTTTAAATATTATTTCCATTATTACTATACCAGATGTGACATCCCCTCTCTGGGCCAGTAATCAAGGATCCAGAATCCTCACTACTGACACTGTAGAGGGATGTTCACTTGGAACAAAAAAATGATACACCCAGTATTTCCAGTTGCAGCTCTTTACATCAAGCACAATTTCACTTAAGAGCACACAGGGAACACAGCCTGGCATCTTGGTTTCCCTGTCTCTCTCTCCAGGCCCCCATTAAGACTCCCCACAGGCACAGCTGTAGAGTTGTGTCCTCAGCCGAGTGTTGAAGCTAAGTCCTCCAACACCCTCTCTATGAGACCATGCTCTGTGTCCCTGTTCCTAGTAGCTGATACATACACAGTCTTGGAAACTTGATTTGCACACTCACACACACACACAGACACACACACACACACACACACACACACACACACACACACACACACACACACACACACCTGGGAAAGGCTGGCATAGATTTACTAGCTATGCCCCTTTCTGCCCAGGCTATAAGGTAGTTACTACCAGACACACCTAAGCCAGCAACTCTAAGGCTCTTCCAAGGGTACCCAATTATACTGAGTAAAATTAATATTAATACAAATGGTAGTGTTTTGACCAATGCAGTAAGACTTTCAAGAGTGACCACAGAGTCACCAAATAGATACAAGTACTCTCAAAGATTAAAATATTCTCTAAAGGACCAGCCACAATGAAACATTTAAATATATTTAATAATAATTAATTTAAGAACATGAAAATACTAAATATCTATTTACGATAAACACCAGAGTTTCAATCACAGGAAATATTAAAATAACACAGATGAATACATTCACACAGATACAGAAAAACAGTACTTAACTAATCTCACTATATTTTCCTGACTGATCTAAAGAATTTCTTACTATTCCCTAGTTCACTTACTAGAGCAAGGCAAGATGATGTGGGTGAGTGATACTCCTATGTCAAGCTCCAAAAAACAGACTGCCCTGAGACTTCAGTCTCATCTAGTATAAAAAAACATAATTTCAGTGATAGATGACAGAATGACATCACATGCATCTGGACATCTGACTTCTGCTTCCAATGCTATCCCCTTAGCTAGAAGCTGCCAGGATTTAGCACATAGGTGTCAATAATACACATTGAGCTTTGCTGAGATGTGTTATAGCATCTGGAAGCTATAAAACCATAAAATGCTTCCACTCTTCCTACAGGAGCTAGTAAACCATTCTCTGGCACAGATGTTTAGTTTCTGGCTACAATCAGAACTGTAAGATACCATCTTTATGGCCTAAACCAGGTAATTTAATTTCTTACTCTTTTCAAAATTAGCTGGACTGAAATTAAACTCTTCTCTTCCAGTATCATCTGTTAAAACATACATTTAATCGGTTACAATACAGTCAGGACCCACTGTTGGTAAATTTTTAACACAAGCAGCTATACAAATGCATTTTTCAACCCAAGCATCTGTACAAATCAGTTTGATATACCAATGATTTATAATTTTTTGCAAAATTATAGCTGGCAATGGTGGCATATGTTACACATTTACTGCCCTACTTCTCCTGGCATAGCTGGCAATACCTCACATCGTCACACCAGATCAGCAGTTTTGTAAGCTGGCCATGTTTTATTGAAGTATTTAAGTTATTCACCATGAAATCATTAGCATACTAGTTATCTAGAGCCCATTTTATTTGGCTATATCTAAGAAGACGAGTCTAAAACAAATGTTCCCAGAATAAAGCCCTGTAGGATAGTACTGATAAGTCCCACTGAAATGGACAGGTAGCCTCCATGCTGCCTTGTTATCTTCTGTTGTGTAACCATTGTTTTATCTGTGGAACAATATGTAAATTGAAATTGAATGTGTCTAATTTATCATTTATTTCCTTATGCTGTATAGTATTGAATGTCTCAGTAATATCAAGATAAGCAACATGTATTTTTTGTTAAGCAGCATGCATTGTTAGTCCTTCATCACATATTAATGTTGCTCCTTCTATGAATGTCAAGAGATTAAAAAGACAAGCCCTCCTTCTCTCCTCTTAACAAACCCATATTGTTTTATATCTCACATCTCAGAGAAATGTATCCCTTGAGTCTTTTATAATAAGTGCCATTATGGTTTCTTCTGTGATTACACACAGAACGCTACTGACTCTGACAAGCCTAGGATACATTTTGATTTTAGCATAGCTTCCTCCTCACTTTGTAAACTGATACCACTACAGTTGTTTTCAAATTTTATATGATGGCCAAGCCTTAAGGAAGTATATTAGTACTGCTAAAGCAACCTGACACACCCTGTTAAGGCAATGAAATGTTATGAGCATTTTAGAATTATTCCGTGCTTAGAAATTATATAATAGGTTGGCAGAAAAATCCTGTGGAAATAGCACCAATGCATAATAAATGATAGCAATATAATTTATTTTTATTAGATTGAATAAAAACATTGTGTTAAGTTGCTTTGAAGTTGCCAAGAGAATGAACTGGTTATGAAATCACTGAACCTGGCAGATTTTCAGGAGTACGTGACACTACAGTGCAGGTTCTGGCACTGAAAAAAAAACATTATTCAAATGCAAAACGAGTGAATTAGGAAACTGTCTCTTATATCTTTCAAGTCTTTTTATGGTGGGGGGCTTGACCTCCTGCAATCCTCCACACCCCTCACACTTCTGATTAAAGGGGAATAAGTTTGAGATACCACAATTTCAAACTTGGTATCATCCTCAAGTGTATCCACATATCTGCATTTGCAAGGACCACAATTATGATCCGTGAACTGACAGCAGGCACCCCACTATACTTCTGTCATTTTCTTAAAACTCACAAATAATGACTTCTTCCCAGCTGATGAATCTGATAATAAAATGTAGACAGACAAGCCTTCAGTTTTTCTACTGACAGGAACTATTCTTATTTTTAATATCAAGAAAAATGTGAGTGGAAGAACCCCTCTCAGATATTAAAGAATCCTAAGGCTGTAGTGAGACTTCACTGCACTACAGCAAGTCAACATAGAGATGTGTGTAAATATTAAGCTGATTGTATCTTTATGTTTGCAATAATTTTTCTGTAAACACAGAAAGTTTTAATTTAGTGGTTTTCTTGCTTATAGTTATTTTGTAAACTGCTGCAAACACATTAGAGTCCAGAGTCAATGCCTACCTTTGTCATGCCTCAGACAGTACATCCAAGCAGGGCACAGTGACATTTTTATGGGAGGAAATAAATAATTACTAAATTGTTTATAACAAATTTCAAGCAATTAGTTTCTTGGCAAACTGTTAACAGTTTTACAGAACACTAACTTCGATGAGAGGAAAAAAACTAAAACTACTAAGAGTGGCGACCATTCATGGAAACAATTGTGCTCTGTGAGACCCTTAAAGGCATCATCAATGTGATACAAGTATTCCTCGATGACACAATGTGATGGCACGCCAACAGCAGGTGTTCATGTCTTGAAGCATTAGCTACAAGCTGAGTAATTGCTTCATATCATCAGCTGCATCAGTAAAGTACAGGATTCAAATGTCAATAAATAAATGAATTAAACACTGCCATCTGATTTATGTAAATTGACAGTAATATCACTTTTTATTGTAATCATCAAGTACACATTATAAATATTAAGAATGTGCATCTGATTAACATTTTGCAAAAAAAAAAATTTGAAGGAACATAGACAATCGCCTTATAGGAATATTTTAACTTATTTTAGCAACTTGCCACATTTGCACATATTATAAATATTTGTATGTCAGTATTATGTTGCCATATTCTGATGCCTTGATTCATAACCTGATTAATATGTCACTTCATCAACTGTGGAACTTGGGAACTCTGAACATACAGAACTCTATTTTGCTGTTATTAAAATTTGATACCGTAACTACAATACAATACTGTTTTAGAAATCTTGCTCGTATAGTTGGGTTGTGGCAGAAAAGGATCCATCTTAGATCACTCTACTGACCTGAATATAAAACAAACAATAAATAAACATTCAAAGATGTTTCTCTTTTACTAAACTCAGTTTCTTACATCAAGAATGTTAGTTCATGATACATGACAAAATAACTGCAACTACAGAGGCAGGTCACTGTGCATTCCATAGTTACAAATAGACACTCTTAAACTGATACGGACACTTATCTACCATTATTTGCACTTATCTTGGTCCCGCACCTATTTTGTTCATCACTGAAACAAGTTCTACAGATGGAACAGCTGTTGTTGTTGTTTATAATGGAATTATGTTGCTGCACTTGGTTTATGAGCTCTCGCTGTTGTTTAAAATGGCTTCTTGCAAACTCCAGCTACAGTTGTCTATAATAGCCCCTTGCTGCTGTAATTGGTTGAACATTCATGTTTATAATAGATCCTTGTTGTTATCAGGTCATTTCGTATGTACCATGACATCTATACTGTCATCTGTATATTCATTTCATTTTAGGTCACTCATTGTCATCTCTATTTCTGCCTTGAGCAATTATGTCCTTACTCTGAGCAAATTGACATCTTCATTTTAGTGCAGCATTGTTGAATCATTGTATCGATTGTGTGTGTGTGAAGCCATGCCTACCACAATTTAATAGATATTATGTGGCACCTGAGCCTATAACTTCAGTAGAGTAACTTTTTATTTGGCATCTGAGCTTATCAAATTCCCTATTTTTAACATCTTTATTGAATTCTCACTTAAGACACAGGCAAACATGTATTTATATAAAAGAAAGCAAACCATATTAACATTTTCCCAGGTACAAACATTATACATTACATATATTCTTTTGTATATTTATCACCCATTCAACATTACATAAATTGATCAATTCCTGCCTTCTCTTAAACCTCATTCCTCCTGCTCTAAACCATTATTCTGCATGTATCCTTCCCAGAATTTCCATTTTTTATGTACTTTCCTCCTATCCTTTTTTAAATATCCTTTCAGTTCTTTTATCTTTGTTACAATATACACTTCAAGGATAGGTGGTTTAGACTTTGCTTTCCATTTTCTAGTAATTGCTTTTTAGTAGCCACCAGCATTAAACTTAATAAGGCCTTACTATGTCTTAGCAGTGCAGATCCTGTGTCTCAGCTCAAAATAATTGCTTCCTTAGTTATACCCATTTGCTCACTCAATATTTTTCACAGAGTACTTTGCAGGAAATTTTTAAAGCCTGCCAACTCATTACACGTCCAAAACACGTTCCCATTTATCTCTTTTTATTAACCACTGCATGGCAGTCTAAGATAGATCTTATGAACTACTAGGTGACATCTGTGCTGAATATCTTAACAGACTGTAGCATTCGTGCCTGATATCACACTAGCGTGATAATATGTATACTGCCCTGATACCATTATTAGCTGTTGCTGTACAACTCCTGTACTTATCAGATGTGGTGTTATTAGTGCCAGTCAAAGTATTTCATCTTATCTGGTGTTTCTATTTTCTGTCCTCACTTGTTAATGATCTTTCTGAACACTCTGTACACATACATACCTCTCAACTGTCCATAATATTGCAGAATGTCCAGATTTTTATCTTATATTTTTGGTCTGCTCCTCATAAAATGTGTATTTCTCTGGTAAATCGTTTAAGGACTGAAGTAAATAAACAATGACACTTTTCAGTTTTAGAATGCATATCCTTCAGAAAATGCACAGTAATGCAAAATCTATTATAGCAACATTCTATGTTTATAACAGCAATATTTAAAATCTGTATCTGATTTTGGGCTTTTATCCTCCCATTTTTGGCTTTGTCCAGACTTCTTGTGCCAAGAAGTTGAAAAGTATGTCTGCATACTTGACTATAATTGTAAGTTAAGTTATATATAACGTATCTGCCCTATTTTCAAACCACTGGCATCTTTAACAATCAACGTATCTGACCAATGTGAAAATTCAGTACACTTTCATCCTGTCTGTTGCAAGCCTTATATCACTTGATATTATAAGGCAGTATGGAAACAGCTTTATGCTGCTGCCTGATCAACTTGATATGATCCGATGTGGGAGAGGTATAAACATCTTCACAATCCTGAGTCACCCTCTCACCACATCTAATTGTCAGTAAGCCTCGCATCACTCTACCCACACCTCTGCTTGTATATATCAAACCTACATGTGCTAAGGTTGTCAAGAAGTCACACCCTACCTTACACCATACATACAGCATAAGGTCACATAGTTCAAGAAGTCACAAAGTTACAAAGTGTAAACCTTCCAATTCCATTAAGTCTGCACACACAAATAGTAATATTCTAGTAATTAGTGACTCCATTGTTAGTTGTACAGACTCTGCAATCAGTAGACTTAATAAAAACAGGGTGACAATTAGTTATCTTTCTGGTGGCATGATCCGTAACATTAAGAGGGCTCTTGAGTCCCTCACAGCAGGCAAATGGAAATTAAGACCTGGTACTGACCCATGTGAGTGCTAATGACTTCGGGTACTAGACCCAGAGAGACATGCAGAGAGGTATTTGTGCTCTCAATGTTTGTGCCTCTATTGAAGGTAAAACTGGTCATAAACTCATCCAGAATTATGCACAGGTTCAAGGAAAATACAGTTTGCATTGGAATGGGAAATATTGCACATCCCTCTAGTTAAGCAAAGTGTTTGCCATGTGATCTTACATTTTTTACCACTTTTTTACGCTAAATTAAAGTTTCAGTTAATCACTTATATTGTTTATATGTTCATAGGTGAATAGAGGCATACTGACTGCAGGGGGCTTTTTAAGCCCAGCCATACATCTTAAATGCTTTTGATTAATTTAGATGCCTGAGGATTATTTTAAGGAGAATACGTAAGCTAAGCCTTGGGTGGTTATGCATTTAAAGTCTACCCCTGCCCATTAGGGACATAGGTGCCAGACCTGGGATGAATTTCCAGTTCCTCATTCACTGGTCCAAGTTATGCTTGAATTGAGGTAGTCTCTGAGACATATACCTGTCCCTCCAATATGCCCCACTTATGTTGCAAGCAAGGTTTAGGTCTCTATATCATTAATGTTAATGTTATTTATTTTGCAGATACGCAGAAGCTCCATCAGAGTGGAATCTAAGGATGCCCTAAATGCCAGGCCCCTCAACAGTCTGTAAGACACCAAATACAGGAATATGGTTTTGAGGCATTACACTAAGACATGTTTATACCTTGTATCCTTTTTTGTGAGGAATCTCTATGGATGTTCCAGTTGTTTCATGTAACTGGACAGGCACATACATAAGAGGGTGTTGTACTCAATTATTGATCTAATGAGGGACAAATACAGTGCATCAGTAACTTCCTTGGGCCTAGATGCCATACCCTTGCTTATAAGTTGCACAGTATAGAATGATTTCCGTACTGTTTTAGACACATAATGGTTGAAGGCCAGGTTACTGCTTACATGCATCCCCAAACTCTGACTACTGAATCTTCTTTTAGGGGTGTGTTGTCAATGAGATAGCTTCCAGGGGTAGATGACTTCCCAAATTATACTATTATGCATTTCTTGACATTGAGTTTTAGACTATTCAGGCATGGGTCCATACCTCTCAACTCTACAGATTTTGGTAGAATGTCCAGATTTTTGCCTCATGTTTTTGGTCCATTTTTCATACAATTGTGGTTTTCTGGCAAATTAGCGGCAAACTGAACTTAGAAAATAATGACAGACATTCGAGTTTCTGACTTTATACCCTTCAGGAAAATTTATATTAACACAAAAACATGTTATTCTATCAGCTTTCTAAGTTTATAAGAGCAATATTTAAAATTGTCCCTACTATTGGGCCTTTGTCCCACTTTTATTTATGACTTTGTTCAGATTTCTTGTTCTCAGAGGTTGAGAGGTATGCATGGATCATGTGTCAGTGCCAGCCTTTTTGAAAGATATTAGTGTGAATACTTGGATATCCATAGACCCTTGACATTGGTCTTGACTTTAGAGAAGCAGATACCAAAAAGGAGTGGACCCTATATTTGATAGTATTTCCTAAGGGGTGACTAGGGGAAAGAAAGTGGGCAAAACTGGAGATTAATTTGTTGGTCAGTAGAGCTGCTATATCTTCTGACTCAGTGTAGGTGGCTTCATTTACAATTAGTTCTGCGCATTGTTGTGTACTGACTTTTGGAGTTGTACACATAGCTAAAGAAAGCCTTATGGTTGTCCTTGGTTGAGGATGCTATTTTTAACTGAAAATTGGCTTTAGTAGACTTGACCGGCTCTCTGGGTTGCTTGTTTAGATAGCTGAGAGAGTATTTCACCTGCTATGCATTGCACTTCCTAATTTTTGCCATGACTTTCTTCCTTTTGTTATATAGCCTACTGATGTTGGGATTCTACCAGGTTGCTTTGTTTTTTGAGTTTGTTCTATGCTTACTCCTGGTATGCACAGCTGTCTCTATGCATTCGATAACATTATTGAACAGGGTCTCTATGAACAATTTCACAAAGACAGCAGTGTTTTTAAGGGGGTGGCCTGAAATGTTGCCAGGCTATCACTTAATAGTAGGAAGTTTGCTAAATGTTCCAGGATTAGCAGGGGTTCTCAGTTTTATTTTGATTTCAAAGGAGACAACTTTATGGTCCCACCTTACTAGTGATGACATTACACTAGGAGGGGGGGCAGCATTCTGCCATGTTAGTGAGGAGCAGATCCAGTATGCTTGCTCTCATAGTGGGAGCATGGACTACCTGATCCAGGGTGCTTGTGTTGACAACAGTGTAGCTACGGTGGGGTGAGAGGGACAACTGCCCCAGGCACAAATTGTTAGTGGTCCTGATCAGCCATTCTGGATCTCTGTTTTACGCAACACCAGCATTGAGGTGAATCCTGAGCACTGTAGCTCTCAGTGTGTGGATTTAAACTGTAGTAACTTCTTGCAACATTGTAGTAAGCAATTTGCTGCAGTTTAAAAAAAGAAATTACTTTTTTTAATAAACTGAGTGGAAGGAGGGTTGGGGGCAGGGCACAGAAATGAAACCCGAATGGTTGGGGCAGAAGGGGGAAGGTGCCTGTGTTTTGTGTATATGGTTATCTGTTAGGTGTGTCAGTAGAAGGAACAACTGCTGTTTTTTTGTGAAAATTTTACTGGGTGGAATGGTGAATGTCTCCAGTAAGTTTAACTCTATTTTATGGGTTTCCTGGGCCATAGAGGGTGACCTACAGCTTGCAAGGTTATGATATGGAACTTTGCCTATGTAATTTCGATATGGAGAAGCTCAGGCACATTATCCTGTTGGACCAACTTTGAGGTATGTTTGTTTTTGATGGAAGCAAGACACTTCCATCTTTAGACCCTGCCTGAGCTGTAGCTAGTCTAAATGTGTGAAAGGCATTATAGCTCTACACTTTCAGGGGTGGTCTCCCTGGCTTTAAATCTTAGTGACTGGAGAGACATACCCATGCATTTTACAGTTGTTTGGCAGTTTGTGTGATTAACAGATCTTCAATTTTGTTACACTGAGTGTTCTCCTTTATTAGTTGATTAGGCAGCATCTCCATTTTGCTAATCAAAGTGTTTTAACCGAGACATTCCACTCCTTGTCCCACTTTTACATTTAATCTTACCTTAAAGTACAGTTTCAGTTGGTTTTCTAGTCAGGGTATAAAATTGCTGAGAGCAGTAGCAATTATTTGGTGGCAGGGAATAATTTGCTGCTGTTTCAGAAGAGTGGACATTATTAGCTGGAGTTCTAATTGCTTTCTTATTGGTTCTTTCACTTTTCTCCTCAGTTTAACAGTGGCTGGCGGCACTCTGCACAGTTCCTCGCAATGCTATAAATGCTATACTTGACATATGCACGCACTTTCAGTTTCTAATTCTCTCTCAGGAACCTTAGTTAACTGTGCATTTCAGTTAAAGCTATAGAAATCACAGAGTTAAGCAGTGGTACATCATTGCACATCTAGAACAGATCTCATAGCCAGCCTAACCAAATTATTTCATTGGTTTTGGAGACTAAACCATTTTTTTAATCTACATTTATTATTTTACCCTACCTAAATTAATACCTTAGCCAGGAGCTGAAATGCTATTATCTTCTGTTACTCACACATCAAACCAACCTTACAGCTAGGCTAGACCAAAATATTGACTGCATATTGTTAACTTAGTTCACAAACTTTAATTAAGCTACATCTACAACTTTTTTGTGAAAAAAATATTTTAACCTAGTAACTTAAACACTATTATATTCTCTTAACATTCCCTGACACACAGAGCATCCTTGATCAAAATGGAAGGTCTGCAAACTAGTCTACCCCTGTTGCTAGCCTCACAGAACTTGGCAATATAAGAATTGCCTGATGCTCACAGACAATGATGTCTTACCTGTCTATCTGAGAGAGATGCAAGTATCCATACAAATATGAGACCATACTGTTCACCATCAAACCCATTCTGTGAAAATCACTCATCTATACCACAATCTTGAATTGGTCCAATCTGTACATGCACACATTAAATTATTATACAGTCAGGTACTAAAAAAAAAATTGCCCATGCTGCAATGGGATAGGAGGTGCTAGTCCCAGTGTAAATTGAACACTGCAACATCAGTTAGTGACAATACAGCTGTGAGTCATGACGAAGCAACGCAACCCACAAATCAGTCACCTTCAAACTGACACCAACACCAGAACACCAGAACTCACGAAGGGTGAAATCAGACTAAAAACTTCACCAAGGCAAACTATACCCACCTAGATGAAGGTATAAATGTATTCCAAGCCCCAATTCAAGCTGAAAGTGGCAACTACGCTGACGTTTACACTAATGCCCTGTACAGTCACTTGCATAAGTGTATAAACTCAGCTGTACCAGATAGAATCAAAGCTAGAACCCCAAGGAAAATCAAACTGCCATGATGGCCTTCCAGCATCAACAAACTCTACAATAAATGTAAAAAGTTGCTGTCCAAAAAAAAGAAAGACAAGAACCCAACAATGAAAAGCACCCTCCTTAGCCTTAACAGTCAAATAAGACAACTTATCAAAGCCTCCAAGAGCTCCTTTGAGAGAAATCTAGCAAGTACTGCCAAAGATAACCATAAGGCCTTTTGCAGTTATGTATGTAACCTAAAGGGTAGGACCTAAGCATGTGCAGAACTGGTGGTGAACCTGGTAGCGGATAGGTTTGGCAAAAATTTCACTCCCTTATCCCCTCCTAAATTACAACAAGCCGTCTCCCAACCCCCCCCCACCTTACATATATTAAGAACAGACCTTCAAAATCCTGTCCAAGGCAAAGACGGCCTGTCTTCTACACAGGTTAAAATATGAACTAGCATCACCACTACGTACCCTTTTCAATCATATCCTAACCACAGGCTTTGTTCCTGCAGAATGTAGAATAGCTACAGTTATTTCCCTCCACAAAGGTGGCCTAGCAACAGACCTGGGGAATTACAGACCCATAAGTCTAACCAGCCTCATCTGTAAACCCATGGAACATATTATTATGGACCTCATAAATAAAAACATAGGTGCCCTCCAAACTCTGGATCCTACCCAATTTTTCTTTGTGAAGGGCAGATCCTGCCTGTTAAATCTGGTAGATTTCTTTGAAAGTGTGACCAGAGCTGTTGATGAGGGCAAATCTGTACAGACAGTATACCTCAACAAAGGCTTTCAACACAATCCCACATTCAGGCATTACCAATAAACTTAACAAACTGAATGTAAACCCCTTCATTGTAAGATGGGTTGCCAACTGGTTCACAAACCAGATACACACTATCAAATTGGGTGGCTCCATATCAACCAGCAGACCTGTTATCAGTGGGGTACTATAGGGGTCAGTGCTGGCCCCCTACTGTTTGGTATATGCTTCTCAGAAGTTCAGGTCAAAACTAAAGGGTTGTGGCTGACCAAGTTTGCAGATGACTGCAAACTAGGTGCAATAACTGAATCCCCAAATTATGTCAGTATACTCCAGGAGGGTCTCACACAGACCAACGACTGGTGTATTAGTCATGGTCTCAAACTGAATGCAAAGAAATGCATCATTTCCTTTGGCACAAACAATGTCCCTTCACACTATCAAATCAGCAAGAATACCCTAGGTACCCATGAAATGGTAAGGGACCTGGGATCACAGGTTGATCGCCACCTTAACTTCAACCAACACGTGTCTACCATTGTAGGGAAAGCTTTCCACATAGCTCACTTTATTAATAAAGGCATCTCCTCAAGAACAAAAATTATAAACCCCTATACTCAGCACTTATCCAGCCCATAATTGAGTATAACCAAACAAGCTGAAAAAACCACTTTCAACGATCCAGAAAGGGTGCCCACGAACAGAATCCCAAGGCTCGGACAACGATAACAGGATGAAAAAAACACCTTTTATTAACAGAAAGTCGCAACACAAACAATTGAATAAACCAAATAAAATTGTCACAAGGTTAAGCGCTTTCGTCTGACCTCCGTCAGACTCTTAGTAGAGGTACACGAAAATGTGGTACGTGTAGACAATGTAACTTTATTAATACTAGCACAGATATCAAATTGGACAATGTGTTGAAGACGAAAATAAAAACACGTAAAGGTAATTGCAATACGCAAAGGGTGGTCTACATAGCCACGTGTATATCCTGTTCGGCCTATTATATAGGCAAAACCGAAAGGAAGTTAAAAACTAGGATATACGAACACTTGTATAGAATTCAGAGGAAAGATGAAAAAAACGCTTTGTGTAGACATATATCTGAAAAAGGTAACAACCACAGTTTCAAGTTTGCCATCATAGACTTAATGGAAATAAGTAGTTGCGAAGGGAATTGGAAGATCAAACTTTCGGCTCTTGAAAGTAGATGGCAGATATTTTGTGACTCTACTTCTCATCCAGGGCTGAATGATTTTATTAGTATAAAGCCATTCTTACAGCTTAATGTATGAAGACCTCAAGCAGCTTGGTTATTGAGTAGTGGTTTGATGGCACATTTTGATACTTTTCCTAATTGTGCTAGCTGTTCTCATTAGGTGTTCATATCAGTGGGCCACATTAGGGGGCCATACCAGTTGGTACAGATTGGTCATTACACGTTTTCAATAGGTTTTTTAATAGGATTATTATGTATTTTAGGTTGAGACTTACCCCTGTGTTGTCTTGAGATATCATTATTATATGACACACTGTTAGGGGTTATAGATCTTAATATGCATTATTCGACGAATTCCCTGTTCGTCTATACGATTACAGTTTTATTTAGTAATTTATTTAGTAATATTTTTAGAAATATTGTGTCCTTGTTGGCTAGTACATATACTCTTTCTGTTTAAGTACTTTTCTTGTATTGATGTTTTTTACATTCTGTCGCCTTTTTATATTGACATTTTGATTCATGCTTTTATATTTTCCATACCATTTTTGTATATTTTCCAAATCATGTTTTTATGTAAATTTGGCACTGTAGTATTTGATTAAGTTGCATGTAAAATTAGTACAGTATGATACTTTTAATGGATACTTAGATTTATTTTACATTGTTAGGGAGTACATCTTAGTGTATTAGCAGTAGGAATTGTAGTTAGTTGTCATCTCTTACACATTTGTGCTAATCAGTCTTTTATCATGTAAATAATATTATTTATTATTTATTATTTTTTATCATGTAAATAACATTATGTATTATTAGCATCCTTTGCACATGTTGAATTTTGGCATATGCTGTGGGTTTGCAAATGCTGACGTACAACACGATACAGTATTAATGTTGCCCTTTTAATTAGTAATTGTTTGGCAAGTAGTTGGCGCCAAATAGAACTTAAAAACTCTTTTCTGACATTGGTTCATGGTTCTGAGGAAGTCTGACGGAGGTCAGACGAAAGCGCTTAACCTTGTGACAATTTTATTTGGTTTATTCAATTGTTTGTGTTGCGACTTTCTGTTAATAAAAGACATAATTGAGTATAAGACCTCATTCAGTATGTACCATACTAAGCGCCTCCATTAATTGGAGACACCTCAGAGGTTTCTAACAAAGAACATCAAGGGCCTCCAAGATGTGCCTTACACGGACCGACTAAAGTCCTTGTCACTATACTCCATATCGTATAGACTTCTTAGGGGAGACTTATGCCTGGCTTACAGAGCAACCCAAGACCCAAACCTAATGAACTTACTGCATATCCGTAAATCAAATGGGTCTAGGACTACCCATTCCAGGAAATTAAATATGGCCTGTGACTTAAATAGTACATGCTGGAGGGACAGATTTATCTCCTAGTGACTGCCATGTCTTTGGAACAGGCTACAATGTTCAAGAGGAACCTGGACGAGTGGATGGGGCACTGTAATTTCTTACCAGGGATAGTACCCACAATCCTCTTAGACATGGGCAGTTATCACTATATGCAGTCTTAGAGATTGACTAATACTTCCTTCTATGGTATTACATTGGGTTGAAATGGTTAGGCTTAAAATGACCTCCGGGTCAATAGTTTAGTAATCTCCTATGATCCTATGATAATAGACCAATTATACCAAAGCAATCTTCAAACACAAATAGAAATGTACTAATGATTGGTGACTCCATAGTTAGGCACACAGATTCTACACTCACAAGACTGGACAATAAAAGGGAGACAAGTGAGCTATGTCTCAGAATCTTAGACTACTAATGCTACAAGGGACCCTAGGACCCTTAAACCAGAAAGTATGAGTATGGCATGGTGGTGGGCCATGCTGCAGTAAATTACCTGGTGCACAGGACCCTGAAGGATATTGACAGAGACATGACACATTTCTCTATTCTTGTCACAAACACAGGAAAGACTGTGGTATTAAATGGAATCCTTCCATCACTAAAAATGATGACAAGCTATAAAGATAAGGCGATTGGCTTTAACAACTGGAGAAACATCTGGTGTCATTCTAGAGGGATAAAGTAGGTGTCAGCATGAGATGAGATGCTTGACAACCATTCCTGCTTCACAAAGGATGGTTTGCCCCTTTCATTCCAATTCTTCCACATACTGGTGAAAGCTTCTGTAGCCTCCATTGTGCCCTTTTTCGGTAAGGTCCAGTTGATGAACATGTCAATTTAACTTCCAAAACATATCAAGATACCTCAATGCTGGATGTTTAAACAACAAACTGTTGGACCTTAAGGTCTTCCTGCATTTAAATTACATCCATGTATATGCTGTTATACAAAACTGGTTTAGGTGCTCAGAGAGCATTCCCTTATACCTGCATTTTATACTTATCACTTATTTACACCCAAAAGAAACTGTGGTGGTGTATCTATATTTGGTAGAGACCATGTTACCTCAAGACAATTACCTAGAGACCCTCAATTTCTTACAGAGATTCAAATCATGCTAAATTAGATCAGCTATCAATTCATTGTGTGATACAGAACCACCTCCATGTCACCAGAAAATCACACAACATTCCTTAATATTTCGTATTACCTTAACATAAGTAGAAATGCTATTATTCTATGTGAATTTAACTACCCTATGATTAACTTTGGGACCTAAACCACCAACACAGGATATGCACAAAAATTCTGAGATTTTATAAACAAAAACTCCCTGGACCAGATTTTTAGAGAACCTACTAGTAAATAGAATATACATGACCTGCTCTTAACAAACTCAGCATTTGTATGTACAATGTTCAGAGTATCCCCTGCACTGGTTAAGATAACCACAGACTAGTAATTTTCTCCATCAGAATCTCTAAACAGTCAGAAACAAATAACACAGAACTCAAGGAATTCAAATTTACAAATCTCCTAAAATTATGTGATTAATTCCCCAAATGCAACTGGGAAAAGTACTCATGCACCAATACACTGGCCCAATGCTTCCTGGAATTCATCAGTTCCAATGCTTTGGAATAGCTCATTCTCATCCCCACTAGAGGAAGCAACATCCCTGACCTGGTTATTACTAACATTGGCAACCATTGCTCTACACCAATAGTCAATTCCTCCCTGTTTAGATCCGACCACAAACTAATCACCATGGAAATTCACATCTCACCCACACCCTGCGCAAAGGTATCCACCATGAAAAACTTCTCCAAAGCTGACTTTGGACTCCTAAAAATAAAGGTGGCTAACGTCACAGCACCCATGTCAATGGAAAATAGATGCATGACTGCCGAATCATACACCAATGCTCTGTACGAACACATACATAAATGCATGCAACTAGCCATACTCAACAGAACCAAGACACTCTCCTCCAAAAAAGGAAGCCTATCCTGTTGTCCCCTGCCATTTATAAATTCTACAACAGAAGGAAGAAACTGTTGCAGAAAAAGGTGAAGTCCCAAAACTGAAAAAATTCCCTTATTAGCCTCAACAAAAAGTTGAGATCCCTCATGAAAACCTCTAAAGCCAGCTATGAAGGCAGAATTGCGGCAGATACTAAAAACAATCGCAAAACCTTCTATAGTTATATCAAGAATCTCCATGGCAATACCAAGGTTTGCTCTGAGTTACTGCACAATGGCACTTCCTATACTGAGCCAACAGATATTGCCAACATACTGGCCGACAGATTCAGTGCCAACTTTACCCCCCCAAGGACCAATCACAATACTGGAGGAATGCCAGACACCCAGCATTACTGCAGCACAGGTTAAAGCTGCATTGTCCAAGACCGAGGATACAGTTTCCATGGGACCCAACAATATCCTTGGATGTGTTCTACATGAACTACAAAGTGAACTGGCACCACATCTGTGTGGCCTGTTCAATCACAACCTCACCTCAGGCTTTGTCCCTACTGAATGGTGCACTGCTACAGTCATCCCTCTCCATAAAGTGAAAGTGACTGCAGACCCTGGGAATTATCGACCCATTAGCCTGATGAGTCTGATATGTAAGGCTATGGAGTGCATCATCATGGACCTAATTAACAAAGATATAGGGAATCTCCAAACTCTAGATCCCACTCAATTTGGTTTTGTGAAAGGTAGATCATGCCTGCTCAACCTGGTTACCAGAGCTATGGATGAGGGCAAGACAGTTCATTCAGCCTACATTGATCTGGAAGGCCTTTGATACCATTCCCCACTCAGGAATTATTGATAATCTCACCAAACTAGGCATCAACTCCTATATCACTAGGTGGGTTGCAAATTGGCTCACAGATAGAACCTACAGTGTGAATGTAGCAGACTCCAAGTCAGACTGCCAACCAGTCATGAGTGGAGTCCCACAGGGATCAGTCCTGGGTCCTCTCCTGTTTGACTTCTACTTCCCTGAAGTTCAGGCCAACACGGAGGGACAATGGCTGACCAAGTTCACAGACGACTGCAAGCTGGGAGCCATTATTAACTCCCCAGGTGATGTAAACATCCTATAGAAAGGCCTAACTGAGACCAATGACTGGTGTTGAAACCATGGCCTTAAGCTTAATGTCAAAAAAATGCGTTGTCATCCCCTTTGGGAAAAACTCAGTTCCCACTAATTACCACATCGATGGGAGCCCACTGAACACTGAAGATGTTATAAGAGATCTGGGGACACAGGTTGACAGCAAACTCTCCTTCAACCACTACATTGCCACTGTGGTCAGAAAGTCCTTCTATGTGGCACATCTCATTACCAAGGGTTTTGCATCCAGGAAGAAAGAGGTCAACATCTCTCCCTACTCTTCCCTCATTAGGCCAATCATCAAGTATAATGCCCCATTTGGCATGTACCTCACTAGATACATGCAACAGCTGGAAAGGCCCCAAAAGTACTTCACGAAGAGTATCCTAGGCCTTAAACACGTCCTACATGGACAGACTCAAAAAAAAAAAAACTCTAGCTATTCTCTGTTTCATATTGTCTACTAAGAGGAGATCTCTGCTTGACTTACAAAGCCATGTCTGACTCAGCTCTGTTAGAAATGCTACATCTAAAGAAATCCCAATCCCTCCCCATCACACACTCCAGAGACCTCAACCTCATTACCACAATCAACAGAACATGCTGGAGGGACAGGTTCATAACCCAGAGACTGCCCATGCTCTGGAATAGACTTCCTATACATGTCAAGCAGAGCACTTCACTGGCCCTCTTCAAGAGAAATCTTGATGAGTGGATGGGAAATAGAAAGTTCACCCTGGGGATCACTCCAGTGGGTCTACTTGATAGAGGTACTGGGAACTAACTTCAGGCTACATGATGCCAGGGCACTTCTATAGGCTAGGCTTGTAAAGGCTCCTCCACCATTAGCCTAGTATGCACCTATGAGCCTATGAACCTATAACAATATTAACCACATTGATGATACTGCAAAGAATTATGCAGAAAATTCCTACTTGCACCTGGATAAGTGTATTAAATTGGCAGTCCCAACTTAATCCTAGAAAATGGGGAGGTCTAAAAGCAAACCAGCATGGTATTTAGCAAACATTAATAAACCATGTAATAAAAGAAAGAAAGAAATTCCTAAACCTATATAGCAGAACAAACGACCCCACCCTAATTAAGAACATCAGACAGATAATAATATAAAAAGGTGTATGAAAAATGAAGGCATCTCATGAACTTAAGACTAGCTACTGAAGTCAAAGACAACTACAAATCCTTCTTTAATTATGTCATAATTATGTCAGAAAAATAAGATATAACACCAAACATTGCTCCAAGCTTATTCATAAATTTATCTGCTAGCATATTAGCAATATACTTAGACTCATAGTAGGCAATGCTATTATGAATTAGTTCAGGGCATTGTTGGGTGCTGTTTCTTAGTTTTGTAATGTAGTTAAAGATGGCTTTATAATTATCTTTAGTTTCAGCTGCTAACTTCAGTTCATGCTTGCCTTTAGTTCCTTATAGTATTTTTTAGTTCTTTAATGATTCTTTTGACATAGTTGTTATATGGGTAGATGACAACTTGCTGTAGTGAATGTACTCTGCAAAATGAAGAAGATCTCATCCATGGGGCTGAAAACATACCCAATCCATCCATCCATCCATCCATCCATCCATCCATCCATCCATCCATCCATCCATCCATCCATCCATCCATCCATCCATACCCATGCTAATCAGCACATCAGGCAACGAGCACCCTCCAGCACACGTTACTTCCATAACGATTACAATTTTACAGGATCGGGTTGCTAGCCTGGTACCCGGGACTCCAACCATGGGGTCTATATTACGAAAGCAAAAAACCCTATGCGCGAATACCAAAACATCGACCCCTATACCTATACCACGAACCGCGAAAATCCCGAACGCACTAAACAGTGAAAAAAAAAATTGAACTGTCTTAGTCGGCCAACCCTACCACTAGCTATACCTACCCAAATAAAATAGATAAACCACATACATACACTAACCAAACCCTACTTCTAACCTAAAGTAAAGCACAAAACCCTACTTCTAACCTTACACTAAACCCCACATACACAACTAACTATGCACTGTCCTTAACCCGTCCCTAACCCTAAGGTCCATAACTACCGCACACGTCCCCTACAGACATACATTCAAACAAAGCAAATAATCCATATACATACATTTAACAAAACCCTATCTCCAACACTACTAAACCCACATACAAAACTATCTATGCACTAGCCTTAACCCCTCCCTAACCCTAAGGTCAGTAACTACCGCACACTTCCCCTATGAAAATATACACAAACAAAATAAATAACCTATATTCATACATTTAACAAAACCTTACCTCTAACCCTACACTAAATCTAACATACATTACTTATCTAAGCACTTACCTTAACCCGCACCCTATCCTAAACTCCATAATTATCCCACACTTACCTTATGCAGCTAATCCACAGATGGGCCAACCGTGAAAATTCGATATTTCCATTTTCGCGGTTTTCGACTTTCACTGTAAGTCCACTTCGCGCTACACAGTTCGATGTTTACATATTCACATAAACGTCTTTTTGCTTTCCTAATATAGACCCCCAACCATGTGTACACATGGAGTCAGGCACACCACACTCACACACAAACTCATACCCATGGCCAATTTAGAGTGCCTAATTCACCTATAGCATGTCTTTGGAATGTAGGAGGAAACTGAAGCACCTAGAGGAAACCAAGTGAATGCAGAGAGGACATGCAGACTCCACACAGAAGGCAGCCCAGCCGAGAATTGGATGAGAGAACCTCTTGCTGTGATGCCCAAAAACATACCCAGCTGCCAAATTAATACCACTAAGCAAGTATTTGATGTACCCAGACATCAAACACTTCAGCCTGAGCCTAGCAACCAGCTTTGTCTGATGTGAATGGTACACAGTGTTGTGATTCAGCTCCACAAGGGTGGACATAACACAGACCCTGGGAATTACATGCCAATCAGTCTAACGAGTGTTATATGCAAAGCTATGGAACATATCATAAATCATCTAATTAACTATGATATCAAAAATCTTATCAGACTCAACCACTGGTAGTATGGCTTTGTCAGGGCTAGATCCTATCAAATGAATCTTGGGAGCTTCTTTGACAGAGTTGTTCAATCTGTAGACTGTGGACAAGTTGCCTAGGCAAAGTACCTTGACCTTGCCTGGTTACTCAGTATATCACATCTCTAGCAAGTATAATAAACAAGTTGAAGGCGCTTCAAATTGACCCATTCATGGTTAGGTGGATAGCCAACTAGTTTACGGAGAGGACTCGCACAGTAAGAGTTGGGGATGCATCCTCTGAGACCATGAATGTGGCCAATGGTGTTACATTGGGATCCGTACTGGGACCTCTGTTGTCTGCTCCTCAGATCTCCATTTATCAAATGAGGAGCTTGGGTTAACAAAGTTCGCTGATGATTGTAAACTGGGAGCTGTCTTAATCCTCCACTGACATACATTCACTCCAGCAGGAACTTACACTTGTGAATAACTAGTGCACTAAAAAGGGCTCAAGATCAATGGCAAGGGCAACACTGCAGCCTTTGGCAAGCGATCCCTAGCTCCTGCTTATAGCACGGATAACACACCACTTCAAAATGAAAGCATCATAAGAGGCCTGGGCACTTGAGTGACCTGAGTGGACAGCTCCTTTATGTTTCACCATCTTGTTTCAGTGGGGGATAAGAAATCATTTTATCTTGCATAGCTCATAGAAAAAGTAATTCTTCCAGATTAAAAGATGTCCCCACTTCCCTATACTCTACATAAATTAGACCTATCCCTTTAGGATGTACCTTACTAAGCACATCAAGCAATTGGAAAGACTCAGGAGACCTAAAATATCTCAACTACTGAGGAAAGAATGAAGACATTATCCCTATATCCCAATATCCTTATACTCAGTTTCATACAGACTCCTTAGGGGTGATGTGTGCCTTGTCTATAGGGCTAAAAGGGATCCAGTAATCCAAGAAATCATATTTCAATAAATCCATCAGTCCAGTTAACATTAGGGTTAGAGATCTCAACTTTCTCTAATAAATAAATAAGACAAAGAAGATGGCTAGAGTTGACATGCAATACCTACCCTTTATCTGGAACAAAGTTTCTGTCCAAGTTAAGCAGTGTGGCAAGAAATGGCAATGAAATTAAACCACTGCTGCGTCCTGTAAACAGCTTCATTGCAATAAAATGGTAAGTGCTTTCGTCTAAAATAACAAGACTTCATCAGACAAATTAATCGCCATTAAGCCAGCATATATATAGCCTCCAGCAATCGGTTACACTTCATAATCTCGAATTACTGAAATCCCAAATTTCAGTAACCCAAGACCATGAAGCTGAAAATCAGAATGCTGAAAGTGCATAAGAGCGAATGTGAATATCTCAAATCTCACTTATGCGTTTCTGGTACGTCGCGTGTAGTGTTATGGTGCCTGAGATTGCAGGTGATTGAGCGTTTGTGTGTGTTTTTGTACATTGTATGTATGTGTAAGGGTAGGGAGGTGTAAGTGTGAGTGTTGGATTTGTTGGTGTTTGTGTATGTGTGATGTGTATTTGTGTGCGAGTGAGTGGAGGATGGAGTGGTGTGAGATTTTTTTTTTTTTGTTATGTTATGTGCGACCTTGGAGTTGGTATATATAAGTATGGGGGGGGTGCAGGAGGGCTTGGCCCCTGCTTATATGTAGTGTAGGGTTGTGTGGTCTGTGTGCTGTGGGTGGAATGGTGTGTGTGTTATGTGGTGTATGGTGTATGTATGTTCGTGATTGTGTGATTCAGGATTGTGGATTTCGGTATTGTGAATGGTTTGACTTTATAGTCTCGGGTTACTAAAATAAGGGATTTCAGTAATTCGAGATTATGAAGTGAAACCCCAGCAATCACATGGTATGGAAACTTCCCTTATTTAAAGAAACAATGTAACAAACTTAGTATACACAATAGATACAATGATAAAACCCCAACAATAATAAAATACCAGCAATAGTAATACAACAAATCCATATTGTAATCTGTAAGCCCTTACTTTTGTTCTACTTCCAAACATAAGTATTTTGAAATATATAAATATAAAAACTAGTCATAAGGACCACATATTTTATAATAAAAACCTATAAGAGGTCACTAATTCATGTACAACTAATCCAAATATATTAAACTATTATGTTACCCACAACATTAATGTGGCTATTTCTCATATTTCAACAAGCTGTTAATTGTTATAATGTCATTTAACCTGAGGGGTACTGAGGCATTGAGGTATATTTGCCAGCATAATTCTTGCTGCTCAAGAATAATGCCCCACGGACCACCCAGACAATGTTCAACTCTCTCAAGTATATAAAATAGGAAACAATGTTTTGTATTGTCTTTAATATCTTTATACACAGCATTAGTATTGTTTTCTTTATTTATTTCATAAACATGCTTGTATATGTGTTCTCTTAATTTACGTTCTGTCTTACCAATATAAAATCCATTGCATAGTTCACATAGTGCTATGTAGACCACACCATAGGTATTGCAATTGAATTGCCCTGTGACCTTGAAGCTTTTAGATCCTACCTGTATAGTATCCCTTGTGTGTATGTATTGGCACTGATTGCAAACTCCACATTTAGCCATTTTACCCATAATACTTCTATTGTCATTGCCTGTACTATAAAATTTTCCTTGAAGCTGGTACCCTTTTTGGACATTACTCTGGGGTAACCACCCAGTTTTACATGTACATCTCTATCATTTTGTATAAGTTGCTAGTTTTTAATTAAGATATTAAAAATACTCTAGCTGTTGATGGAAAAAGTGGTAACAAATGCATGGCTGAGTGGATCATTATTCTGACTGATGTTATTGCTTCCTGTATTGACTTTTCTTACCTGATTATTTAAACAGGGGCTTATTCTTATATTATTCTTAATGCATGTACCTGGTGTATCAGTACTGTTCAAAAGTAGAACATAAATACCCAAACTCCTTTTATTAACTGCCTCTCTTTTGATAGAATTTACCATGGACAGAGGATATCCCCTATTACCAGACAGATCCCCGCAATAAATTGCATTCCTAAATGAATCCATTGTATTCAAATACCATCTTCACCTCCCTTACCATTTGGCATTCAACTACTGCCCATTTTTGATGGTAAGGGTGGCTATTGGTAAAATGCAGAAAACAATTTGAATAAGTGGAGTTTCTATATATACATGATGTTAAACATTTCCTCATTGAATCTTTAGACAATTTAACATCTAAATATGAGACAGAATCCTGGTGAATAATATAAGTAAATCTAAGAAATGAGGTTGTATTATTTATATAATCAATAAATTGTTGAATTCTATCTACTCTATCTGTACATGCTACAAAGATGTCATGCAGAAAGCATATATACATGCTCCATGATGCTTTAAATTGACTATTAAAGACATAATTATGTTCCCATGCTGCCATAATAATATTTGCTTATAATGGCCAACAGGCCACCCCATGGCTATACCAGTCTTTTGTTGAAAAAAGTGTCCTTCAAAAAATATATAATTATTGTAAAATACAATCTCATCCAACTGACTTAAAGTATTAATTGTATCTTGTTCTAAGCAGAGAACCTCCATTAAATACTCAGTGAAGCACTCTAACCCTATATTGTGGGGGATACAGCTAAGATTGTATGTCAATACATTCATAATATCTTCCAATTGTTGACACTTAATCAAAAAGTCCTGTGAGTCTCTACACAGATGTTCAAAGTTCATAATTGTATGTTTTAGTTGATGGTCGATGTATCTACTTATGAAACTTGTTCTTGAGGTGCCTCCATCCACAATAGGTCTAAAACGTGGACTATGTAGTTGTTTATGGATTTTCAGCACCCCAAAAATAGTGGGTATCTTTGCTTCAGTGACATGCATAAATTTGTATTCAATAGGGCTAATTTGCACCTGCATCAACATGTCATATATTTGTAAATTAATTTTCTCATACGAGACATTAATCTCATTGATGAATATCTCGGTGTATGTGTTCTGAAACAAAATATTGAACATACTTTGAACATAGTCAAGCTGGTTCATGACTACAAGCCCACCTCCTTTATCAGGTCACATAAGTCTTAAGCTTTTAAAATCTTTTAGTTCATGGAGGATGTCCCGTTGTTCCTTGTTCATGTTATACCAAGGACATGTAGCTTTTGGTTCAATAAATATTGAATGTCCATTTCACAAATTTGTTCAAAAGTATCTAATGTTGGATGAAGTTCAGGGTTAAAAGTATTAGGTACTCATAACCCACAATTCACAATGTCAGAGGGCTCATTACCAAAAATTAATTTCAAATTGAACTTTCTTGTGTATAACTTTAGTTTACTGATAACCCTTGTTATATCCGCTCATTGAGCTGGTACAAAAGTGTAGCCTCTACAAAATAAGTCTGCATGCTCACTAGTAATATTAAATGAGCTATAATTATAAATGTTAAAGTCATTGGTACTGTTAGAAATAATAGTACAACAGTTTCTACTGTTATTAAAGACAGTTAACATCTTTGTCTGTACGTGGTTCTCTTTTTCGTTCTCCTTCCCTGGAAGTTCCAAGTTGGATGGGGAGAAACAGAATGTAGGTTCTGACCCTGTATCGCAGTTGTTGATAGATTGTTCTTTCTCTTGTTCTCTATCCGCTCTGATCACCGTAATCAGGGATACTCCAAAACTAGATTAGTCATACATGAATTAGTGTCATTTTATAGTTTTTTTATTATAGCATGTATTGTCCTTATGACCAGTTTTATATTCATTTATTTTAAAATACTTATGTTTTGAAGTAGAACAAAAGTTAAGGCTTACAGATTGCAGTGAGGATTTGCTGCATTATTATTGCTGTTTTTTCATTATTGCTGGGGTTTTAACATTGTATCTATTGAGCATACCAAGTTTATTACATTGTTTCTTTAAATAAGAGAATTTTCCATACCATATGATTGCTGGAAGCTATATATACTGGCTTAATGGCCGATTAATTTGTCTGATGAAGTTTTTTTATTTTAGAAAAGCGCTTACCATTTTATTGTAATAAAGCCATTTACAGGATGCCATGATAGCTTAATTTCTTTGGCATTTCTTGTCATGTGTCGGTTGTTTGTGTAAGCAGTGTGGCACCCTGTCTGCCATTAAAAAGGAGCTGAACAAGTGGATGTGTGCTCATAAACTCACCCTTAGTATGACTGACCTCGCCCTCCTTGAAAAAAGAGGCAAGGCCTAAGGGTGAGTACTGACAAGGTGGAATGGCCTTGCAGTTTAGATACCTTGTAACTCCTATGAGCCTATGAGCTTATGATAATTGGCTATAACAAATGGCCTTGTAGCTGATGTAATTTAAGAGGCCCAGTATCCTTTGGCTTAAAATGATGTCACTGATGGACCTTCTTTCTTTTTGCATTCTGGCCAAAGCCTTTACAGCTGTATTTTTTAAGCAGCGTAAGCATACACTTGACATCCCAATGTAGTTAAAAAAGGCAAAGAAATTCTAGCTCCTGAAGATGTTAAGCTTGCTTTTTGCCATTCCAGAGGTCTTAACAAATAAGTTTCCAGATCAGTGTGACAATATTTGGTAGCAACCCTGTTAGCTAATATTGATTCCTTCTGGCTCACAAACTGAACTTAAGGTCCATATCACTCCAAATAATATAAATTATCACTTTCTGGCATGCAATATACCATCCTTAATTTCCTCTAACAGCCATGAAAAATTTTGAAATGTGTTAGCTTTATTCCCCATAAACAAAAAAAAACTTTATTCTGGTGGATTTCAGTTCTTCATCTGTTAACAGCACTACTAATCTTAGCAAGCTCAGTGGTGATTGTTTGACTTATTAAATGCTAACGCCCTTCAATAAAAAGTCAGCCAAATTACTAGTGTCCTAATATAATAGATCAAGTCCAAGCCAGCATCATTACCTCTTGCAGCAGTGTTTCCTTATCGGTATTTCTGGTCAAATCTAATCATAATTCAGTCGTCTTCTCTATCAAGACGTCATACAAATATACCACCACAATTAATACCTCTTAATCAAAGTCTCTACATACCCCACTTTTGTGCAGAGGGATGACTGCTGCCGTTCTCCATTTCTGAGGCATGAAAACTGTTTGGAGGCTACAGTTAAAGAGCAATTCCAGAGCCCTTGACAGGTCATGTTACATGTTATTTAGATAGCATTCTGGGATATTGTCTGGGCCCATTGCAGTATTCTTGGCCTTAGAGAAAGCATCAAGGGCCTGTTCCCTAGTGATAGTAGGGGGCAGTTATATTTAATGATATTTCCTGAGGGAAGGTTGAGGGGGAGAGCGGGGTAAAGTTGGAGCTGAATGTATCAGCCAGGAGGTTTGCTATATCTTCTGTCACAGTATAGGTGGCTCCAGTCACTTTGCACATAATTGTGCATTGCCTATGAAGTTCTGGACATAGCTAAAGAATGCCTTGTGATTGTCCTTGGCTTGGGAGGCCAAACTTACCTCAAATTTGGCTTTGGTAGACTTTATTTGTCCTCTGAATTGTTTGTTTATTTTGATGAGAGTTTTTTTATCCTGCTGGGTGCTACACCTCCTAATTTTTTCCATGATTTTCTTTCTACTGTTATAAAGCTTATTGATATTGTAATTTCACCAGGATGGCTTGTTTTTTGAGTTAGTTCTGTACTTCTTCCGGTACAGCTTCCTCTATGTAGCTATTTACATGCTTGCATGGGGTTTCTTCAACAGTTCCAAGTAGGCAGCAGTGTTCTCAGGGATTAAGGGAGCTTGAAATTTTGCAAGGTTATCACTTAACAGTAGGAGGTTAGCCTTAGAGAAGTTATTGAATATTCCAAGGTTAGCTGGGTTTCTAGGTTTTATTATTACTTCAAAGGAGATCATTTTGTGGTCTGATATTACCAGAGAAGACATTACACTAGGGGGTGTGCAGCAGTGTTCCATATTAGTGAGGACCAGATCTAGTATGCTTGCACCCTTGGCTGGTATATTGACAATCTGGTCAGGGATTTTGTGTTTATAAAATCCAGGAATCTCTGTGCCTGGATGTTTGGTGTCATATATGATTCCCAGTTAATGCTGGCGTAATTAGTCTCCCATGAATATGGTATTGGGTTAGATGGTGAGTGTTTCCATTAAGTTTAAATACATGTTATTTGTTTTCTGGGTCATAGAGGGGGACCTATGGCTTGCAAGGAAGTGGTATGGGATTTTGCCTATGGTAATTTGAACGTGAAGAAGCTCACATGCATTCTCCTGTTTGACCAGCCTTGAGGCATATTTATTTTTGATGCAGATCAAGACACCTCCACCTTTAGTCCCTGTCTGTATAGTAGCTGGTCTAAATGTGTGGAAGACATTATGGCCTTGCACTGCGGGTGCGGTCTTCGCAGCTTTAAACCATGTCTCAGTGACTGCACGGATGTCAGCATTCTCTAGGATGAAGAAAGTTTGTAGGGAATGGAGGTTTTTGTTTCGACTCCTAGCATTGCACTGTGGGGGAGAACAATGTTTTAGCTAATATTCGAAAGCCTAGGGGAGAGGTGCAGACTACCCTTGGCAAAACAGCGTAGTCTGTTGACCATCTCCTTCCATGCTGACAAATATTGCACCCCCTTAGACTGACACCAGAAATTAAGCCAATTATTAAAGTCAGTCATCTTCTGTTCATATTGTGGCTTCATTGCTGGAGAAGGTAAAATGCTACTCAGTGCTAGGCTCATAACATCCTGAGACACATATTCTGAGAGCTGCATGACCTTTCTCTTCATATTGTCTAGGAGGTATGTCTCAGTCATTTACACCCACATGGACTATGACTAAGTCATACTGGTATTTGTGGTCCAATGACCTGAGAGCATGCATAATATGGTGGATCCTGGCTCTTGATAAGCAACTGACTGACTTTCTCCTTACTCAGCCTGGTGAGAGGGACATCAGTGTGTTTCACAATGGAGTCTCCAATGACCAGGATGTTGGAGTGTGTGGTGGCTTGCCTCATGAGCTTAGAAATAGAAGCTACATGAAATATGGCTGCATGTGTTGATGTGGGTGTTGTTCTGAAACAGTGAATTTGGGGCTGCTGAGGGTATTTGTTTTGTGTACTTTATCTAGGAGGTCTTTGGGGTTTAGGATGTTTAAATGCCCCAGCATATTTGGGTCTATCTATCTACTTTGAACTGTGTGTGATGGGTGCAGCTTGTGTGCTACTAGCAACATGATTAGCATTAGGAGTGTTTTTATGTGAGAGTGTTGCCTCCAGTGACATTGTGTAACTGCATCTCTCACATACCATATCAGTTTGTTTGAGAATTAACTGGTTGTCAGTAAACATGAGACAATTTCTACATTGCCTTAGGAGGCCCATATCCATCAAGCTGGTAACAGAGATAGTGGGAAAGTTCATATCCATGGCAACAGGCCTTTTTTATTGATTAGATGATTGGAGTAAGAATATAAAGCAATATCAGGCATATCTGGTTTACAACTCGGGGGGGGGGCAGTGCTTATCAGTGCAAACTAGTTGCAGTATGTGCAACTAGGTATTGGTGAAATTTCAAGGGTACTTTTACAGTAAAAATGTCAACTCAAGGTGTTTGCTTCTATACAGGGCACTGCAACACACTTAAGAAGAAACTGATAAGCAGATCCTGATGATTTATGGATTAAGTATTTAAGGAGATATTTGATGGTAGGTTGGACAGCAACAAATCAGGCAGTAGATAACCGAAAAGAAAGAATTAACTTTGTCAAGAATGTTGAAAAGAGGGGATTAGACTGAATGGCTCCTGCCTGGCTGCTACTACTGCTGGTCTCAATACAGCTTCATGCTGCTAGGATGCAATGCTCCTTTGCTTCTGCTCTCACCAGAAGCAAAACAGTAGCATAAACCCCAAGACGAGAAGGAGGCCATAGACTCTTTGGTGATCAGTTCTTGTCACAGATGATGCAAGGGTCTGTAGGCTTGTTGTAGCCTTTTCCTGGTACATGCCTTCAAAAGCAACCAGGAAGGTCCAACACAGACCCTCACTTCGCGAATCTGAAACAGTCAGGAATCAATGCACCCTGCTCCTTCTCCCATCAGGAGAAGAATATAAGCACAATTTCCAAGCTGGCACCTATGAAGCAGTTATTAGTCTTTCCTGTGATCAGCAGTCTGCAAGAAATAATATCCCTATGCTCCTTCTCTCACCAGGAGCAAAACAGAAGCACTAATCCCAAGACAACTACTGAGAGGCAGAATGCGGGCTCTCCAGTAATTGGTGGTCTTAGAGCAGATGTTGCAGATTTTAAATGTAAGATGGAAAAATGGGTTAATATCCTAAGAGTTGCACTTAGCAGTTAGAGATGAAAGAGGGAGTAACTTAAGCACTAGCTATGTAAATGGGAAGCCAGTCATTTTAAAAGAGCAAGATAGATTGGAAGGGGTGGCCACTTTGTATTCTAGCTCCATGGAATACTCTTTCTAATATTATGATGCTATGATTGTGATCAAAAATGTCTCACAGTAGAAGCATATTAAGAAAAAAAAACAGAGAGACTCTAGCAAAACAGAAAAGTGCTTGCATAATTATCTGAACCTTGGGAGAGATGTAAATCTCCACTAAAAATAAATGTGTCTCAGTGTACTTGCTCTTGAATAAACAATAAAATACAGGTTATCAAGAATGCAGTCAAGGTAAATAAATAAAAAAGTGGAGCAAAAATAACTGCCTGAAGTATATACACTGTCAAAATAAAACAAATTAAAAGCACCAGCAAATACTGCTGAACACCTATGTTAATTTGCAAATAACTAAACTGAATGATTTTATCTCACTACAGCAACTCTGGATTACATCAGAATAAAAATGTAATTAACACAAGCAAATTAATATGTTCTGAAAAAAAAAATCACACAATAATTGTTAAATAGCACTCAACTGTTAAAACCTTACATTCTACATATCATTACCACAATTATTTTCATTTAAAAATGCAGCAAAATTGTGCATTCTAAATATAACCATTAGTATGTCAAAACCTAACTTAGTCGTTTGTCCATAATTTAAGCATGATGTCCTTTGATTTAACACTCCAGTTCTACTAACATATTCATTAAACCCAGGTTGTATACAACCATCTAATTTGAGCTGCCACTCTAATTCTAAGGTTTTAAAACTGGCCTCATAATCGCCCCCCTATTTTAAACACAGATAAAACATATTTTTTGAAAGAATAACCTAAAATGATACACAAATATAATATAATTGTGATTGCTCATTCATATAGGATTAAAATTTTTATATATTCTATTAAATTCAATTTTCTCATAGTTTTGCTACATGAAAACTTTGACATGAATGGCAGAATAAAACTGCTTTCACAACTGAAATATTGTTTTGCTTCATATGATTTGCCCCATATCCCTACATAAATAAACATTAATGAATCTGCAACATGAACATGTAAACATGTGTCACATTTAAACATACCTTTTTTTTTTTTCTTGAAAGGTATATCAAAATACTGTCTTTCCTCATCTCAACAAAATGTTTTAATATTAGGTTCTTTCAAAATTATATTTAGAATATCCCCTTTCTGAAACATACTACAAAGTAAACCAACTTCTTTTTCGAAATCTTCATCTTTTTTCCTATGCCTTAATATTCTAATTTCCCATGACTTCATAGTGTTATTTTAAATATGCAGTATTATCAAAATCTGCTTTAGAAAAAAACTTGTTTTATGCTCTTCTTTACATAAGCCAACATCCAAATTAACATCCAGAAATGAAATCTAATTTTTTAAAGAGTAAGTAAATTCATTTTATCAGCAAGTGCAACAGCTTCAGCATCACTTCTTGTCCAGATATAAAGATGGTCATCAATAAATTGCAATAAAATTCAAATGTTTAAATTCATCTAATTTATATACTAATCCTTCCTCCGATTGTAACATGACTAAATTTGCAAAAACTAGTGTAAAAGATGCATATATAGCAACTCCAATTTCACTGTTTAAAATAATAATCTTTATACAAAAAGTAATTATTATCAAGAATAACTCACATTACTAAGCAAATGGCATCAGTCTCTTTGTTAGAAAATAATGATTTTAAGCATAAATAATTCCTTAAAAATCAATACCTTAACTAACCAGGATGCTAGTGTATAAAGAGACTAAATCCTCTATAGCCAGTAAGATATTATTATGAACAAAATTATATATTTTTTCTGAAGCATGCAAACAATATTTTATAAATTAAGGTATTTCAAATAATTTATTCAGCTGGTCTTGTATAATTCAGAACAGCAGTATATTCACAAGAGCAGGTTTGCCCCATTTCTTAAAGCTTACTACCATTTTATGATATTTTTATTCTTTGTCATGGCACTAGGGATATCGTGGAAGAATTTTTTTGCATTTTTTAAGGCAACTACCACATTTTTACTTTACATTTATAGTGGATGACGGTGTTATATGCTTTTTTGCATGTGAAAGTAGAGAAAAAATCATGTGATATTCCAATCTTTTTTTTTTACATTTCGGCAGTGCATATAGTCATACCTCTCAGCTGTCGAGACTTTTGCTTCATAGTTTGGTCTATTCCTCATATAATTAGTGGTTTTATGGATTTTTGTGGCAAATCAATAAAGACTGAACTCACTAAATAATGGCAGGGATTTGAGTTTCAGACTTGATTTCCTTCAGAAAATGCATAGAAATTCAAGACCTTTTATTCTAGCAAGTTTATAAGTTTATAAGAGCAAAAATTAAAATTTGTCCCTATTTTCAGTTTGTCTTTGTTCAGACTTTTTTCTGCTAAGAGGTTGACAGCTATGCAAATAGTTTCAGCCAAAAAAAGGGGGATCATGAAAAGGTACTTCATCCAACATTCCAGACTTTCCTTGAGCAATGAAAATTTACTGAAGGCATGTCACACTTTAAAGGAGATGATCTGTGCCAGGCATTATCTTTTGGTATTATTGGATGATGTAATGGGGTATGTCTGTGACAACAAAATGACTAAATTTGTCCCTGTTTTATGTGAAACTATGAGCAAATTACCAGGTTTGGAGGTTAATGGTTTTTCTAAATCAATGAATGACACTATTCCAATCAAGACAATAAGGTATGGTGAATCATAGAGATCAAATGGAGCTTATTGCTGGATATTTTGCCTGAATTGGCCAAGTTCGATATTTAGCCCTGCTTTGTTTTTAATTCCTCTTTTTAATATTGGTGCACAGTTAAAACACACATTTGTTGGTAATAACAGACTTGGCCATATGTGCAAATGTGGTGCTTGCAATTTTTTTTTCAATTCATACATGGCAGTCAAAATGTGGTCATTCAGCAGAATCATAGGGTTTTCCCCTGCCCTTGAAAGTTCAACTGCATCAATTTTGGTGTCATCTATGATGCCACATATAATTCTTATTCAGCATACTACTCTGGGAAATCCCAACACAAATTAAAGAAGAGAATAAAAGTCTTTTGGCTTTTCTCGGTTAGGGGTCTCCACAGCGGAACTCCAGTCCGGTCATGACTGGCAGTGGATTTTACGGTGCCGAGTTGCCAGTCCGACGCCCAACCTTCAATGAAGGCACGCCCATTCATGCTCGCACCTACCTGCATGTCTTTAACGTCACTTGACCATGGGGAGGACATGCAAACTCCACACAGAAGGCGCTCCAGCCGAGAATCGAACTGGAGAACCTCTTGCTGTGAAGCGACAACGCTAACAACTGCACCCAAAGAAGAAAATATAGGAGCATTATTACTGTATTAAGTGCAAAGATACAACAAATGGTCTTTTATGCATGCTACTGTTTGACAATTTTCCGAAATATTCTTATTTTTATTTTAGGTACAGTTCCATATGATGTAAATGGAGGATATGGAAATGGGCTGCCTATGCAAAAAGCTACCTTGTCAGATTTTGTTGAACAGTGATGTTGCACCTGTGTTGAATGATTATATTTCTATTACATCAGTCCTCAAGAAATGACATAACAGGCTGACCTCATTATTGTCAGCCATTGTTTCTCCCTCTCTATTTCCTTTGTAAGAGGAATAGAATGTTTGTATTCTAAAGAAGTTCTTATTCCTGTGAATGAAAGCTCTAAATAAATTGATGTCCTCAGTCTTGTGATGCTTTAGGTGTCCCTTGTTTGTTATGAGTCATCATTTTGGTATAGCTTCCACATCCATGAAGCATGTTTTGGAGGTATTTGTTGAATTTTCCTTCTCTCTGTAGTATGCCATCATTGAATGTGTTTGTTAACACATGCAATATGAATGGCTGTAATAAGAGTAAGCCCAATACCACAGGATTTACTACAGTCAGCGTCACTGATAGAGTAGTATAATTTTGTAGGCAGTTTTTTTTTTTTTTTGATGAATGTACTCTGTGTTGTGTGTTGTGAACAACTAACTCTCTTTTTTTTTTTTACAATGTTCATGTATGTCTGTTGTGTACTAGCTTTTCTCTCCCCCTCCGCCTGAAAAAAAATGGACATGTATCCAGTCGGACTCTCCCGGTTAACAAATGTAAAATAAAAAAATAAAAATGTCTCAGTAATTTAATAGCATCAACACACAGGGTAATGACTGTGTTGTTGATGCATAGCCTTCTACCTCAAATGCATCAGGTTCTAGTTCCTGTGCTGTTATTAATGGTAAACTGGATGTGCATAACAGCAACTCAACAACCGGGCCACGATCTTCCAGCCAGTGCATTGAGCCATTGGTTTACTGGTTATAACAACAAAATATTGCCAGTGATCTTCAGTCAAGTAATGGCACAGCAAGTGATTTGTTTCATGACTTGGGCAGCTTTCAAAAGCACATTGACACATTTAGCAAGAAACTGACCCAGCTTAACAGTTTACAATTAACAATTTGTTTTTGCTGCTAGTGTGAAACAAGAGACTATGCCAATGAGTCTCAGGTTTCATAAGTTTCCTAATTGGGTTTCACACAATTTATCACTATTTAAGGAACGTACGTTCTTTCAAATGTCTAGCATGTAGAATTTAAATATTTTGATTAAACATAATTCTGTTTTAATTAATGGACTCATTAAGAAGATTAAGGAAATGGGTTTTAATATTAAGGCAGATCAATTATGTGATGCCAGGAATGCATCATGTGATATAGTCTTTGACAACATCAAAAACCATACTGAACAGGTCCACATTTGTAAGGAGAAGAAATCGCTCAGGGATAGAGAAAATTATTGGCAAAAGAGTATATGTTGCTATTCATGGTGCACAGCATTACATTAATACTCATGCTGATTAACCCATTTCTACATCAGCTATGGATGAACATAATGATACCAAGTCTTTTTATTGGAACCCCCATTGAAATGTCTGGCTTGTATAGTGAACCAGACCAACAACAACAACAATTATCAGACACAAGGAAGCTACTGAAACAATAACAGGAGAGGCTGTAGATGGAGACACAGGCAATCAAGTTAATGACACCCCTTGATTTCTGCAGTGGTGACTTTCATATATTCAATTTTGATAATTTCTGAATCCAGCCTTGCCATGAACAGTTATTTCAACTGAATTTATTATTCCATTTAGATACATCAATTATATGGATACAATTTTAAAAATAAAATTGTTCTAAAGAATGATTAACCATGCCATGCTTTGTTCCAACAATGGTGAGGGCCATCCTACTGGAAGGGGTTTTTCTTGGAAATCTGTATGGAATCCTTCCCTTCATCCTAATTTGTTCCTCCTAATTTGGGTTTATTTGAAAAAACGGTGAGAAACAAGAACATCTCAAAGTGTGAAATGTTACGGCTTGTAGCCCCAAAAATATAGGCACTAAGGAAATTATCTGACAACAAAAACATATGAATCATGGAGCCTGAAAAGGAAGGGACATCATTTTAATGAACATAGTTGATTATTCTGGTAGAAGTTTTTCCATGATAATGGACAATGAGTTGTAAGGGGTGGCTTCTCTCAATGAGGTGGATCAATCTTATCAACTGAACAACATGACTATCTCTGATCTGTTTCATTAAGGACACATTACTCCCCAAGAAGTTCAGTTTCTTAGGGTCCAAACACATTGTATACCTACTAGTTTGGTATACCAAAGATCCATAAACGTGTGATCAATCCACCTATGACACTGATTTTTTGTGCTAATGGATCTACAATGGGACCTTTGGGTATGCATATGAATGTTAAGTTGAAACCATTCCACGGCAGATTTCAAAGTTTTATTAAGGATTCATAGGAGCTTTTGGACAAGGTTTATTCTTAACATTTGATTCAGAGGATAGTTTGGCCAATGGTGACATCAATGATTCATTTACAGTAATTCCCCAGGATTTTGAATTGGATTGGTAAAGAGATTTTTTTCACAGATAACACTGGTCTTTATTCAATACAGATCAACAAAGTCTGTTTATTTATAAACCTGATTTTACACATTCATATTTTTATATTTGAAGGGGACTTTTTCAAGTAGCTTCCCAGGGTGGTTATGGGGAATTCAGGCAGTATCTTATTCACAAACCTGGTGTTACATAGGTTCATAGATTTATAGAAGATTACTAGACTAATCACTTAAGGGCCCTTATAAACCTAACCAATATAACCTGATTTTACCCAATATATCGCCGCTAGGGGCAATGGAATGGCATGGATTTCTACCTGTACATTGAGTACCTTAAATATTGCCTCTGTCCATAAGGGACATAGACAGTACCCCAAGTATGAATTTGTGACTCTCCATCCATTCATACAAATTGCATTTCCATAGGGCCAGAATAGAGCTCTGCTTAATGTGAAAAGGAAGCTTGTTCCAAAGAAGGGGCAATGTCTGAGACACATATCTATCCTTCCAGCATGTTTTGTTGAGTCACTGACTAAGTTTATCATTATGAGCAGCAGTATATTCACAGGAGCAGGTTTGCCCCATTCATTCTTTGGCATGTCACTAGAGATACCACAGAAGAATTTTTTTTTCCATTTGTTAAGACAACTACATTTTTGGACATTACATTTCAGGTGGATGACTGTGTTATACCCATTTTGGATAGGAAAGTTGTGAAAAATTCATGTGGTTTTAGGCCAGAAATATATAAGAGATGCACCTATTCCAATTACATTTTGGCAGTGCACATAGTTTCAGACAAAAAAGGGGTGCTGTGAAGAGGCAGTTCATCTGGCCTTCCAGATTTTCCTCGGACAATAAAAATGTCTTGGATTGTCCAACTTTAAAGAGCATACTCCATGCAGAAGTTATCCTTTGGCATTATTGGAAGGTGTGATGTTGCATGTATATGGTAGAAGAACAAATAGACTTCACTATTTTACACAAACTTATGACTAAAATCCCATGTTTGAGGTGAATGCTTTTGCTAGATCAATGATTTTACATTGTGCCAATCACGATGGAGGGGTATGATCGATCACTGACAAAAATAGAGCTTACTGCTGGATAGTTGTCCTGAATTAGCCAGTTTGGATATTCAGCCTTGGTTGTTTTTATGTCCTCTTTTAGTATAGGTGCACAGTTGGAACACATGTTTGCTGGTAATGACAGACATAGTCATTTGTCCAAATGTGGAGCTTGCAATTTTTGCTGATTCATATATGAGGTTCCAAAGTTGGTCATTCAGCAGTATCACAGGCTTTTACCCTGCCCTGGCTACTTTAACTACAATTCCTTTGGTGTCATCTACACCACTGCATGTAATTCCTGTTCAGCATATTACATTGGGAATGTGCATTAAAAGAGAGAACACAGGAACATTATTGCTTTATTAAGTCTAAAGATATGACAAAGCTGCTTTTAAACATTCTACTGCTTAAGACAATTTTCATTTTTCATTTTAGATACAGTTCTACATGATGTGTAGGCAGAGGAATGGGAAATGGACCTGCTATGCAAGGAGATGCACTGGCAGAATTTGTTGAACAGTGATGTTGCACCTGGGTTGAATGATTACATCTCTACTGTAAACTCAAAAAAGTCACAAAGCACAAACTGAAGCAGATAAACACAAAAGCCAGAAGAAGTAGCTGAATTGAACCCACTCAAAGTATTGCAGGCTGCAAATCACCACACAGTTGTAGAATGCAGAATCCACTTTATTAACTTCAGACAAAAAAATCCAAGGATGAGCGCTTTCATCCAGAAAGATCTAGACTTCATCAGGCAATTTACCCCACATAGTTACTTCCTTCTTATACAGTCCAAATAGGAAGTTCCACCCAGTTATAAACTAATCAATTATGTCATTAAAAGCACAATATTTACAGTGGCGGATCCAGGAATTTGCAAAGGGGGGGGCGCAGTCAGGTTAGTTGACTACTGGTTGAAAGCGGGACACTAGGTTTGGTGGTTGTGAAAAGATTACCTTAAGCTCTGACATCATGTGTGGAAAGACATCTAATATAATCATCCAGAGAATAGGACATTATCCTATAATTTGGCACTGCTCTCACCCACAAAGACTTACCCTCAGAGACTGAACCTTCCCCGTTCAGTATGGCCTTTCTGAAAAATTTGAAGAGAGACTCTTGATGTAGTTCTTGCTTGGCTCCTGAAGACATGGCAGCACTTTTTCCTGATATACTGCAGCTCATGTCAATACAAGAACTAACTGCTTCTGTGTCTAATGTACATAATAAAACAATGTCAAGTACTACTGACTTAGGCAATGGCCACAACAGCACGTTGTCATTATGCTGAAGAATGCATGCAAAACACTTCACAAATTATCTGTTCTCTGCTTTGCCATGTTGTCATTACTTTACAAACTTGTTTGTCTGTGGATGGTTTTTGAAACAAACTAGAGAGGCACGATTGCATTGCTTTGCACATGTGCTGAGGAGGGATGCTGTATATATTGGGAGAAGAATGCCAAGGATGGAGCTGCCAGGTAAGAGGAAAAGAGGAAGACCTAAGATAAGGTTTACGGATGTGGTGAGATGAGACAGGACATGCAGGTGGTTGGTATGACACAAAGATGCAGAGGACAGGAAGAAATGGAAACAGATGATCTGCTGTGGCGACCCCTAACAAAAAAAGTTTAGTTAGTGAATACAAAGCACACAAGATAACATTCAAAAGCAAATAGTTCTGGTATTCTGGTGTAATCCACCATAAAAGCACTGGCACTGGATTGTATGCATCTGAGAAGCTTTGAATAGGAGATTACCACAAGATAAGTGAGCAAGGCTGGTACATGCCATCACTACCATGAAAGCCAGACTGAGCCATGCACAGAACCTTGTAGACACACAGATGGACTAACTAGGAGGTGAAGATAATAGTCTCATCTTATAGCCCAATATTCACTTTCAAAGTAGCAAAAGAACCATAGTATGGTTGTCAGACAGCCTCATCAGTTTGATCAAGCGAGTTACTGACTGACAATTTCACATACCTTTGAGAAGTCAAGGTGAAAAAGAACCAGCAGCACCACAGAGATTCAATTCATATGCAAATCCATCCCTTACAAGAGGATTAACAAAACCCAAATGCACTAAACATGCTTACCAAAGTTACTACAGTAGCACTCTGGTGCTATCATTTTTATCATTACACAGTATACGAGGCTGTGAAATCTTTTTATATGTCTTCAAGATAAGCAAGCCTGCCACATAACTTTGTAAGCCAGTCACAGTAAATTCAGAAAAGCAACCCAGGATTTCCCTCATAATGCTTTATAATCAGGTATCAAAGTCATGGCCTCAAGCTAAATGCCAAAAATGCATAGTCATCCCATTTGGGAAAAACAAAACACCTATGAATTATCACATAGGTGGCAGCCCCCTTAATACAGAAGAAGTATTAAGAGATCTGGGGACCCAGGTAGATAGTAATCTCTCCTTTGACAATCATATTGCCAAAGTAGTTAGGAAATCCTTCTATGTAGTCCATTTAATTATTAAAGGATTCACATCTAGAAATAGAGGTTACAGTGCCCCTCTACTCATCACTCAGACCCATCATAGAGTACAATGCCCCATTTGGGATGTACCTCACAAGACACTTCCAAAAGCTGGAAAGACCACAGAAGTACCTCACCAAGAGGATTACTGTCCTCAAACATATGTCCTATGCAGTCCGACTGGAAAAACTCCAGCTGTACTCAGTGGCATATCGCTTACTCAGAGGTGATCTCTGCCTGACTTACAAAGCCATGTCCAACTCAATTGATGGACATGCTCCACCTAAAGAAATCCAAGTCACTGCGAGACACTCGCTCTAGTGAGCTAAACCTTGCCACAACAATAAATAGAACATGCTGGAGGGATAGATTCCTGTCACAGAGATTTCCCATGCTTTGGACAAAATTCCTAACTACATTAGGCAGAGCCCCTCACTAACACTCTTCAAGAGAAACCTTGACGAGTGGATGGATAACAGAAAATACACCCCTGGGATCACTTCATTGGCTCTGCTTGACAGAGGATCAGTTAATTGATCAATGGGGCAGCAAAATCTGACACACTCTGGCTAGGCTTATAAATGCCCTCGGGCAGATAGGTTCATCACAGACTGCAGATTTGAACAATAGGAATGAAATGGCAGAGATAAAACATAAAAAGCAACAGAGTTTTCAACCACAGGTGCATTATTCTCTGGACTGAGTTAAAAAGCAGTCATTACCCTGGTACATCAGGTTCCTTATATAGGGATTATGCTCTAAGCTAACCAATTTTATTCCTCAGGTCTATTAACTTGTATTACAAACTCTGGTAGATGCCATTGCTTCATAAGTAAAAGACATTACACCATAATGCCAGCTGCAATCAAAGTTTTGCTCATTTGCTTCATTACTTCCACTGTAAATTCAGCCAGTCTATCATTATAGCACAACTCTCTAAATCCCACCGTGTTTCCACACTAACTGCAGTAAACATTTTAAACTTGAAAAGGTCTTAGTTTTGCAGTTCCTGTGACAGTTCTTGGGATATATTATTCCAGATGCAGTGTAATCGTGTATTGATGCCAAGTAAATTATGTCATGCACAACAGAACTATTAAATTCATATATTTGAAATGCATATTCTAGGATCTCCCACTGCAATGGGTAATTACTTTCTCACATTACATGTGCCCCAACCCCCAAATAGCCAGTAACTCATCAGCTGAGAACACAATTGTATTTACACACATCAAAACACAATGCCGAATCAGTACATAATTTAACTTCCAGAAGGCTTTCAACTCATTGTATCACCTTCCCAAAATACTGCAGTGTACACCCAGATATAACCTGAGAACTATATATGACACTCAGAAACAATTTTACTCTAGATATACAACAGCTTATTATAATAAATTCCAGGACCCAGGTTGACAGTGGCCTCTCGTTTGACACTCACGTTGCTAAAGTGGTTCGAAAGACCTTCTACATTGCCCACCTGATCATGAAGGGATTCACATCCAGATCAAGTGAGGTCATTGTTCCCCTGTACTCTTCACTTATCAGACCTATGATCGAGTACAATGCCCCATTCGGGATGTATCTCACCCGACACCTGCAGCAATTGGAGAGACCCCAAAAGTTCCTCACAAAAAGGATAAAGGGACTCCAAAACCTGTTATATGCTGACAGACTGAAGAAACTCCAACTCTATTCAGTTGCATACCGTCTGCTCAGAGGTGACCTGTGCCTGACATACAAGGCCATGACCAACCCAGAATTAATGGACATGCTCCACCTCAAAAAATCCAAATCCACCAGAACCACTAGAGCAAGCGACTTAAACCTTAGCACGGATATAAATAGGACGTGCTGGAGGGATAGATTTATCACCCAGAGACTCCCCATGCTGTGGAATAAAATCCCGGTCCATGTGAGGCAGAGCACCTTGCTGGCTCTGTTCAAGAGAAATCTTGACCGGTGGATGGGAGATCGTAGGTTTACCCCTGGAATCATCTCTGTGTCACTGCTGGACAGAGGCACAACAAACTAATGGGCACAGTATTTCTAACATAAGGGGTGGCGTAAGCCACATAACTTTGGGCTAGGCTTATAAATGCCTTAGGTCAGATAGCGTAGTATAAACCTATGAACCTATAAACCTATGAACTTCAATGGGTTCAGAGGTTTAAAGGAGAATAATTGGCTATCATCCCTGGTGGTACATTTTAAACTTAGCTGTGTTATACCATATGTGTTTAACTATTATTGCCATAATATTATTGATATAACTTTAGTTTGTAAAGGATTCATTTTTAGGGTCATACTGTCAGTATATCAAGGGACCGTACTGAACGGTAAGGTGTTTAAGCACTGCCTCTGTCCATTAGGGGCCAGTCTTGAGGAAAATGTCCTATTTCCCATACGTTGGTATAAATTATGTTTGAATAGGGACATGAATGAACTTTGTTTTTGGTAGAATGGAAGTCTGATCCAGAACAGTGGTATTCCCTGAATAATGTACTTCTCACTCTAAACCATTCTGTTTATGTTGCAGAAGAGGTTTCAGTCCCTTTTTCCTAGTTTGTTAGCATTCTTCATGACTCAAGGTATATATCAAGTTTTAATATGTATACACCACACACACACACACCACTATCACTTACAGACTTGGATTTTTTTGCCAGTCTGCCAGTCATTTTGTTTGCTATCCACTCTGATCTGACTGTCTCTTTAGGCAGTGATTTTTTTACGTTTCTAATTCTTTACTTTTCAAGATATTAGGAAGGTTTTAACATGACTTCAAAAAATGATGGCTCACAGACATTTTATTCAATTTTGATCAAATGCTTTTTGTTTTACTTACTACGACCAGTTTACATTTTGATACAAGAAAGCTTATTCAAATTATAACATTTTTTAAATTAATAAATGTATTTTAATAACTGAAGATGCCATTAGATGATTTATTTAATCCATCCTTCATAACAGTATCTATACTTTTTATCTAAGTTAAGGTACACTTGCAAAGTCAACGCAACTAGAAGCGTTTATGTAATGGCGATCTTGAGGGTTATAACAGGGCTGAAATTCAGAAAACACATGCATTTGATGCACCCCAATCTTAAGAACAAAACATATCACAGGTAAATAACACTGGCATTAACACCCTGCACTTACAAAGCCAGACGATATTCAACAGCATTTTTCCATGTTTAAAATATCATACCCTTAATGCAATAGCTGATCCTCACATTTTGTTTCTTTTGCTGCAATAAAAATAAAGAAAAGCAAAGCAGACGGGAAAAAAGTTGTTTGTGGCAATAATGATATACAGACTCACTCTTTAGCATTTTTTTTGTAAATGCTACTAAATACAGGATATCACCTGCAGCAGAAGCCGTATAGTGTGCACAGTTACAATTCCCGAAACCAGAAATTTACGAACTACAGTGCCCGACATAATATTAACACAAGGACGCGAGTAGCCATCTCTCATAAATAAATAAATAAAAAATATATAAGTACCGCTATATAACTACCGATTAAAGAACAGACTTACCTATTAAAAGTAGAAAGACTCCAGTTCCATAGTCCAGGACTGCGTTTAGACGGGATTTGTACTGAGTATCTCTTTCTGAACTCATTTCCCACCCTTTCCCTTGTAAATTCTCAACCTGCTCACCACTAGTTACCTCAGTCAGGATAAAATAACGCAACGTGAGACTTCATGCGTTTGACAGTATTGATGAAAAACTGAAAGCAACTGCCTCTCCTCCTCCTCCCTCCTTTAGCCAGAGACAGTTTATTCAGCGTCCAGATTAACTGAGATGTAAATACAATATTATCTTACCTTCAGCCAAATATAAAAACAATCATCTGACTGCAACCTCCAATCGTATTTCCATTGTGTATTAGCCGCGTTTCATGACAAGATGACATCACAGGATTGTGCGGAAAAGATGCACCCACAAGACTATTTTTCTTTTTTCTTGAAAAAAAAAGTTTTAAAATGGGCCGGCGCGCGCCCCTGCGCCCAGGCCTAAATCCGCCACTGATTTACAGTCACTGAATTTAAAAAAGCAGACAAACTATACAAACTGAAAAAGTTCATGGAACACACCACCCTAAAAACACACTATATATAAATACTGCTTCATAAACATGACAATTTACAATAAATATTTAAATATTTTGAATGTGTTAAAACAATAAATATATGTGATTAAATACTAAAAACTACATATAGTAGAAAATGTTAAGAGAAATAAATACACTTAACATAAATACTGAACATGTGATATTAAAATGTTAAAATGTTAAAATGCATAATGGAGAAATATATATATATATATATATATATATATATATATATATATATATATATATATATATATATATATATATATATATATATATATATATATATATATATATATATATATATGTATATATATATATATATATATAGTAGTATATTGTAGTTAGGCAATGGGAGAAGAAATTTATTTTTTCTTCATGTTATTTTGAGCACATCAAATTTTACAACAGGTTTTTGGATGATATGTTTGTTCTGTGGGATGGACCTGTTAATGCTATTGATGATTTTATACATTATATTGGAACCACCACAGAATTTCTAAAGTTCACCTATACCAGAGACCTTGACAAAATTTCCTTTTTAGACATCTTTCTGGAAAAGGATTATGAAAATAACAGGTTTGTTTCAAAAATCTTTAGGAAAAGCACGGATTCGAACTCACTATTGCATTTTTCTAGCACACACCCAGTCACACAAAAGAAAGCAACAGTTAAGGGACAGCTTGTGCGTGCAGCCCGTATGGTATCTGGTATTGATGAAGTTTTAGATGAATGTGACAACTTGAAAAACATGTTTCAAAAAAGAGGCTATCCTTGTAAGTTCATTAGTGATATAATGATTGAGGTAGTTAACAAGAGAGAGCGTGGGTTTTATGTACCTTTACTTTCTTGTAGTATGACTGACAGTGGGCCTTTCACCAGTAATCATGAAACTGACAATGTTGCAAGTAAGAATGATTATAAGACTTCTTTCATCACTGTATTCACTCAAGATAGTTACATAGTAAGAAACATCTTAACAAAAAACTAGTCTATTTTGAGACATGACAAGAACATCAGACCACTAATAGGACCGCAACCTATTATAGTATATAGGAAAGGCAAGAATATGAAAAACATATTTGAGAGTAGTAACGCTTACCCTAACCACAGGTCAGGTTCTATGAACAAATGTGGCAAATGTAACTATTGCAGTTACATTAAAGAAGGCAACATTTTTTACATTAATAATATTGAAATCAGAATCAATCAGAAATACAACTGTAATTCGGAGAAAGTGATTTACTGTGCCATGTGTACCACCTGTTCTTGCTTTTACATCGGAAAGACTGATAGAAAGTTAAAAAATCACATATACGAACACCTATATGACATAAGGAATAAAAAAGAAACAAATTCTCTTAGCAAACGTTTTGGAGTATAAGGACCATAAGTTCCAATTTTTTATTATAGACAATATCAGTGCCAACATGAGGGGTGGTGCATGGTCACTATTACTTGAGAAAAGAGAATTATACTGGCAATTACATTTGAATGCAGGGAACTAGCCAGGCCTGAATGAGCATATTTCAATTAGCCCAATTTTAAAACTAAAGGCACTAGAAAGATAAAATGTGTGTGTGTATATATATGTACATATATATATATTTCTCCATTATGCATTTTAACATTTTAATATCACATGTTCAGTATTTATATTAAGTGTGTTTATTTCTCTTAACATGTTCTACTATATCTAGTTTTTAGTATTTAATCACACATATTTATTGTTTTAACACATTCAACATATTTAAATATTTATTGTAAATTGTCATTTTTATGAAGCAGTGTTTATATATAGTGTGTGTTTAGGGTGGTGTGTTCCATGAACTTTTTCAGTTTGTATAGTTTGTCTGCTTTTTAAATTCAGTGACTGTAAATACTGTGCTTTTAATGATATAATTGATTAGTTTATAACTGGGTGGAACTTCCTGTTTGGACTGTATAAGAAGGAAGTTACTATGTGGGGTAAATTGTCTGATGAAGTCTAGATCTTTCTGGATGAAAGCGCTCATCCTTGGATTTTTTGTCTGAAGTTAATAAAGTGGATTCTGAATTCTACAACTGTGTGGTGATTTGCAGCCTGCAATACTTTGATTGGGTTCAATTCAGCTACTTCTTCTGGCTTTTGTGTTTATCTACATCTCTATTGTACCTGATCTCAGGAAAGTACATAACAGGCTGGCCTATTGACTGACAGCCTTTTTCCTCTCCCCACTTTCTTTATAAGTTTGGTTTAGTAGGAGATTTTTTTTATTCTGAAGAATTTCATATTCCTGTGAATGAAAGCACTAAATAAATTATTCAGCTCTTTATTACAATTATGTCCAAAGTAAGGCAATTGTAGTTTTAAAGGGGGGCCGAAAGTATCTTACTTCTATAAAATAACATTTTCTGGTTCACAACCATTATTTACATTTTTGCAATATAACAGAGGTTTAATTTCCTAATAAACAGCTTTAATTCAATAAAAGTTTTGGAAATGACAGACCTATAAGCCAAAATTATGTTTTCCTAGAACCAACTAATGTTTATAGCCAGAATTTTTCTTTATTAAAAATAAATAAAGAGTGGTATTTATGGTTATTACATCGATGTGTTATGGCTATTTGCAATTCATAGAGACCATTTACATTAATGTGTGATGTCCTTGAATAAGCTTAAGCAAATTAAGTGATAATGAGATTCAAATGAGATATGATATAATTCAGTATATGCTAATGAAGCAGTTTCTCACCTGTTTGAGATTAATAGCGTTTCATGCAGGACATGTTTTTTTATGGGGTGGCATATTTCCTGAGGTACTATGTGTAATAAATCACATTAATGTTACAATTAGGACTCCTTGTGGTCCACAAGGGGAGTGGCATTGCAATAGGAAGGGCTACCATTCCATCAATCCCAGGTAGTGTGTGATGCATGGGATGTATCACTAACATCTCTGCCCACCATTCTGACAGTGCAGTGATTCCTATATTGGTACACAAATTCACTCTACTGCCTCTTTCTGCATGGTAGGATGCCCAATGGTCATCTTGTTGATAAGACAAAAAAAAATGTTTTCTATTGTATTTAAGTTTTATTCATGTTAAATATATTGCTGTATATGAAGACATTTGTTGTTTTGTCCCCCTTCATCTACTTTTCTTTCTCTTTTTTCCTTGTTTTTCAGTTGATGGTGGACATCCACTGGAGCCATGGCTGATGACACAGTTGATAAATCTAGGTGGAGCTGCAGAAGAGAACCTATAATACATCCCTGCCCTAGACTTGTATTTTCATCAAGAGGGTCTTCGACTTCCTGAAGCACTGTTTCAGTTGCCTAGATGAGGCTGGTGTGCCCTTGAATATGACAAAGCAACAGCATGCAGGATGTTTACTGCATGTTGCATTCGGGACAACATGATCATGCACCAGTCTGGAGACAAAGTGGCGCATGCTGTCATGGCAGCCCCTTATTTCTGTCCTACTATGAGGAATGATGATCAGGAAGCAGCAGTAGTAAGGGGCCCCATGAGGCAAGCGCACTGGCATATGGCTGCACAGGTAAAGAGGTGGTGTACAGTTTAGAATTAAGGACCATGACTTTCAGGTATAATTTAGAATTATGGATCATGACTTTCAGGTTAGTATTTCCTTTCTTGTAAAACACACCCAGAGTATAACTAATGTATGTAGTGATATCTGTGGGCTATGCTGCATGGTGCGTGGTCTCTGTCACTACTCATCTGACATTCTCTTTTATCTTAATATCATTTTTTACTATTTTATAACAGTTAGTCCTGAATGCTCATTAACTCCCATTCAATGATGTTGTAAGGCATCATGTAAATATTAATCGTATGTTTAAATGTTATGCAAAATAAATTGTTCAAAGGTGGTACACATAAGTATGCATGTACTGATACTTCAATATTTCAAGATGTAATGCCTTGCATTTGTTTTCTTTTTTATATTTTGCAATTTATTAGCAGATTATAGTATGTTGATTGCAAATGCAAATCAAATTTTATTTTTATTTTCTCATACACAGTGATTTGTGACTTCAGAGACAAAAAACATCATTTGTGCAGTGGTGAGGGTGAAGTGGCAGCAGTGTTTGTTTAAATGGAAGATACTCATTTAAATGTGTAATTTTCTCATTACTGTGTTTCCATAAAAAGTTGTGTACTAATACTTTTCAGGTGTACATAAAGTCCAGCTGTTGTAATGTTGATGCAGACACATTGGTGTAAATGACTGCAAGGTTGTATTATGTAATATAGATTTTTCCTCAGTTCCCTGAGGTTATAAGCAGTGTTATTACAGAGATGTAATGTATACAGTTGTAAATTGTCCCAACTCCACCACCAGCTACTGTTTTTAGTTGTTTTCCCCTTCCAGTTAAAACAGTGTTAATGAAGGTGAAATTGTAAGCAATAGAACTGTCAGATTAATTCACAACAATTCAAGATTAAATGAATCATACATATCTCCTAAAGACAGGCTATGTGACAGTGGAAGTGATTTTGAAGATGGGCTGTCATGAGAGCTGTATGTTGAGTTGGTTCCAGGTCATGACCTAATTAATGTAGTTGGCCATGCAGACACTGATCTGGCAGTACTTTGTGAATGTAATCATGACCTTGAATTATATGTTATGGTAGGTGTAGATGAACATTGACATGCCCTGTATGAAATCTGTTGTGATTGTCTTCTCCAACTAGTTACATAACTTTCCAATGAAGCACTTGGCATGTCATCTGCCCCCAGTGATCCAGACAGTACCCTGTCCTCTTCCCCTTGCAAGTGTGACTCCCACTTGAGTCTGGTATGTCCTAACTAGTGGATAAATGGAGGCAGCCACAGATGCTTGGTGTGCCACCATACTATGCATTAGTGTGATTATGGCATTATTCCTGCTTTCTGCCATTGTGAGGTAGTGCTGGAAACTTTCACTCATATCCTGGATGGATCTGACCATTTCCATCTGACTCTCCGTGGCAGTGCTCTGAGCATTAACACTGTCATGGAGCATTTGCTGTTGGGCAGCCAATGCCTTTTGTGTTTCCTGGGGTAGCTGTAACAAATGTCTGTGCCTGCCTCCCCATGGTAAAGGTGTCACTGTGGACAATGTTACCTCTGAATGCATGCCATCATCATCAAAGTGCTCATCTGGGTTTGTAGATGCTCATGTAGAGGTGCATGATTGTACGTCCTGTACAAGTCTGATTGCAATTTCTGCATGTGTTTATCTTTCTCATTCACTGTTACTTCCTGCACAGTTACTAACATGTTGTGCAGTGCGAGATCCTGCCATTAAACTTGCGGACTGCATGCCACTTTCCTCGGGTTGCCTAATAAATATGTTTTCATCATCATCATCATCATCAACAGCCATTCTGCTGTAGATATCCTCCAAATTTATTAGCATGATGAAACTGTTTGTTTCAGATGCTGACCTTATAAAAAATATTTGAAAACATTACTCATAATGAAATAGCATACAGTGCTATATGCTTATTAAGGGAGTGTGGGAGACATTCACCATGCACTGCCTTCATTACTACTCTGTGCTGAAATAGATGTTTCACCTAGTAATCACAACTATCATTTGTTTAATACAATCATTTCTTTTCAGCATTCAATTCTTTGCATGAATACATGATGCTGTTTTAAATCAACCTTCATGAGCAGATGAGTGTTGCTGCTACAGACGTTGGTTAAAGCCAGTGTCCACATCATTTATTCATCATCATCATCATCTATCATCATCATCATCATTGGACAGAGAGAAGGTATTCATCATCATCATCTAACTGGAACTAGCTTGGAATTGCCCTTCAGTCAGTACTAGTACAGACAATTACAGTCTGCCTTGCCTTGCTTCTAGCATGTCTCACCATACCATTTGCTCTCATCTTGCAATATGTTGATGTGCCATGCACTCCCTCATCTTGCATTTAATGTCAAAGCCTTGATTTTTCCAGGCTTTTGTCCTCTCATCTTGTTTGGGACCCCACCAAATTATTCCTACATTCTTGTTTCTTAAGGACTATATCAAGAGAACACAATTTTTCCTGTTCTGTACTATATACTTAGACTTTTGCATCATTACTGCATTTTCATCATTACTGCATACTAAAACAAAATACAAGCAAACATCAACATCACAAAATAAACAAAAAATTCACAAAACACAAAATGCACAAAAAAAAATGTCCCAAAAAATCAACAAACACAAACCACAAACTTGTATAAATACTAATTTTCCCCTCTTCCCACAAACAGTATAAACACAGTCACACATGTGATTATGTTTGTCTGTTTGTTGCGAGCTATACACAGGGCGCTCTCTTTCTCATCTTCAACCATGCATCTTGGAATTAATATATATATATATATATATATCATATATATATATATATATATATATATAATATATTATATATATTATATATATATATATATATATATATATATATATATATTACTACCTATAGTACGCCGACAGCCCACTACATCAATTCCATCTGACACACATGGCAGAACATCGACAAATGAACAGCCAAAGTTGCCCTCATGGGTAAGTTACACTGTCAGGCCTGAAAACTGAAAAAAAAACAAATCAAACAACAAACACACAAATGCCCCCCCCCCCACACCACCCCAACCCCATATTACAACAACTCTACTCTACCCTTACCACAGTCCCACGGAGGTAGGGTTAGGAGTGGATGATATACATATATACATATATATATATGTATATATATATATATATATATATATGTGTGTGTGTGTGTGTGTGTGTGTGAGTGTGTGTGTGTATCTACTGCACATGACTGAAAACTCAAAATACTGCATTTCATTTGACTGAGACCACAATACCTAATTTTCAAGATATTGTAAACTCATTTGACTTGAGTTTCATTATACTGAAAGCTTATAATGCTGAATTTCAAAATACTGAATTTTAAGCCATAGACATGCATACTTACAACACTAATGACAAACTCTTTCCAAAACTTAAAAAACACTTACTTATCCTCTTAACAGAAACCAGATGATATAAAACCAAACTAATTGGGGGCCTATGCCCCCCCCCAACTATACATACTAACTCCAGGATCACACTACAGTTGGGAAAAGGGCATATAACTTTTACTTACCTTACAGTACTGTACACACTCCCCCTACTGCTGGGAGCTCATGAAACATCCGCCATACTACTTCAGATAATTCCCTAAAAATGTAAAGAAACATACCCACATTTAGAAACACTACAACACTACTTTCTACGCTACTGTTGGTTTTCTGATAGTCGTCACTTTAAGTTACAGTCATTTTTTTTATCACAAGCAAGTCACGGGTGAAGGGAAACACACCACGTCTAAGGCTTAAAATTCAGTATTTTGAAATTCAGCATCATAAGCTTTTGGTATAATGAGACTCAGTCAGATGAGTTTTTTTCAGTATTTTGAAAATTAGATATTGTGGTCTCAGTCAAATGAAATGCAGTAATTTGAGTTTTCGGTCATATGAAGTAGACCCACATATATATATTTTCAGTCATTACCCAGGCCAAAGGCAGGTTATCAACAGCTACAATTATGTTGCCTAATTGGCAGTGTAACATACAAAATAAACAAATACAGGCAGGTAAATTTGTGCTACAGCATCAGTTGCAGTATATTCACAGAAATAAAGCAAACACTTTTTTAAAAGATGTATCCCGCAGTACAATGTCATATATCCTTTCTTAATTTCTAAGTGATACTCAGAACTCTTCACTACTCCATTACCTCACAACATAATGAATGCTGTTCAACCATGAATGCATAATCAGTTCAAACAGAATCCACAGGTACCACTAAGGATCCAATACCAGCAGTTTTCTTTGAAAACACAGCTTTAGTGAAAATCAACAAAAACCACATACACTCCGGACATTAACGTCTCCTATCCAGATCTGATGAAATAACTTGCAAACGTAAACGTACTGGATAGGATATGTTAATGCCTAGAGTGCATGTGGTTTTTGATGATTTTCATTAAAGCTGTGTTTTCAAAGAAAACTGCTGGTATTCGATCCTTGGTGGTACCTGTGGATTCTGTTTGAAGTGAACTTTGGTGCCTTGGTGAATATTTTACTTTATGCATAATCAGTGCCTAACTTAAAAGTAATTCAAAATGACAGGTTTTCAATATTAATGGATGCCCACCATAACATGCACATTGTATAAGTAAAAGCAAAATTTTCTTAATTTAATTCAATACTGTTACCTATTTCTAAGTGCTTCTAATTACATTAAATATTTTTATTATATCCTTACTTTAAGAATTCTGTAGCTTCCTAAGGCATTTCCCACCTAACTCGAATAATGCCAAGTTAATATGGCGATATTCAACTGTTGCACATAAACTCAGGGCTATTTACATGTTTTGTATACAGGTTAGAGTGTTTTACATTTATCTCTATGAATCATTGTAATACACAAAATGTGTAAGGCCACTTTTCCACTTAGACATGTCTATGATGCTCATGAATGTGAATTTAGACTCCTGTGAACTCTACAGCTATCCACAGCATCCATGCCTTTCCTAGCATGCAACAGGAATGTGCAGGTATGCTCAGTTAAGCTGATATGTAAATATATTCATATAAAGCAAACTGGAGTTTTATGCATTACAGTTAATACAGCAATATAGTGTAATCTCTGCCCATCAACTGTCTTCTGACATACCTTGTCACTTCTACCCACTAAAATGTTTATAAAAAACTGCTCATGAACCAAATAGGTACATATATTTGTGTACCCCCCCCTCTCCCAGACACACATATACACATAAACATACACATACACATACACACAGAATAAATAAATACATAAATAAATCTATCTGTGATGTTGCAATGAAGGAAAGTATAAAATTCATATTTTACATTTCCAGAAAAGATAGTTAAGGCAAAGTACACAAATATTGGCAATTATAAGCATTATATACTAGAAATGACTTTTACATTTTTTAAGTACAAAATAAGTCCAATTGGTATGTATTCCTTTAAAAATGTATGTGACAAAGCATTTCTGGTTAAATCAAACTTGTCAATAATAACAGTACCTGCTGTAATGCCCCTGTTTATCTGGGTTTGATTAAGGGAGTGTCACACCCCAGAGGGAGTGGGTCTAAGACTTTGAACCATAGCCCTTTCTTTATTCTGGTTCTGGCACTTCTAATTATGTCAGCATCTGTTAAGGCATGAGGCCATGCTCCAAACTGGTCTGCTAAAGAGTCTAAAATCACACTGTACCTTCTGAAAGACTCGTACATGGAGAAGACTGAGGTATGCACAAAAGGAAGTGATTGGAAGAAAATAGATATCTGGCAGGAATTGAGTGATCACCTGGAGACCCTCACAGCAATCACCTGATCCAGCCTGTAGTGCCATCACAGACACAAGGACCTGAAGAAGGCAGACCAGCTGGCTGACTGGGTAGACCAGGCAGAGGCAGCAGGAAGGCCAGAGTTCTATAGTAAGTAACATTTTGTTTTTTCTTTTTAATCATGGAGGTATTTAACGTGGGTGAAACATTTCAGCACCTTGCATTATTCAAGATATTTGGTAAAAAAAATGTGTAACTGAAGAAATTTATCTATAGTGTTATTATAAGAAGGATAAAGAAAGCATAAAATGATTGTATACAGAACTACATCAATATAGAAGTATATAATGCTTATGTGACAACAATAGTTGTCTGCATAAATGGAAATGTAAAATCACCACTGATTCTAAAGACAACCACAAAGCATTCTATAGCTATGTCAAGAATCTGAATGGCAACACTCAGATCTGCTCTGAGTTACAGCACAATGGCACTAAATATACAGACCCAACTGATATTGCCAACATCCTGGCAGATAGGTTCAGTGCTAACTTTACCCCCCTCTCACCCCCTAAAGAGCCCATCTCTATACCGGAAGAATGCAAAGTTCCTGTAATCATGGCTGCACAGGTAAAAACCACACTCTCCAAAGCCAAGAACACAGCATACATGGGACCAGACAACATTCCAGGCTGCGTTCTACACGAACTACAGAATGAACTGGCACCCCACCTAAGTACCATGTTCAATCATAGCCTCACCTCAGGCTTTGTGCCTGCAGAATGGTGCACAGCAATGGTTATCCCACTCCACAAGGGGGGAGCCACCACGGACCCCAGGAACTACCGCCCCATTAGCCTGACGAGCCTGGTCTGCAAGGCCATGGAACGTATCATCATGGAACTTATAAACAAAGACATTGGTAATCTCCAAACTCTGGATCCCACCCAGTTTGGGTTTGTAAAAGGAAGATCATGTCTCCTAAACCTGATAGACTTCTTTGAAGCAGTCACCAAAGCTGTAGACAAGGGTAAGGTGGTTCACACAGCCTATCTAGATCTTGCCAAGGCTTTTGACACCACCCCCCACTCTGGAATTATAGATAAACTCACTAAACTAGGTATAAATCCCTATGTCACAAGATGGGTTGCCAACTGGCTCACTGACAGAACCCACACTGTGAATGTAGCAGACTCCAAATCTGACTTCAGACCAGTGACAAGTAGAGTACCACAGGGTTCAGTCCTGTGTCCTCTCCTGTTTGGTATCTACTTCTCTGAAGTATAGGCTAACACAGAAGGTCTTTGGCTAATGAAGTTCGCAGATGACTGCAAACTAGGAGCCATAAATGAAACTCCTAACGATGTGGACATCCTGCAAAAGGGCCTCACTGAGACAGATGCCTGGTGTCAAAGCCATGGCCTCAAGCTCAATGCCAAAAAGTGCATTGTCATCCCCTTTGATAAAAACTCTGTACCCATGAACTACAACATAGGTGGTAGTATACTTAACACCGAAAGTGTGATAAGAGACCTTGGGACACAGGTGGACAGTAGTCTCTCCTTTGATAATCACATCGCCACAGTAGTCAGGAAATCCTTCTATGTGGCACACCTCATCACAAAAGGTTTCTCATTCAAAAAAAAAGAGGTCATTGTTCCCCTCTACTCATCACTCATTAGACTCATTATAGAGTATAACACCCCTTTTGGTATGTACCTCACAAGACATCTCCAACAACTGGAAAGGCCGCAGAAATACCTCACAAAGAGGATTACTGGCCTCAAACAGATGCCCTACGCTGGCCATCTCAAAAAAATCCAGCTTTACTCCATCGCATATCACCTACTCAGAGGTGATCTCTGCCTAACATACAAAGCTATGTCAAACCCAGAGCTGTTGGACATGCTCCACTTAAAGAAATCCCAATCCCTCCGAGCTACATGCTCTAGGGACCTAAACCTTGTCACCACAATAAACAGAACATGCCGGAGGGATAGATTCCTGTCCCAGAGACTTCCCATACTCTGGAATAAACTACATATCTATATCAAACAAAGCTCCTCATTAGCACTCTTCAAGAAAAATCTTGATGATTGGATGGAAAATAGGAAATTCACCCCGGGGATTACCTCTGTAGCTCTGCTCGACAGTGGCACAGGAAAAGAATTTTTTTGGGTGGCAAAAGCCAAGGTACCTTTTTGGCTGGGCTTGTATAGGCCCCAGGGCCGATAGCCTAGTACCTACCTATGAACCTACCTATGAACCTATGTATCGTTAAAATAATAGTCTGCCTATATATATATATATATATATATATGTCTGAAAAGTACAGGTATGAATCTGCATTAAGTACTCTACCAACTAGTTTTCCAGCTGTTTAGACTTTCATTTATTATTGCATCACCTTAGTTGCTATTGAAATTACATGCAGACAGTTTATGTAAGCCAGGAATTATTTACTAGTGTATTAGTTGAATAAGGAAGTATTTTCTCTTCAGAACTGTAATTGCACATACAAGATGGCTGAAGTCAGTCAGGTACCACACCATAGTCAGATTGGAGACTGGAGGAAGGGTAAAAGGGGTTGCAGCTTTCTGAAGTGAATGTCTAGCACTTATTTTTGTGAAAAATAGCCAATTGTTTTTTTTTTTCGCAAAAATATGTGCTAGACATTCACTTCAGAAAGCTGCAACCCCTTTCACCCTTCCTCAAGTCTCCAGTCTGACTATGTTGTAGTACCTGACTGACTTCAGCCATCTTGTATGTGTAATTACAATTCTGATTATATTATTAATTCTATATTACTTCTGTCGTGGTGGTGCAGTGGTTAGCATTGTCGCCTCACAGCAAGAGGTCCTCCTGTTCGATTCACGTCTGGAGCGCCTTCTGTATGGAGTCTGCATGTCCTCCCCATGGTCGAGTGATGTTTAAAGACATGCAGGTAGGTGCATGTGTGAATGAGTGTGCCTTCTTTGAAGGTTGGGTGTTGAGCTAGCAACTCGGCACTGTAAAATCCACTGCCAATCATTAGCGGACCAGAGTTCCACTGTGGTGACCCCTAACCGGGAAAAGCCGAAAGTCAAACAACATTAACTCTATATTACTTCTACAATCATCACCTTATATGCTTAGAACTGCTCAGGAGGAAAACCTATCAACCACACACTTTTGAACAGCTTAGGATATTACATCTTCCATAACTTGCAACACTATTCTGTGTGTCTCCACATTCATGCTGAACTAAATTCAGAGACAGCTGCCTGCAAAGCATAAATATTTTAGAAAAAAAAAAACATTTCACCAAAGCTATCTAGCAAATTATGAGAATTCCAATAGTATTATATGTTTGAGTAAATGCAAGGTTAATCAAATAAGGCAATGAATATACCTGCTTAGAAATAATAATGAAATAATTAGATGTAAATGGAAAAGAGTGAAATACAAATAAACAAGGATGGTCTCATTTCTATTTTTTACAGCTGAGGTGGAGGTGTCCTTTACAAGGAGACAGCAAGATCAGTGACTGGAGAGGCTGACCAAGTCCTCTAGTAAGCTTGAATAAATTAGTGTATAGTAATTTTGTGTTTAACGGATTTCATTTATGTGTGTGTGTGTGTGTGTGTGTGTGTGTGTGTGTGTGTGTGTGTGTGTGTGTGTATATATATATATATATATATATATATATATATATATATATATATTAACAATAAGTCATGCAGAATTATTTAAAACAATATAGGGCCTTCAATATTTTATTGAAAGCAAGAGAGACACAGATGTGAGCGTATAAATAATTGCAGTACTTCTGTCTTTAACTTATTTTATTACAGCATTTAATGAATTTACTGAGAGAGCATAATACATGGGAGAATAGATTGCAATCAGTACATTACTGCAAGCAAGAATGTGACACATTTCAGTATACAATTGAAGAAAGTCATTAAAGTCTTTAGCCAAGCTGATGAAGGATATTTGAAACTAAAGGAACAGATTGCAGTCAGTACATTTCTCCAAGCAAGACTGATATAACTATTTATTTTTATAAACTAAGTATTTATGACAGGTGCTCTTAATGCAGTATTGCAAATTAATGTACTTCAGGTCAAAGTGCAATCATTATGTTTGTGTGGCACACTGCAACATGTAAAATCCAATTACTTGATATCAACCAATGCCTTGCCAAGAAAGAATAAGCATTTCCAACAACATTTCATCCTCAAATTGTGTATGAACACTCCTCATCATCACAAAGTTTGCATAAGCATATCCCCTGCACTTTGAAATACAATTATAAAGACTCCACATAGTCTGTTTTACTTTAATAAAGCATTATAAAATAGAAATGTTTTGAAGTAATACATTTAATAATATGTAACTTCATGTTTGATTGTATTAAATGCATTTTAACTTTTGTTCCCCCCCCACATCTTTTTCCTCTGTTTTTATTATTTTATTTTATTTTATTTATGCATTCCTTTGTCATTTTAATTCTTTCCCATTTATATTCATTTTTACATAGCTTCAAAATCACTTGAAGCAAGCCAGGCATATACCTCCTAGGTTAGGGAGTGCTCACCCTCTGCTCATCCAGGAATGCCTTCACAGAGTTAGGGTGGTAGCATTTGCCCTGCAGGCAGCCCAGCATGTTGCATCCTGGAAAGCATCACAGAATGGGGGCTTCACAACTTGATTATGGATTTTCTGGATGACGTAGTTGTTCAGATCATTCAGGTAGCTGAGGTTTTGCTGCACTATGTAGAAGCCACGCTGTCCCAAATGGTGACAACCACTGCACCACCACAAGCTTTTTCCCACTCAATAATGGAGCCCTCCATAGCCCCAGCATCTGGCACTTTAGCCCTTCTTCTCTTATCAATTAACCTACACCCTCTTACATATTTCCTACCCACACTACCCTCTCATATAAAAAAATTGAAAAGAAATGGGGTGTATCCCCCAACAAAAACATTGTGCCCCCTTCCCCAATTCCTCTAGCAGAACCCTCTTGATGTTTTCCCTTCTATGTTCCCCTCTTTGTTCTGTCTCCCCTTTTCTATTCTTTAATGAAACTATTAGGGTGTCCACATAAGGGTACCCCTATATAAAATATATTAAACTCTTTTATTTTTTTTAAATATCACTAATAAAAGCTGCACAGTCTGCAGCTTGCCTCATGTATGTTAAATGTGACTGCACATAACCCCATCCATCCCAAATATCCAAACATGTAAGAAAAACTACAAAGTAATATGATACTTAGGGTCTTAACATATTACTTCTTGTCTGCTTAACCCTTGACTTTAGTTGTTTTATGCTTTTGACTTAAGTAGGTGTGTTCTTCAAAATGCCTTCAGTTTTCCTTATTCATTGCAAATGCCCTGCATTTAGCACATAGCCACTGCATACATGTAAACAACTGAACTATGAATACCACACTCATAGTTAAGTACTTTTATTCTATATTGTACAGAACTTCATCAGACTTGTAGATTTTACCTCTATCTGGTTTAAATAATCCCTATAATGACATGTCAACCAATAATGTCTCTTTGCCATTCTCAAGGGAACAACCACCTCAAAAACTACTTAAGTTCAATTTTTTCCAAAAGAAAAAAAATGTATTAAAACCTGTGCTTACTATACCGATAAAATATAAATGCATATGAAACCATATTGGAATAATAAGCATAATGTTACAAACACAGTGCCTTCAACTGTAAATCACTATTAGCAGAAATATATTCATTTGACTCTGGAGTCTGGGAAGCATTTAATAACAACTTCCAGTTCAATTCTCAATATTCAAGCCATTTTTCCTCAACCCCCATCTTTTTCTGGAATCTGTACCTTTTCCAGAATAAAAACAAGAACTTCTTAAAATTGGTACACACCATAGAATGCTTGCTTAGGGCATTATTATCATTCAGCCTTTTAATTGCATAAGTGTGCTCATAAATCATAGTTTGCAGTGCCTGCTCAGTCTTCCCTATGTAGAATGTATCACAGGTTAAACAAGATGCATGATAAACCACACCTGTTATAGCGCAGTTATATCTATCTACCCTTGCAAAACAAACTTTTTGGGTAACAGGTGATGATATATATAATTATATATATATATATATATATATATATATATATATATATATATATATATATATATATATATATATATATATATATATATATATATATATAGCTAGATTTTTTTTATCAAGAAACATCTTGATTAAATTATCACTCATGACATAGGCAATCATTCTATCATGTAAAATCTACATTGTGAGCAGGACCCACACTTACACAGCCTCCTGATTTTTTCAGCACTTTGTGCCCCCTCACGGGAGCCTTTTTTCCAATAATCCCTTGACATTTACACCATGCTTAAACACAAAGGTGGGGATTCATCCAGTGTTGTTGGTTAGACTAGTAGGAACTTCTGACCAATGTTTTTCTTTGTTGGTTATGCTGCTGTGCATTTTTGTGAGACCTATCAGCAAAAATAAATGACAAACCTTTCTTTCAGCATTATATTCCCCTAACTTAAGTCACAATTAGTTAGATTTACAATACAAACAAAAATCTCTTGATATTAAGTTTGTTTTGTTGTTTGAAAATTAAAGATGTTTAGCCATATTCTATAGTGTTTTTAATTTATTCCTGACTATAAGGTAGACTGTACAAATTTATGCTAAACTATTCAAACCAGGGAAGAAAATTCTCTACAACCGGTGCCAATAGACATGCTTCATCCTTGTTTGTCTTTCTCAACATAGCAAAAGTGCAGAATTTGTCAAGTCCAATGTACATTTTCTCAACAGTAGGTACCAAGCAGGGTTCAATGAAAGCCCAAAGGACCATAGGAGATGCATGTGAGCCCCAATCAGAAAACATCTAAGAAAACAAAGAATATGTGCCATTATATTTGTAAAACTTGTTTTATAAAGGCATCATGAGAGACAGTCAAATTACTCAGACCGGTGAGTAGGTCTGCACTAGTTAATACCATATTTATGAGCCCAAGCATGTCTATAGTTAGTGTCATACCATGGGTTTTGGGTGATACTACCCTGAAATTAGCTACTGTTAATGAGTAAATGTGACTGCAAAAGGGTAATGCAGTATTTTTAAGAAGGCATCTCAGATGATTTTTGTTTTAAAGCCACTGAGATCTCCATTAACCCTTGCTTATTTTATTTTTTATTTAGTATGCATCCGTCCTTTTGTTATGAGAACACCAACACCCTCATGAGAAGTTGCACATTGTTTTCTAAGCCTTTCTGTGAAAACATACTTGCTTCTAACCATACAATACATCGAGGGTTATGATCGGGTCTCTGATCTTAACCATATTATTATGTGTTTGAGAAATGGATGCCAAGACCACTACACTTTGTAGTGCATGGAGTTCTATTAACTCCACGTGCTACTAGTTAAACAATGCTTTACTGGATTTGAAAGGCGTTAGAGCACTTATAGGTTCATAGGTTCATACTAGGCTATCTGCCCTAGGGCATTTATAAGCCTAGCCAGAGTGTGTTTGGCTTTCGCCACCCATTTTAAATTAATTTTGCTATGCCCTTTTTTGAGGTTAGTATACTGTGCCTCTGTCTAACAGTGACACAGAAGTGATACCCAGGTTAAACCTATGATCCCCCATCCACTCATCAAGATTCCTCTTGAAGAGAGTCAATGAGGGACTCTGCCTAACCTGGACTGGGATTTTATTCCAGAGTGAAGGGAGCCTCTGGGTTATGAATCTGTCCCTCTAGCATGTCCTATTTATTTCAGTGCTGAGGTTCAAGTCTCTCGAGCGCGTAGCTCGATGGGATTTAGATTTTCTGAGGTGCAGCATGTCCATTAATTCCGGGTTGGACATGGCTTTATACGTCAGGCACAGATCGCTTCTGAGCAGGCGGTATGCCACTGAGTAGAGCTAGAGTTTCTTTAAGTGGGCAGCATATGACATCTGTTTGAGCCCTTTGATCCTCTTGGTGAGGTACTTTTGGGGTCTTTCCAGTTGCTGCAGATGTCTGGTAAGGTACATCCCAAAAGGGGTATTGTACTCAATTATGGGCCTGATGAGGGATGAGTAAAGAGGCACGATGACCTCCCCTGATCTAGATGTGAATCCCATTATTATTAGGTGGGCTATATAAAATGTTTTTCTAACCACTTTGGCCACGTGGTTGTCAAATGAGAGATTGCTATCAACTTGGGTCCCCAGGTCCCTAATTACTTCTTCCAGATTAATGGATTACCACCTATGTGGTAATTTGTGGGCACTTTGTTTTTGCCAAAGGGGATGACTATATACTTTTTGGCATTTAGCTTGAGGCCATGGCTCTGGCACCAGTTATCTGTTTCTATAAGGCCCTTTTGGAGGATGCTTGTGTCGGCTGGAGAGTCAATTATGGCGCCCAGTTTGCAGTCATCTGCGAACTTGGTCAGCCACAGTCCTTCCATGTTGGCCTGTACCTCTGAGAAATATATACCGAACAAGAGAGGTCCCAGGACTGAGCCTTGTGGGACGCCACTTGTAACTGGTTTGGAGTCTGACATGGCTCCAGCAATTCTAACCATGTGGGTTCTGTCCTTGAGCCAGTTTGCAACCCATCTAGTGACATAGGGGTTTATATTTAAGCTGGTGAGCTTATCTAGTATTGTATCGAAGGCTTTTGTGAGGTCCAGGTAGACTGTGTGGACCACCTTCCCCTCGTCAATGGCCTTGGTGACTGTTTCAAAGAAATCAACCAGGTTTAAGAGGCAGGATCTGCCCTTAACAAAGCCGAATTGGGTAGGATCCAGTGTCTATAGGTCCCCAATATCTTTATTTATAAGGTCCATGATGATCCTTTCCATAGCTTTGCAGACCAAGCTAGTCAGGCTTATGGGGCGATAGTTTCCAGGATCCATTGAGGCACCACCTTTATGGAGAGGGACCACCATTGCTGTACGCCACTCTTTAGGTACATATCCTGTAGTAAGGCTCAGATTGAACAGTAGTTTTATGTTTGGGTTTAGCTCTTCTTGGAGTTCATGTAGGACACAGCCCGGGACACCGTCTGGTCCCATTGATGCTGTGTTTTTTGCTTTGGAAAGGGCGGCTCTTACCTGAGCATCTGAGATGTCAGGGGGGCAGCACTCTGCTGGGATAGATATTTGCCCTTTTGGTGGGGGGGGCAGTTTGCGCTGAACCTGTCAGCTAGGATGTTGGCAATGTCTGTGGGTTCGGTGTATTTTTTGTCATTTTGGACTAATTCTGAGCATATCTGGGAATTCCCACCCAGGTTCCTAACATAACTAAAGAAAGCCTTGTGATTATCTTTAGTGTCCTGTGCAATTTTTCTCTCGAAGCTGACCTTAGACGATTTTATGAGTGCCCGTAGTTTTTTGCTAATACTGATCAGAGATGCCTTCCCTTTTTGGGATTTTTCTCTATCATGTAGTAGCTTCCTGCTTCTATTGTATAGTTTGTTTATGGCTGGGGTCCACCAGACAGGACGTCTGCCTTTGAAGGATTGGGTCTTGGTTTTATTTGGGATTGCATGATCCATGCATTCCTGAAGGTGTTCATAGAATGCGTTCATAAAGGATTCTGCGGTCTGGGCCGTATTTTCCACAGGCCCGGGGGCTTTGAAGGATTCCACCTCAGTTTTGAGGAGTGTGAAATTTGCTTTAGAGAAGTTTTTCACTGTGGTTTTCTGGGCAGGGGGTGGGGTCAGTATGTGAATATCCAGTGAGATTAGTTTATGGTCTGATCTTACCAGTGAGGGATACACTTCTGGTATGGAGCATAGAGTCCCCATGTTGGTGATGATCAGGTCCAGTATGTTTTCCCCTCTTGTGGGAGTGGTAACAAGTTGTTCCATAGCATTTGAGTTTATAAATTCTAGGAACCTTTGGGCTAGGGTGCTGGAGCTAGAGTAATGCTCCCAGTCTATGTTTGGGTAGTTGAAGTCACCCAGTATAATGGTGTTTGGAGAGACCTTCGTATTTTCCAGTGTTCTCAGGAAGGCCGAGTGAAGTTCCTGGGTTTGGGAGGGTGGTCTGTAGCAGGCTATAAACTGGAAGGCAGTTTTACCCACTGTTAGTTGCACATGAATAATCTCTGATGCTTCGTGCTGAGCCATCAACCTGGAGGTGTGGGTATCTTTGACGAATATTAATACTCCCCCTCCTTTTATGGTTCGGTCCAAGTTTTGGGGCAGAAAAGCATGGTATGAGGTATAACCTGGTAGTGTTGTGGTGCTCTCGGGAGCCTTGAACCAGGTTTCTGTTACTGCACAGATATCAATGTTCTCCGTGCTAAGGAGAGTTTCGAGTGCATGCATCTTGAGGTTTAGACTTCTGGCATTGAGTAGCATTACTCTTAGTTTCTTATCCCTTGTGATACCTATGGAGGTGGGTTTGTCTTTTGAGCGTTGCCTAAAAAAGGCACTATGGGGGTAGCAAGAGCCTTTGCCAATATCTGAAAGCCCAGGGGTGATAGGTGCAAGCTGTCCCTAGCGAAGCATCGTGGCTTGTCGAGCATGTCATCCCAGGCTGACAGGCATTGGATCCCCTTTGAATGACACCAATACTTAAGCCAATTGTTGAAATTGATCATCTTGTCTTCATATTGTGGCATCATTCTTGGTGAAGGTAAGATGCTACTCAAGGTCAGGGTCATACCGGCCTGGGCTACATGCTCAGAGAGCTCCTCTATGTCTCTTTTCATGTAGTCCAGGGAGGTACGTCTCAGGTCATTCACACCAGCATGGACAATGACTGAGTCATATTTGTACTTGCCTTGGAATGACCTGAGTGCTTGTGTTATGTGGCGGATCCTAGCACCCGACAGGCAGCTCATCGTGACCTTCTCCTTGTTCAGCCTGGTGAGCGGGACGTCAGTGTGCCTGACGATAGAGTCACTTATTACAAGTGTATCAGGTGTGTTGTTTAGCCTTAAGGGCTGTGACTGTTCGGCACACTGGCTTTGTGAGCTATGTGTTGCACGTGTTTTGTTTTGGGGTAGCGGTTGCTTGAGTGTCTGCTTGTGCTGTTGCACAGATACCATGTAAATATAATTGGAGGAAAAAAACAGAGGCAGTTTTTAAATACTGTTTTAAAAACGTTACTTACAGATTGATGTCTATAAAGTTCTGTGTACAGAATATGAGGCAAGATATTCAGGGACAGTTCAGAGTGGATGAACATGTGAGAAGAGAACAGAGCTGTTTTGGTTGGGTGTCACGTTACACAAGTGCCTTACAGGTTTATCTTTTTTCCAATTTTGAAGAGTAACCACAGAACTCCATGCACTACAGTCTTGTTAGGGTCTTGTACTACAGAAAGAGACTTCATTTTAGGGCAGGAAAGGCTGCACAAGAAGGCAAATTGAAAAATACTAGAATGATGCTGAAATGCAACAAACATGTTTTTCTTTAAGTGATATCCTACCCATAGACAGTATACAGCATTGTAGAAAGAAACTGAAGGAAGCACTTGAGTAGCTCAAAAGTACCGGACAAGAATTAAGATGCAGGAAGCTGAGGCAAGCACACACAGCAGCTGTGAATATAAAACATTTGAAGCACACTAGTGATGGACATTTTATAAACTATTTCCTTTAACCAATTTAGTACACAGAATAAAAAGGCACAGTGCATGACAAATAATTTGGGTGCAAGTCAGTCCTTGAAAAATGTATAAGAGAATCCCATTTCACTGAAATCTGAAGTTTAAACAAATGGGCTTATCAAATTAATAAATAAACGTCTTTTGAAGGGGACAAAGCATCCACATTCACATGTTGGTAGCAAAACCTCCTGCACAACCTTTCTATTAATCTCTGAGGTCACTGCTCCTTTTTCAGTTTGAGGGGAATCTCAACACCTGAATGTTATTTTAGCAGCCAATGTTTCCCCCCAGTTCTGTATAAGTGCATCACTGATTATTATGCAAAGAAATCCCTCACTAAGAAAAATAAGTGAACCACACAAAATAATTTAATGTTAAACTGAAAGCTCAATCAAGAAACGTGTACTTCAACAAAGCTTTAGTGAAACCTGCAGCTTTATTGTGTTAGTACCTGCTACTATAAGGTAGATTAAAAAGCTAGAGGAAAGGAATACATGCAATAAGAGAAGGAATAAGGAAATGTAAAGTGTCTAGGGCACAAAATGTCAGAAATGTAATCGGTTGTTTTGTTAAGAATTACTGATTACATCCAGAAGCAGCAGTATATTAAGGCAAAAGACTTCCCATTCAAATAATTACTCCTGTAGTACATATGAGATGAGCAGATGCTAGCAAATATGACATGCCTTATTGTTATCTGTTGCCTCCTTTATCCACAAATGAACATTCTGTACCTGAGGCCTACAACTATATCTTGCAAGTTTTTATATGGCTAAAATGTAAGCTATTGCTGAAATCATAAACACAGCAAATGCATTATCAGGTGATCAAATTGTCCAGTTAAAATATAGGTTGTTAGATCAAGATATTTGAGTAGTTTTAATGGATGCGCTCTACCACATGGCATTTATTATTCTCAGTAACAACATATATAGAATGGAAACAAGACAGTTAATATCTGCTCTTCCATTTGCTTCCTGTACATTTTATTATGCAAATCTGTGTATGCCAATATATATTTTAGGAAATTCGTTAGAGAGAGTGAGAGAAAAAAAGAGAATGCATTTGGGAGACAAGGCGTTATTGTATAGTAAAGCTCTGACTCTAAAATAAGATCACGCAAATGCTCTACAATTTTGGGATCCTTCTGAACTTAACATCTAGGTGGCAGTCTGCAAGCAGGATCATTTTTAACAACAGAGATCACGACTCTACGACTCCATCCTTCTTGCCATTACTGTTGTTAACATTCTACATAGATCTCCTCTCGCAATCTTTCCTCATACAACAAAAGCACACACTTTCTTTACTGCAATAATTTGCTATACTGAAAATGGCACCTATAAGAACTGTCTGCACTGAGAAGAAACCCATTCATTTTGTCAACTGTCATAGCGATTTTCATAGAATGCATCTCTGTAGATATTGTTTCTAAGCATCTGGTAAAATTTTGATGATTTTTCATATTGTAATCATAAATATTCTAAGTATGCACATATTTAGTATTATTCATGTGTTATGATAAAGGTTCTACATGCGTACATATTTTGATATTATTCATGTGTTGTGAAACCACATTACAATATTGATATAACTAATATGCATACAGCATGGGGTTATGACTCCTGCCTGTAATTTTATACCAGATACATTAAAAATATAAAATGCTTACTATGTAAATTTCTCATCATTTACATAGCCTACATTATCATTTTATGCTGCATGAGTCAAGACTCATGTGTAATATATTTTAGCAGGTGACTGTAATAAAATGCAAGGGATGAGGAAAAAGCTATGATAACTGAGTGCAAAGAGGGTTGGCTGCATGAAGAAATGAATCCATAAATAACTCACAAGTGCTGATACAGTCATGCAAAGGTAACGCAATGCTAATGTAATTCAGTTTTTTCCCTTTTTACATATGATATGTACTATTAGGACTGATTTACCATAGCCTATATAAGTAAAGCCTTGTGTTTGCCCTTTGTGTCTTAAATTAAGATGCTGACTTGTGACTGCAAAAAAAGGTGAATTATTCATTAAAGAGATGCCTTTTTATCTATGCAGCAGGTAAACTATCCTGATAATGCATTGTGAGGCTGATCTGCAAAGACCATGTATTCCATATAATGTTGTAAAAGAGACTGCAGGCAAAATTGCTCCTCATCTCATGACACATTTCAGCTACTTCACAATTACCAATGCTGTGACCTCACCTTTATATCTGCATAGAAGTGATATTATTGCCATACATTCTGTCTAGAAAGAACTAACACTTTTTGACTTGAACTTCACATTACATCCATATAGTAGTTCATGGACTTTGGTGGTAATTTTTTTTCTTTTTTACTTTAACTTGTATAAAATGAAGATGCATTTACATAGTCCTGTACCATTCATTTCTAATAACTATATTGAATTATGGACTTCTTGCAGTTAGACAAAGCATATGGAATTGTAACAATTCCATAGATATAAAAAGAGATTTTAAGAATAAGTGCTATTTATTCAGGTTTATGATTTAAAGGGATGACCTTCACTCCATACCAGTTTCTATAAGATGATGGTTTATGTGTTAGAATACTGGATGAATGCTGAATCATCAGTTTTGAGACTTGAACATTCATCTGTTTCTGACAGCAACATTTTTGAGCAGTGCTCCTTTCTATGTGGAGCAGATGTTGCTCTGACTCTGTATTCCTCACCCTTTAGGAAACGATTTTTACAAATCAGACTGCTGCATACATAAGTCTGGAGAGTTCTCAGATTCATGTTTCTGGCTGCCCATTGTTTATGATTGTAAAACTATAATTATGTACCAGCTAATACTAGCTATAGAAAAATCCAAGACCATTTACTAATAACATTAATGGAAACACTGTAATCAGGTTTGGTTGAATGTGTAGTGTTGTCCTTATTTCCTAGACTATGAACAACTCAGCAAAGTCCAAAAAAATAACCTTTACCCAGATAATAGGCCTGACACTGTGTTTTAAACTGAAAAATTAAAACTGTTTTATATGTTATCTTGACAAATGCTGGTATACTCAGTGGATCATCAATGATCTGATATTTAGGTGATTATACTTGGCCAAAGCTTTTGACACAATCCCCACTTGAGCATAGTAGAAAAGCTAAATAGACTCGGAATAAATCTGTATGTCACCAGGTCGACTGCCAGCTGGCTCATGGATAGGATGCAGGGTATCATAATGGGGGAAGCTCCCACCAGGCAGAGGTCAGTCATCAGTAGAGACTACAGGCTTAAGTTTTGGGACCTCTTTTATTTGGCATCTACTTCTCTGAAGAAAAAGTCAATACCAAAGGGCTCTGGTTGACTAAGTTTGCAGATGACCTTATGTATCCTGCAGTGAGGTTTGTTGCCAAGAAATAAGTGGTGCCAAAATCCTAGACAGAAACTAAATGGTAAAAATGCATTATCATATCCTTTGAAAGCCTGCTGTCCATTGACTTTTGCTCCACACAGCTAATTTACCATATTTAGTGGTGGTGCTGCGGTAGCGTTGTTGCCTAACAGTAAGACGTTGTCCTGTTCGATTCTCAGCTAGAGCGTCTTCTGTGTGGAGACATGCGTGATTGAATGTACCTTCATTGAAGGTTGTGCGTCAGAGCCAGCAACTCGGCACGTAAAAATCTACTGCCAATCATTAGCAGATCGGAGTTCCGCTGTGGCGACCCCTAACCGGGAAAAGCCGAAAGACACAACAACATCACTTCCTGCATTTCTTTTTTTACATCTTTCCCTTTTTTTGCATTCTCCCTTTAAATCACAATTAAAGTCCCCTGCAATTATAATTTTCATGTTAACCACCACAGTCTAATATCTGATTAAATGTATTCTGTCTTTATTTGCAAGTTATATATGCATACGATGCTATAATTCTACAAACATCTTCTCTCCACCTCACATCCACAATAGTTAACTTTACCATCCCAACCAATGTTACATCTAGTATTTTCACTGTTTTATACAACAGAGCCACTCCAGAACAATGTGCACTTCCTAAGTTCCATATTCTATTTCTATCCCACAATGTTTGTTTGCAGTCTTTCTTCACTTGTCAGGAATCTTTCATCCACATCTACATCACATTTTGCACACCATTCCAGTATCCCTGTCCTTCTTACAGTATTAATAATGTTGTTCACTGAAAGTACTCTAAAATTGTTGCCTTTCTTTCCTTTTAAGCCCAGGTGAAATATATATATATATTTTTTTACTCTTTCCCCATGTAAATATTTTCTTGGGTTTATGGACAAATAATCCTTGATCCTCGGAATCAGATTTTTCATTGGCTAGCACTTCATAAAAGTATTAATATCAATGCTGTGTCCTGATCTCTGTTGCTGCATGCACTCTCTGCCCATTTTCGTCTCCGTATGTTTTATTTCTTCCTCTCCTAGTTCAGCCTCTCTCTCAGCCTCTTCTTGCCTTTCCTCACATTTGTTTTCTTATCCCCCCCCTCCTTTTCATTATCTACTGTTTGCTCTTGGCCATCCATCCAAACGTGTCCCTTTTTTAAATAGCCTGCGTTCAGGGACACACCTTTTTGCTTTGCGTCCATTCTCCCCACACTAGTTCCATCGTACTTTATCACAATCATTAATTAAATGAGAAAAGTCCCCACAAAAGAAACGTGATTTAGGCTAACCCATGGATAAAAGTCATTCTTCTTGTTACACAGTTCAAGAAATGTCATAATCAGTCCATTAGTTTCCAATATTAAGTCACAAAAAGTGTCAGTTCCAATATGTACAAAAGACTACATTTCTTGAGCTTTACAACCCAGAACAGTTATCAAATTGTCCCATACATATTATCTGTAAGTCATTTTTTTGTTCTTATTGACACGCTTGTTCTTTTCTGCTTTTTAAATCTTACAGTTTGCTGTTGCTGTCCTTACTTGCTTGCTGTCACTGCTGCATATGCTTTGGTTATGGCATTACCTGATGCCACGGAACAAGATGTTTTCTCAGTTGATTGCTGTTTTCCTCTTTTACTTTCTGTCACTGTTGTATAAGTTATAGCTACTACACTCTCTGCTGCCATAGGACCTGGTTCCTTTTCGATTTTACTATCCACAGCAGGCGTTTTTTATTAAATTGGTTTAAGTGTGCGAGTGGTATCTTTTAAATTGATTGTGGTATTTAAAGTAATTTGTATGTATTCAGTTATGTGTTTCTGAAGAAGTCGGTTAGATGAATAGCGAAATTAAAGTTTTTTACTCTACAAACTACACTTTTGCCTTCCTCTGGTGTTTTGTTGGTGTTTTGTGGTTTTGGAAGTCTTATTTACACCACTGCTGGCCAGCTGCTGTTTTTTATTCAAATATTTTAAAAATCAATATACCGAAACCAAATGATTTAAGCATTTTTTTAAGAAAAAAATCTTGCATGAATAATTTTAAAATTGTTTCATTCTATTTCTCTGTGCAATAGATTTGAATAAAAGGGCGTGGCTTTGCTTACTTCTTTGACTCACTTCAAGAAATAAATCATGAAAGTAAAAGTGTTTTGAGTGATGAAATAATTTTTTTCAATTACTTTTAAGTGTCGTTTTCATCTAATTTTTATATTATCTAGAAAAAAGTCAGAACTGATATTTGGCATGTACAGTAAATTAAAATGATCAAGATTTCCTGTAAAGAAGTAACAAGAACTAAAAAGAGTTTAACAGTTTGGTACAGTCTGAAGGACACAAAAAGGTGTTATCATACTAGTATTAAAAATCCATTACAGTTATAAGTATCTACCTTCCCTACTCAAACAGACATTTTTAAAATCCCCTGTTTGCTCTGCGTGAAAGTTAACATTTTTGTTTTAAGCATTTCAGCACTAAACAGCCTACCTCTGAATGTTATGCTTTGGCACAACTATTAACACACACACACACACACACACACACACACACACACACACACGCGCGCACACACACACACACACACACACACACACACACACACACACACACACACACACACACAAATAAATAAAATGCCTTTAGGATTAAAAATGCAAATAGAGATGCAATAAATACAACAACATTACCTTTTTAACAAGCAATATTGCAAGACAGAAAGGAATATTAACCAGCATAATTACAGTTATACTGAAGGCTTCTTTGATGCTTATCAATATTGTAAATGCACAAACAAAATTTAGTTGATACATTTATATTTGCAGAACTGTAATTTTCAAAATGTGATATTTATTTAGGATACTGGACCTTACTGTTAGATACAGTGCTATTTGCACTTATGAATGCAAATCACCTGTCTTTGTTCCCTCTAGCCTTTACTAGACTTACTGGCACCAGAATGTGGCCGCAGGACTGTTCAAGCCTCACAGGGCATAATTCACTTTATTTCATCTGACTGTAAGGTTGTCATCTTTTCAGATGTCCAAAGGGGAAAATTTTTTTTATGGAAATATGAGATTTTGCATACAAAACCATAACCACTACAAAAGACTGGACTTACTTAATTCCCAAAGGAAAATGCTCACTCTTGGAAAACTAATGTTTTGTATAATATTAAATGGTTTCAGATACCAAATTATTATTTTATGTAATTATTAGAGTCAATTTAGGAATTATTGTTGTAAAATTATACATTTGTCATGTTTTTCTCTCACAGCACACAACTGCCTGAATAGTGACTGTCCTATCAGAAGAGGGACAGGTAACAGCCCTATCTGACTGCTCTTCATGGTTTTCCCATTTTGACTTACATGATTTTTTTTCAAAACAACCTGCTAGTGTTGATCAAAGTGGTAGTCTTCATTGGTTACATAACAATAAATATTCAACTCGTTACCGATGTATTTGTTAAAAACTCAGAAGAAATCTGAATATTTAAATGAAAATGCTCACAAAGTATAACTCTTGCAAACAGTTTAACTAAAGCTGGAGAAATAAACTACTTCCAACTATTTAGGTCTTTGAACTCTCTCTCGCTCTCTCTCTCTCTATATATATATATATATATATATATATATATATATATATATATATCGCTGTATATCTATTCATTTCTCTCTCTCTCTCTCTCTCTCTCTGTATATATAGAGTTATATTATCCAAGGTCAAACGTTTAAAATGTAAATGTCTATTTGGTCGACACCATTTGGTCAACAGAAACAAACGGTCAACATGTGCTCAAGATCGACAATTCCAGGGTCGGGAATATTCCATTTCCCAGAGATTGCATGACTTTGGAGTTAATATGTATAATTAGCAGAGAGTGTGGGGAGGGTTCAGCCCTCCATCAGGGCTGTGGGAGGGCTTACACCCCTACAAAAAAACACCTGTCGATTTAGCCTGCTCTATGATAATCTTTGTAGCATGCGCAGTATGTGTCAACATTCTGTGTTTTGACATTTTTATGTTAATATTCCCGACATCAACTTTGGGCTTCTTTAATTTTACTAGAAAGCTTATAAACTTATAAGCATTTAAATACACATTGAGAAAACTATGACACAGATGTCTCTTTCACAAATGTCTTCAGATGTATTTGGTGTTCTGTCAGTATTTATACAAGTGACTGAAAAAGAACAACATCCCTGAAGACTGGAAGCATCTCCTCTTCTTAAAATCACAGTTAAGTGCTGAGATCAATTGCTCTCCACAGCCAATCTGTAATGCTTACCTCACATTTATTCATTCATTCACTCACTGATTACTGGCTTTATCCTAATCAGAGTAATACTGCAATGCTATTTAGGAAGAATCATGCAATCAGAGAGTTAATGATCTGTTTTTCTTATTTTTTCCCACCCCACTGTAGCATTTTCAGTGCCCCAAGACATTCACAGATGATCAGGGAACCTGCTATAACCACAGGTTTCACGGGTGCTGTGATAAGAGCAACCGAGAATTACTGAGTGAGTAATTTTTGTTTCAGTTTCTAATATCCGATCATTATTTACTCCTCAAAGTAACAGCTATATGATGTGATACCAACACATTTTATACCTCTAATATGCTCCCACTAACTATCAGTTCCTCATCTTGTGCCCCTAAGGAGCAGGTAAATTATTTCAAACACCTGGGTTTCTATGAAATGAAACAATGACATTCTTTCAGCAGGTCTGCTCTGCAGTGTAAAAGACTCATTTATGGTTGGGGAGTAGTGTGTTATCTCAAATGCTCTGTTAATTCAACATTTAAACATCAATAACCATTGCAGATTTTCACATATTACTTTCTACAGCAGCTGCATCTTGCATAATCTCAACTAGATACATATCAACAAACTTAACTCTGCATACAAAACAATTCCAACATTCATCCTGAGAGCATCCTGTGACACACAACACATCACTGGGCCATTTTGTAAGAGTTTGACACTTTGGTTCAGCTCTCCTATAACCATGCCTTTATCCAGCCAGTCAGTTATTTCTCCAACTTGATCTAATCTCCTCAGGCATTATGTGCTTCTGTTGCCTCTCTTCTTCACAGCTCCAATTATTTGCAAAGTTAGAGCCATAAATATTCACCTTACAAATTCCCTGCCCAAACAAACCTGAGTACTGAAACAAACCAGGGTGCTGAGTTTCACCCATACCTTCAAAGCTTCTTTATGAGCTCAACTCTCACCCACAAACAGGCATACAAATTGTTAAATAGTACAGTATCTGTTTATATGGTTTAATATGCTGTGCTAAATATTACATGTAATTTTTGCTCTCTTTAAAGCTCTCTAAAGCATTGCAGCATGACCTTCATTCTTAATTTATTGTCTTTATAACTGACTGTTTAAGTCCTAATGATGCAGATGATTGTTTTATTTGTACCTATATATATTTGTACTTGCACTTGTTCTATATGGAGGTATTTAATCCACCTCTCCAGGTTTCCTTTTATGATGGATCATAGATTCACTGGAACTATCAGATTAACACATCATTTCAAACAAGTAAATAAAGTAAATAAAAAAGGTAGCTTCTCATACTAGGAAACGAAAGGTTGGGGGTAGACATGGAAATGGATGGATGGATGGGTGGATGGGTGGATGGGTGGATGGATGGATGGGCAAACTGAGGAAGGGGATTAAAAAGGAAGTGAATGGATTGTGTAAAGAAAGGACATAAGGCTAGGATGGGATTATAGAATAAACACTGAAAAAAACAGGGCTAGTATCCTGGCTAGGACACTCATAGATGCACTTTGTAAATCCTTGGCTAGTGGGGCAGTGCCAAACAACTGGAAATAGCCTTGATTATTGCTTTATTCAGAGAAGGAGGCATCAGAACTAAACCAGGAAAACACATGCTAGTTAGCCTCATGACAGTGGTAGGAAAATAGTTATCCTGGTGACAATTGCAGGGAAGGTGACAGGTAATCATGACAGAAAATCTTGGAACTTTTCTAAGTGACAAGTTTTCTATGCAATGGTAAGCTACAGAAGCTGAAGAGGCAAAGCATTGTTGACAAGAACAATTGTCACTATAATATCCTTCATTTGTCTGACAAGGAAACAGCCGAGGTGGATGAGATAATACGTGGACTCTACGAACTTCAATAAGGCATTTGACTCAGTACCACACACGAGACTGCATGGAAAAATGAAGGGGCCAGGATAAGAGCAGAAATGTACAAAATGGCAGAGTAATAGGTGCAAGAAGAGTGTGCTTAGGATGAGACTGTCAGATACAAGGGAGGTGATAGACAGAAGGACACAGAGGTCAATGTTTAGCTTGTCAATATTCAATAATTTTTTTCAGATATTTTGATGGAATAACTTACAGAATTAATTTATAAGCTGTTTGCACAACCACAAGAACCATAACCAAGGATGGAAAATATACCCTTAACATGAATCCTTTTAAAGGAAGACAAAGAGATGGCTGTTAATGTTCATTCTACAGAAGTGTAAGATTCAGCACCCTGAGTGCAGTAACCAAAAGGCCTCCTATGAACTAGGGGACATCTAGCTGGGAGTCACCAGGGCTGAAAAAGGACGTCGGAGTGATTGTCACATCAGTCTCCTTCCACCACTCACAAGTAGATAAGGAAAGAGGAACAGCAAACAATGTGCTACTGCTAGGGTTACACTATGGTATATGGATTCCACAGCGAGAAATAAAGCATATACTTCTATTCTACCTATCAATGGAAGCCACATAGAAAAAATAGGAGATGTTCAGAGGAAGGCTACAGGCATCTTTAGGTATGTGAAAGAGAGAGAGAGAGAGAAGGAAAAATTATAAAATGGCTTGATTTGTTGGGTTTGTACTAAATGTAAACTAGAAGACAGAGTTGAGATAGGATATGGGTGCATACATTTTTACATGCCTCAAACAAGGATATGGCACATGAGATGTTAGATGGAAGAAATGAATGATGTAACTGGGGGCTACTCACCTGGAATAGGGAATTGCTCCTTTTTTAATAAGGTGAGTTACAGACTCTAAGGAGCTGGTTGAGTGTGAATCAATGAAATTTCCAAGAAGGCATGGGACAGCTGGAAAGGGATGAGCACTTTAAGGTGATGATGACTCCAACAAACTGCTAGCTGTATCTCAGATTGTGTCCTTTCAGCATGGCATGTTCTGTTATGTTATAATGTTAACATGAATTATAATTTTGAGATAAAATGCATATTCAGAAAAAAGGGAGCCCATTTGAGATTTTGCTAACAAGTATGTGTGCATTAATTAAACATTATTAAATTTTTATAACATTTATGACAAAAGAGATCTGGTGTTTGACCTCCACAAGACCTAAATAATGGAGGGACATTATTAACAATATTGTATTGGAAGTCTTTAATCTTTTAATCAGTTTTACGACTGCGGTTGCAGTTTGGTTAAAATTAATGTGATATGCTACTCAAACAACTTTCTTAAGATTTCCACACATCTAAAGAGTTGTCAAACTTTGAAAAAAAGAACAAGAAACAGTTCTTGGTATCCTTTATCAGGACATCTAATAATACCATAGTCCAGAACACTTATTTCCCATGATCACACAGAAAGGCTTTATTTTTCTCTATTATTTTCTCCACCAATAACTTAGAAAATCTGAACATAGAATGGACAGGCAAGATGGGTTACATTTATTTTCATTTGTTCATTAGCTAATATTATTCTCCGTGTGCAGTGCATTTTATGCAGTATTTTATGAAATCTAAGTCAGCGTCATGTAAATACAAGTCTTCATCACTGTTAAGAATTGGCCGGTAGCTAAACATTTAGTTAGCAACACCACCACCTGCTGGCGTTATGCTGTATCTAACATTGTATTTCAGGAAGTAAAGCACTGCATCATATTGAAACTATTAACGTTTGAAATTATGACATAGAACAGAGTATGCCTCCTGTGTCAAACTGCTAATATTTATGACATTTGCATGCATATGTCTTCAAATCCAAATGATACTGTAATACTATATTCCATTTGTTTTTATGAAAAACTCCAATGCAACAATATGATGCCTGCATGATTTATTTATCTAAACACCGTGGTCATCATGTCATCATTATAAAAAAAAAAAAAAAACAGACATAGGAGAGCCAGAAGATACAGTATGAGAATAAATACTCGATGACTTCAAGGAGCATACAAAAACTATTTCATAGAAAGTGTTGTGGATCATTGGAAGGGGTCTCCTGGGAGTGAAATGCCTTAAATAAGTCAGTGATACAACTGAGGAATGCAATTCTCAATAAAAGAAAGATTCTTAAAATTACTCTTAAAAATTCAAAGATGGCAAAGCAATAGCTTCCATGATGGAAAGATAAAACATGAAACATGCTAATTGCATTAATATGTCTTACTTTAACCACTCTTTATAGAGTTCTTTTGCACTTCAGGTTAAAATGATAATAAATATTATTTACACTCAACAATGTGAGAGTGATATAAAGGTATAAAATGTGGTCAAGTCAATTCTAGAATGGCCAGTTACTGAGAACTTCAAGGCCAGAATCAGATGAAATCAAAGGAAAACAAAGTCACATAAGGAAGAGCATTGTCAGACTAAGATAACCAATTTATTTAAGTGATAGAACAAAGACAGTTGCCAAGGAAAGTTAGTCAATATAGTCACTTCAGAATTCATCAGTGCTTGTGGCTCAGACCCATATCAGACACTAACAGACAAGTGTGTCAGTCTAGGCTTGAACCCTAGGATAGGGACATTGGTAAAGACTGGATTATCATTAATTAAAAATAATTAACAATTATTAGATACCATCAGTTCTGAGGGCAGGCATAAGTAGTCTGTATTATGAAGGTACTGGGGGTGCAAGGCATGATTCTGTACTTGGAACAGTCCTTACAAATATCTTTATAAATAACATTCCAAAGGGGCTTAATGGCAAGTTATGTATTTTGACAGGCAACATAAAGATCAGGCACTGAATTAATAAGCAATGCAGGGTGCATGGAATGAACAAGGGTGTGAAAAGTCTAAAACACAACCACACATATTACAGCTTGAAATAATTCAGAAAAGTACAAAATATAAATGGGGGAAAAATTAATGCCCCATCCTCATACAAGAGTGCACATTAACTGATGACATATTATGAAATGAAAGGTGTATGTAGGTAGTCATATCCCTTTACCTAAATGCAAATAAAAAATAACACACCATAATTACAAAGCTAAGCATTAACATTATGATGCAAAAATTCTGTTTTTCCATGTGCAATACATGTTGGCATCCATAACATTTGGTGCCTAAACTAGAAGCAGATAAATTATCAGAGCAGAATGTGTACACACAAATGAGGATGAATAGAGTAATATATGTGAAAAGCATTCAAATACCTCAGACAATTCAAAGAAAAAAAACCCAAGAAAGAATGGATTTAAAAAAAAAAAGATATTAACAAGAAAAAAAATGATGATTTAAACTTTATTTTTAGGTTCTGGGGACAAACTGTTGGCGATATAGTTCAGGGCAGTATTGGAAAATTGTTCATCATAGAATCACAAATTAGTAGATGCATGATAACTCCTTTCAAGAGGTTTCAACCTCATTTCCACATTCTGAAAAGAGGATGGACTTGGCTAGCAAATTACAGCTGATGTTATATGCTAAACAACAGAGCCATACCTGGTTCACCTAATGTCTAGTGTCACTCCTCAATCTGGCACCACTCAATTCTATGTTAAGGAGAGGGGAAAAAAAAGAAGGCCCAGTCTCACCAATCTGGTGCACCAGACCTGTCTATTCTAAGGAGCAGCAAGTCCTCTGTGCCCTCAAGTCTAAACAGCAGAGCAATAAATATAGGGTCTATATCACATTGTCGAACTTCAAAAAGTTTGAACGATGTAATATCGAACCCAAATGTCCGAAACATGAAAATAGCGAAGCCATGGCACATTGATTTTTTTCCCCAGGGAAAAAAAATTGGTGGACCATTTTTGGGGCTTTGCTATTTCCTCCACTGTGATGCGATCTCAGAGATGGTATATTTAAGTAGGGGGGTATGCAGTGTGTGAGGGGCGAAGCCCCCCACTTTAGTTTAAGTTTAAGGTTGCAGTTTTTTTTTTTTGTTAGAAAAACAAATCACTGTTCTGTGTGTTCGTTATTTTCATGTTTCGGACATTTGGGTTCGATATTACATCGTTTGAATTCTTGAAGTTTGACGATGTAATATAGACCCATAAATATACTGTAGCAAACAATTTGCTATATTTGTTGCAAGTTGCTTGCTACAATGTATACCGCACACAAAGTGCTGATGCAAGCACTTCAGTCCTGACCACAGTATAAGAGTATTTTATTCCAGCGTTTAGAAATGTTGGTACTTCACTGCTGATTGCACCCCCTAACACCTTGCTCTTGGAGCATACACCCCTTTCACAACACCCTAGGTGTGCTTCCACTGAACAAGACAGTACTTTCATGTCATTAATCTGTAAATCAACAAAAGTGGTGAATGTAGTGTATGGGCCCATAAAACACATGCACGAGAAAAAAAAGTAACAATATAAAACTCACTTTGGAAAAGGGGCAATAAAATACGAGAAATGTTTAAACCAACAGTCACATTGAAATAACATATGTTTATCTATCTTAAATCTCTCATTTTAGCTAACATTTGATTTTATCATTAATAGCAGGACATGCATATGAGATGAGGAATATTTGGTAACTCAAATGTTTGTTAAATCTGTGACCTTTAAGATACCTATACATATGTTATTTCATGATGACTGATGTTTTAAATATTTGTATATCTTGGTTTATTCACTCTGTACCCCTGAATGTCTCATTTTATTTGGGAGACAAAGTCTTGGACCAGTTTTTTTTGTTTGTTTTTTGTCATGCCATTGGTCTTCTACAGCTCAGAAAGATGCTTAATGGTATAAATTAGAAAGCTGAGGCCTTTTGTCTCCCAAATGAAATCTAACTTATTCAGTTATATAATGAATGTTGTAACCAAGTTTTGCCTTTGTTAAGGCTTTTGTTTTAAGCACATATTGAATAAGATCTGCCTTTAGGCTCTTACTCATACATTTTCGGTTTTTTGAACTTCACTGTTAAGGTTAAGATACCATCTTGTTTGATTCTTATACGTAGCTGATTTAACCTAAGAAAGATTTAGAAGTTTGTGCTTATGATCAAGAAAGCCTCATCTTCAACCGTGGTTATATTCATGCCGATGGCTCTGACACTTTTGGCATTAACAAATTTCCAAATACTGTCGACAGCCAGTCTGACATGACATGCACATATTATGTCTGCAGGCTGGTTACAGTAACAATGATGATCTGTCTTTTGCAAAATACTTTTTTAAAGCTGTTCTGGAGTTGTAGTTATTAGTTAATATGTTTATAGCAAGTGAGTTCCACCAGTACATTTTTCATATAAGATCTCTAGCTTTGGCGGTGGTCTGTTTAGGCTTTACTTGAAAGTTTCATTTACAGACGGCATTCCTAGTTTATAGATTAGTCACACTGATTAACTCTTAAGATAATCAGGTATTTATAAATAAACAATATTGACCAGAAGTAAGATAAGCAGACAAGCCAAAGCAGACTAATGTTATTCTGGATCACTGTGCTTGAATCACTGATAGGCTTGAGTTTGTGTTGTTTCTATGCTGGAAATGTTGCCATCAGCCCCTTTGGACTACTGACACTTTGTGGTAAGATTATTAACAAGTGACAAGGTGGAATTAGTATGGCAGGTTCATTGGTGGTTTTATATGCAGATATTCTTCTAGACTGAAGATGTAGGGAAAACAAAATTCTACTGTCAGTTTAAATTTCCAAATTGTCTCATAGCTAAACCCCAACTCCTGATTCCAGTAATGTAGGATATAATTTCCATACTTGCAGGGTTAAACAGGCTATGAATGGAGCATTTAAGGTTGAGTTCCTGTGATTGTGTTGCCATCAGTTTTGTGCAGCTACCTACAAAAGGTACAACAGTAAGTATATAAAGTATTCTAACGGAAGTGAAAATCTGAGGTCAGAAGTATATAAATCAAGGTCAGATATCCCCATGCTTCCTTCCTTGGTATGCTAAGAAGTGCCCTAATCTACTAACGATAGGAGTTTGGGAATAGGATTTTGGGAGTCTGACTTGAATTGTTGCAATGCCTCTGGAATGTTCTCAGTCTATGAATCATGTGCCAGATGCCAGATATTTAAATAGAGCCATCATACCCTTTTGAAGGGCAAACATTTTTAAAACTATAGTTATGGACATAAAGAAAATATGCTGGTGTTTCCACAGTTTACATTTGGTTTAATTTCCCAGAGTAGACATTAATGAAATCAAATTTGTTGGCAGATAGCAAAATCAACAAATATTAAAGTAAGAGGTTTTAATCGATGAGGAATAAGCCCATATCACGGGATGGTGCATATTAAGGGCAAACTGCTAATTTCTGACATCTCAGTCAGACGTAGAAAACCTGCAAATTCACGCCCCTCATCTTTGAAAAATAAAATACAATAAAGGAAGTACAATTACAAAAAAATACATGGAATCTAAAAACTCCCAGTAGTGTCCCCATAGCATTTTCGTAGGTGATTGAGCTTCCTATATCCTTGCTACTTATGCATACTAACTTTGTAATAGCTATACCTACATTGTAGTCCAGTCAAGTGGGGCAAAAAGCAAATACTTATATGTTTCAGTCACCTACATAGATTTCCCCATGATACTGTCACCTTGAAAGTGGATATATAAAAAACTACAATGTAACACCTAAAACGTAACCTCAGACCTGCAGTCCATTTGCATCGGGAATAAGCAATGTTAGCCCTTATCCCTATGGAAAAACAGGGAATAAGCAACGTTACTCCTTTAACCCCATGGAAAAACAGGGAATAAGCAATGTTACCCCTTTCCCCCATGGAAAAACAGGGAATAAGCAATGTTACCCCTTACCTCATAGAAAAACAGAGAATAAGCAATGTTACCCCTTTACCCCCATGGAAAAACAGGGAATAAGCAATGTTACCCCTTACCCCCATGGAAAAACAGGGAATAAGCAATGTTACCCCTTACCTCATGGAAAAAACAGGGAATAAGCAATGTTACCCCTTTTACCCCCATGGAAAAACAGGGAATAAGCAATGTTACCCCTTACCCCCATGGAAAAACAGGGAATAAGCAATGTTACCCCTTTTACCCCCATGGAAACAAATGAAAAGTAAATGTTAAATGCTGACCGAGAGCTCTAGTCAAGCAAGGAGAGAAAGTGATTAAGCCTGTATTTCACTGACACAAATAGCTTCCTCTCATGACATTAATTCAGAATGCACCTTGAAGGTCTTGAGAAGCCACAGTCTATTAACATAAAACAGTAAGTGGCAACACACTAAAGCGATATAAAAATGAAAACAAACAAACTGAGCATGGACAGAAAGGGACTATTTATATCTCTCAGTCACCTGCCCAGATTCTCCTTGTGATATCAACTCAGAAGTCACCTTGAAAATATGGAGTCTTAAGAACTGAAATGTCAACAACTATGAGTTAAGGTTTGACTTTGGAATTTATGTGTTGCCTAATTTACATATACCAAAGCATTAAAGCATAAATAATACCATTTTACAAAGTTGTAATGTAAAACAAACCAGAAATATAAAACGGGGAAAACGTTTATGCAATTTTCTTTTGCTTACAACAGTAATGATTTATGAGAATTTTTTTGCCAAACATTATCACATCAAAGCATGATTTTCACTAACACCCTTGATATGTATGCAGAAGTTAGCCTTATATTGGCATCCAGGGAAAAAGTTTTATGACATGCTTGAGGGATGCCTTTCTTCTCTTTTGTGACATGCATGCAGTTTTGTAATATTTCTTCATAACTCTGGGATCCTTAGGGAAAGTGTTCATTACCGAAAGTTTGCAATCATACTGATAGTTCTGTACTGCATATAGCACTAACCCTAGGGTTATCGGCTGTCCCTCCTTATGCAAGTCACCAGCTGCATCCTGAGAAGGAACATACAATGTGGCACATATCCTTAGATGTTAAGACAAAAAATGTTTCCAAGTTTCCTTTAATAGTTGCATGAAGCAATTATTATGTACTTAAAACACCTTTAAAAATTCTATGAGACAATAGAAATTGCACTGGTTGTAGTATGAGTTGTCTAACAAAGTCTCACATTTCCATAAAAAAATGCCCCATTTAAGGTATTTGAATAAGTGTCAACCCTAGTTAACCTGACTTCAGTACTTTAAGTGGTCTGATTTTCTGCTGTCTCCAGGGGTTTCTCCCTTTAGTCACTTATCTGACTCCACTCATTTCTACAACTTAGAATCATAAACTCAAAAAAAATAAATCCACCCACCCCATAAAAATGTTAATAAAAAGAATTGGGCTCATATTTAATATAGTTACAACCACACTCAAAAGTACGTTACTTCAAAATGTATGCTCTCATTGGATATCAAAAACCTGGACATTACAATTGTAATACAAACCCAGTCTGAGCTCCTGAAATTTACCCAAACCCTTTATCTCTAAATAAAAATCAAAACAAAACAACTCTTAGGTCACACTGACTTGGAAGAAAGGAAAATGTAGTTCCCTTTGTGCCAAGATGGTAGAGGCTTTGAGTTAGTATATATAAATATTATGGTATGTTAGGATAAAGCCCCTGTACTGAGTGGTGCAGAGGAACACAGCCTCTTACAAAATGCTTTCAGATGGAATTTTGTTTGCAGTGTATGCCATTGGTGAGCTTGGAATTGATATAATGTAGTTGAGATACCAAGCTTTGGTAGGCTTGGTACCCATCACAACAAACAGACCTGAACTAAAACACTCCACCCTTGAAATGTTACAAGTATGATTATATTGGATATGATTTTTTTTGCATAACATATATTTCCAGCTCAGTATTTTTATCTGCAACGATTTTCTTGGTTGAGGGTTATGTTTTGTTTCATTATCCTTTCTACTTGCAGAACTGAGCTTTGTAATTCTACCTTCTGCTCATTGACAAGTTTTTCATTTTTCAGGCTTTTGTTCAGTATCAAGCAGATATTCAGTTTTAATATTTCTCATTTAATAATTGCTAAGGCTGTCTACATGGGATTATCTGGGATGCTTAGTTGTAGAAGGGTCTTATAATGTAGATTCCTCAGGAAGAGAGAATCTAGTCATATATATTTTTAAATGTTACTTTATTGATTTTCTAACTCGGCAAGTGAACTGGCCCTCATACTCCATCTATCCCTGACCCAGGCCATAAGGAGCAAGGACAAATGCAAAAACAGTGCACAGAGAAAACTTACTCTAACATGTGGGGGGATACAAATTCCACTGAGACAGCAAACAAATGTCAGGCTTGAACCCTGGACCCTAGCACTATGAATCAGAGATGTTAATCACTGACTTACTTTGTTACCACATGTGGTAAGGCATGTGCATGGAAGCCTGTGCATTTCCTCTGTTGATATAACTGCATGTTATATATAAAATCAAGTAGGAATGAGTATGCCAGAATCCCCTTTTCCCTGGTATGGTATCTGCAAGTTCTGGGTCCTCTGGCTTCAACACACCTTTCCGGGACTACTCAGTTTTGCCAAAGTAATGTAATTGCTGGTCTTATGAAGATATAATGTAAGCTTGCATCTGAATATGGTATGACTAAACTTGTTCTGTATGTGAAGCATATTTCAAATGGATTGGGCAGTTTTGTTAAATCTCCTTTTGTGTACAGCTAAACCAGATGTTGATCTGTAAGGGCAACTTGACCTTGTAAAAAGTAGCTGCATGATTTGATTACATATTTTGCAGCTTTGTAGTCTTTATGAATGGAATCGTAAGGGGGATCATGTGATTGCTAGTATCCAGGTTACGCTGAGTGCAATTGGTTTCACTGATTGGTTTTAAAGTTTTGATTGAAAAAGGTAGTTTTTAAGTGATGTCATGTTTTTATTCTTCATGGTCTGATGAAGCAATTGTAAATTGTGAAAGTGCTTACCACTGTTTCTTATTAAATAGTTTTCAGTTTTAACATGCTGTTCAACGTGCCATTTTTTATTTTGTCGATTTAGTGAGTGTGTTTTTTTTTTCATATTTTGCAGCTCGTAGAAGGTAGTAGTCAAGGTGTAACAGTTTAAATTTAGTTGAAGATATTAGGAGGGAGGGACAACCAGTGATGAGAATGCACTTTGCTTTTCGGAATGAAGGGCAATATTGTTTAAACAGAGGAATGAACCTACATATTTTTCACAGCAACTTGAAGAACATCGTTTTTAATATCCTTATGAAATCACATTTTAATGGTCATTATCTCTGATTCACAGTGCTAGGGTCAAGGGTTCAAGCCTAAGTTGGGGGTGAAAAGGGTCCCTTCTGCTCTGTTTGTTAGCCTTGGTCATTAATAAATAAATATTATGGTATGGAAATGTACTGAAGGAAGATCAGATGATTGCTCCTAAGTAGGCAACTGTGTCAGTCTTGCATAAAAAGCAGTACTTTTATAAAAAAAGAAAAGAAAGAATCACAAGAAAATAAAAACTGGAAGAGGTTTTTTTAATAACTCAGTGATTTTTTTTCCCTTTCTACATTTATTTATTATTTATTGGCAGTTGTTTTCTGGGAAAGTCCAGTGGGCCAAAAAAGTCCATTTTCAGTGGAGGCCCGGGGAGAAAAGCTCCAAGGTAACAAAGAACGTACATAAAGTTTCAATTTCAACAGATCAAGGATATTATATAAAATAAATGATTAAACTATTATGAAAAATAGTTAAAACATTATACTAACATAAAGATTAAGCATATTCATTGTACAGAGAATAATAACATGGCACGTACTAGGCAAAAAATAGGTTAATGTTATACAATGTGCACCAAGGAATGTAAGTAAATTCAGGTATTACATAGAATAAACAATAAAACATATATGAAGAAAGAAAAAACATAAGAGGAGTAATTATATATATATATATATATATATATATATATATATATATATATATGGAGGGTTACTATTAGGACATTGAATACGCATTCTGTCCAATGCGTAAATGTCAAAAACCAAACAGCGAACAAGCAAAACATCGAAGCGACTTTACAGTGACTTCTTTCTCTGGGAAAGAAGTTGCTTGGCCGCTTCTGCATTTTGCTGTGTTCTGCACTGTAGTGCCATCTCGGAGTTGGTATATTTAAGTAGGGGGTGTGTGGGGGGCACAGCCCCCCACATAAAACAATGTTCCCAACTATTTACTTTTTTTTTATTTATGTTAGAACAGCGATTTTTTTCCCTAGGAAAGAAATCGCTGTTCTGAGCTTTTCGACAGTTTCAGCTTTCACTGAATATAGGGTCGATTAATCCTCGTTCGCTGTTTTCAGCTTTCAATGATCTAATATAGACCCTATATAGAGGAGAGGAATATAGAAAGAAAAGAGGAAGAAGAGAGAAGGGGGGCAAAAGAAACTAGGATGGACAGTAGAAACAAAGAAAAAGAAAAGGTAGGAGGGAGGGAAGACAATAGGAGTAGAAGGAAAGAGAAAGAAGGGAGAGAAGAGGGGAAAAAATGGTAAGGAAGTTAAGAGAATCAGGAGTAGCTGAAAGTTTGTTAGGAATTATCATGGAGACAATAGTTGAAGTAGTAACTAGATAAATACAGATTTAGGTTTGGTTGATAGAATTAAGTAATAGCAGAGGAAGCACTTCAGCAGTTACATGTCCATTTGGACAGGAGATGATTGTACAGTGCAGTTTTGAAGTTACAAGGGCTTTGTTGTGCACAAATAAAAGTAGGTAGGTTATTCCATATTCTGGCAATATTCCAGGAATATAAAAACTTGGCAGCAGTTAATTTGGATTTATGAACCTGAAGAAGAAGTTGGTGTTCAGATCACAGAGGTCTAGAGGAGTTGTAAAGGGTAAGTAGGGAGCTAAGAGCAGGAAATTCTTGAGGTTTAGGAATAAATGTATCTGTAGTTGTGAGCTGAAGGAGTAATAGGTAGTGGGAGAATTCAAGCCATTATAATTTTTTTAGGGGAATATAGTGATGAGTAGAGTAGCAACTGTTTGTAGCAAATTTAGCAATCTTGTTATAGCAAGTTTCTAATTTTGTTTTCAGTGAGGGCTGCAGGTTGGTTAGTAAAGATGTGCCATAGGTTAGACAGGGTAGCAGGTAGGATAGAGCTAATATTTGTTTAGTTGCTAGGGAGAGAAACTTTTTGTGTCTGTATAGTAATCCAAGTTTTTTATGCATCTTACTTATATTATTTTGGATGTGCAGATCAATTTTAAGGTCTTCATCGATTATTACCCCTAACAATTTGGTAAGGGTTACCAGCTCAATTTTGGTAGAGTTAAGAAAGAATACAGTAAGGTCAGGTTTATTGATAGCTGTTGTCACAATAGGATATACTGCCAGCCCAGCTATCTGTAATTTTGTACATAATTATATGTAATTACTGAATATAATATAATGTATATAGAATTGTAACAAAAGGAGATACTGCCAGCCCAGCTACCTGGAATTTTGTAAATAATTATATGTCATTTCTGAATATTCATATGATTTATATAGAAGTGTAATGAAAGAAGATACTGCCAGCACATCTGTCTGGAATTTCATAAATGATTATGTGTCATTTCTGGCTATCAACATGCTTCATGTAAGATGCTTGTGTTACAGATGTATTAGAACTGTATGTCATATTGTGCAGATGTGTGCTGAAGAGATACTTTGTAAAGTACTGAGCTGAAATGTATATGCACTATTGTAACTGTTTAAATGTATATATTTTAGCAGTGGAAACTGAAACTTAGGAGGTTAGCTTCAGAAGAATGGCTGAAAATTTAAATTACTTTATGACCACGTAATAAAAGGATGTTATCTTCCAGTTTCAGGGCAGTAACAGACACAGTGTCTAGAACAAGATGTTTTCTGTATTGTCTTGGAAGTATTTATTGTTTTATGACTTCTAGGATCTGCCTTAGATCTAAGAAAAGTTTTTATTTATGTATTTTCACAGGTAGATGCTAAATGCTACCAGCTGCATCAGTGGAGGTTTTCACCTGGGATAGAGTCAGATGACAAGAACTGATGCCATTCTGCAAACTATCCCAGCAGTAATATTTGGGATATCAATTTAAGAACTCTCTGAGAGAGTGACTGGGTATTTTGTATTTTATCTTTGACCTGACAAGAACATCCACTAACCACATCTGCCTGCTTGGTCTGTAAGTAAGTTTAGGGAACAGTATATTTCTTTTAGATATAGTTAGGCATATAGCAAAGCTTAATTTAGATGTTTTTCTTTACTTATTTGAGACTGTCCTGCAATGTTGTTTTAAATACTGTATTTCCTGTGATTTTGAACTCTGATGTAACTGTAATTATATGCTGAGTATTTTCTTGTTATTTTATTAGCATATAGCAAAGCTTAATTTAGATGTTTTTCTTTACTTATTTGAGACTGTCCTGCAATGTTGTTTTAAATACTGTATTTCCTGTGATTTTGGACTCTGATGTAACTGTAATTATATACTGATTATTTTCTTGTTATTTTATTATTTATTAATAAATATATTTAAATCTTTCATTGTGGCTGATATATGAAAGACATATTTAAGTTCTGAGAGTACTTGCATATTTATTTGGTGACACCATGTAAGCCACTCCTAAAAAACTCCAACTATTCTCTGTTTCATATCGCCTACTTAGAGGCGATCTTTGCTTGACTTACAAAGCCATGTCTGACCCAGCTCTGTTAGAAATGCTACATCTAAAGAAATCCCAATCCCTCCACACCACATGCTCCAGAGACCTCAACCTCATTACCACAATCAACAGAACATGCTGGAGGGACAGGTTCATAACCAAGAATAGATTTCCCATACATGTCAAGCAGAGCACCGCACTGGCCTTCTTAAGAGAAATCTTGATGAGTGGATAGGAAATAGAAAATTCACCCCAGGGATCACTCCAGTGGCTCTACTCAACAGAGGTACTAGGAACTAAGGTTGGGTGGCATGATGCCAGGGTAATCATATGGTCTAGGCTTGTAAAGGCTCCAGGGCCATTAGCCTAGTACACACCTATGAACCTATGAACCTAATAGCCTTGCTCTTGGTCAAACTACCATTTGTATTGATAGTAACAATACACAGTAAGATTGGACACCCTTTGTTAAGGGCCTTAAAGTAGCTGATAAGGATGTGGGTGGTGGTAGTGGTAACTGCATTACAGTCTGGGAAAAAGGGGGCATAGCTAGTAAACCTGTGCCAGCCTTTCCCAGGTGTGTGTGTGTGTGTGTGTGTGTGTGTGTGTGTGTGTGTGTGTGTGTGTGTGTGTGTGTGTGTGTGTGTGTGTGTGTGCGTGCGTGCATGTGTGTGTGTGTGTGTGTGTGTGTGTGTGTGTGTGTGTGTGTGTGTGTGTTTGTATATAAATTAAACCTCAAAGTGTGTTTGTCAGCTACATGGGTGGGGACATGAAGCACTGGTTGGACAGAGAGGGTGCTAGAGGTCTTGGCTTGGCCACTCAGCTGAGATCTCTACCCTATAACTGTGCCAGTGGGAGTCTTATTGGGGATCTGGAGAAAGAGGGAGAAACCAGCTCCAGACTGACTGTGGTCTCTGTGTGCTCTTAAGAGAAATTAAATTTTACTGTGTGTGTACTTGTCATCCTTCCTCTTGTACATCATCCACTGGTGCTAGTGGTGAGGATTGAGGCTCCTTGATTACTGGACCAGTGGTGGAGCATCACAGATGTACTTCTCTTGGGAGTAAAGATCATAAGTTTAGTTTTTTTGGCATTTAAAGGAAGGTGATTTCTGTGAAGCCAAGTTTCCACAGTGGAAATGCTGCTTGGGTAGTTTACTGTAAAATATTTGTGTTAGGAGCAGACTATAGTGGAGTTGTCTGCGTACTGGACTAGGGAGACATGCGGTGGAGATTGTTGATAATGTAAAACAGAAGAGGACCTAAAATTGAGCCTTAGGGTACACCTGTATGGTTGTGAAGGTAGGAGGAAATACAATTCTGCCATTTAACAGCATGCACTCTGTTGGACAGATAGCGTTTGTACCAATTAGTGGACTGAGGAGATAGTCCTATACTGGAGAACTGTGAGAGGAGGATAGAGTGAGAGACAGTGTCAAATACTTTTGACAGGTCCAAGTAAAGGTCTGAGACAGTATGTCCTGAGTCTCGGGCTTTGTTGACCATGTCTAAGAAGGATATTAGTGTAGTGGATGTGCTGTGACCTGGGCGAAACCCATGCTGTGTTGGGGAGAGGATTTTTTTGGTTAGGAGGTAGTAGAAGAGTGTCTTTGTACAAATTTTTCAGAGATTTTAGAGATGGGGTAAAGCATAGCAATGGGTCAGAAATTAGACATATCGGTTGATGGGCCTCCTTTATGAAGTGGTAGGATGATTGCTTTTTTCCAGAGGCAAGGGACGTGTGATTTACTATTCTTGTATAGCTCTGTTAATAAGAATACTAATGGGATAGGCTACTGAGTCAGAAGCAATTTTAAGAAATGTGGCAGGAATTCTACTGGCTGAATTTGAGCATGGCTTTAAATTCAGAAGGAGATTTTTAATGTAGGAGGTAGGGATGGGTGAGAGATTAAATTTTGGCTGGGAAGATTGATGTATGCAGATTGGAGGGGAGGTGTTGAAGCTTGGAGAGGGCTGATACAAAGTAGTTAGAGGATATTGGGGAGATTCTGAGGTATAGTGTGTTGTAAGGGAGGAGGAGAGGAGGGTGTAGGAATAGTTTTTTGGGAGGGGTAAAGAAAAAGTAGCAGTAATGTTAGCAATAGTATCAATAAAACAGGAGTTAAAGATGCTGGCCATTTTTCAGGAGGCATGTCAGGATGTGGCCAGAAACTAGGTTTGGTGCCAGGGTTTAGGAGATTATTGATTGAAAACCAGAACAATTTGGGGTCATTTTTTTTCTATTTGTTTGCTGATTCAAGAAGTATTGCTGCTTGTATTTAGAGATGAGTTTTTTGCTTGGTTTCAGAGTTGTTTATAATGGTTGAGGTCAGAAGGATTTTTAGATTTAAACTAGTGTTTCCATACTTTGTCCCTATTAGTCATGATTTCTCTAGTGACCTTTGTTAGCCATGGGCATGGTTGGTTTTGATTGTTTAGGTTCTGGTAGGAGCTAGACTTCTTCTTCTTCTTCTTTCAGCTTTTCCCGGTTAGGGGTCGCCACAGTGGATCACTTGTCCGCTCATGATTGGCAGTGGAGTTTTTACAGTGTCGAGTTGCCAGCCCGGCTCCCAACCTTGACTATCTAAGATTTTTAGAAAGGAATTATTGAAGTAGGGCAGAGTGTCATCCGATGGAAGAGTTTTAAGACCGCTGCAGTTAAAGCTATTCAGAATGCTGTGGGTTAAATTCTGGTAGATTTTGGACAAGTTTGATATTGTGGGTTTTTGGGAAGGACGAACAAGTTCGGATAGAAGAGGCAGGGAGGTGGTCACTAATGGAGTTGGACATGGTGCCAGAAGTTATGTACTTGGAAGGGTCTGAGACAAGAATCCAGTCTAAGATGGAACCTTCATTGGTTTTATTGTTATACCTAGTAGTGGTAGAGATTAGTTGGGTAAAGTGATACAGATGTATGCTGGTGGGTGATTGTTTGGAAGAAGTGGAAGCCCAATCAATATCCATGTCACCCAGGAAAATTGTTTCATTTTTTATAGTATGGGAAATCCAAGAAAGGGTATTTTCTAATGCTAAATTAAAATAAAAATGGGCTGTAGATGGCAGCAGACAAGAGATGATAAAAACTTTAATAAACAACAAAATAAAACGGTAAGCTCTTTCATAGTAACACTACTTCTTCATACCATACAAAATAAGAATATAATCTTCACTTATATACATAAATCAATTAAATTCCAAGCCAACAGAACAAAATACAAAAGTCACATGACTTCTTTTAAGAATGCAGAGAATAAGGTCTCCTTGCCTTCAACTTAGGTTTTAAAGAGACCTTATCATTCTACCTTCCTTCCTTGTCAGTTGCAAATGTAGGATCCAAAACAACTCCCTTAGCTCAGCAACATTAAAAATATCACCCATCCTACCATTGTCTTTCATAACCTCTATGACTTTAAACTTAAAAATATGTTCCTGATTTGTTTCTATTACATGCTTAGCTAATGAGTTGTTACTATTTCTCTGCCTCAAATCTCTCATATGTTCCCTTATTCTCTCCAAACTATGGTTAGTCTTACCTACATTAAATTTTGGCATATTGCGCATTGTGTTAATAGACTAAGTTCCTTGTTTTACATGATAAAGGAACCAAGAAGTAAAACCGCTGACAAAGTCCATGAATACCCAACAAATTTATTGTAATATAAGCGCTTTCATGCACCTCTCATGGGTGCACTTCCTCACATGTAGTGAATGCTTTAAACTCATACCTTTTATGTATAAATGGTTGCATAAAATCATTATTACAATCTGCCAAATAAAAATTACACTTGTTACATGGATGTGTACCAACAACTGGAGAAATACAGTTGTCTTATATAATTATTATAACACAATAGTCTTTCTAAATATTTTTTTATTTCTGAATGTATAATTAGGAGTCATCCCTATTACCTTATTAATCTGTGGATCTGATGTCAAAATATGCCAATTATTTCTAATCACTTCACATACCAACTTAATATTACTTAAATAGGATAGACCTATAGACATAAAAACTATTATCTCTCCTAGTAACATCCTGCTATATATTAGAAAAATAAGGGGCAGCTCTATTGCTGTGCAAGGCCATTACTTCATGTATCCCTTGTTTTTATATCTTTATTCTTATAGCCTCTAACCAAAAGTTCTTTCACAACCTTAATTTCATCTAGAAACATATCATACAGCTTAGTCATATGAGAAATTCTCATAGCCTGTCCCTTAATAATATTTTCATATATATGTGGTGGATGAAGACCACTTCTATGTAGGATGAGGTTTCTATAGCAAATTGTCCTATATCTTGTGGTGGCAATATCATTCAACTCATTTCTCTCTAACTTTATATCTAAAAAATCAACACATATTTGACAAGTATAATAAGTGAATCTTAAAAAAACTGTGTGGTATCGTGTAAATAGCTGATAAACTGCTGAAATTCACCTTCACTACCCTTCCAAAAAAATATCATCTACAAATCTTCGATAAAATAAAATATTAAAAGTGAATACATTACTATAAAAAAAAAATGTTCCTCCCACTATGCTAATACTATGTTTGCATAGCTGATAGCACAGGGGGTGCCCATCGCTATGACAATTTTCTGTTGATAATTTTCTGTTGATAATAGCAATCAGTAAAGATGAACTTATTATTTTCTAGAATAGTTCCAATAAATAAACAAATTAAGTCTATAAGTTGTAATCTATATATGCTATGTCTTAATAGGAATATTTTTGCGAATTCTAAGCCCACGTCATTTAGTAAAACTGTAAATAATGAGCATATATCTAACATTGCAAATAGACAATCCTCTTTCTGTCCCAAGCTAACATAACTTGAATGAAATTGCACAAGAAATTGTTGTGAGTCATTTAAAACAACTTTGTAGTCATTAAGCACCACCCTTAAATGCTGTTCTTCAAACATAGACATCATCTCTGTTAGCTATGCCTGGCCCGACACTATGGGCCTCATTGGAGGATTTTTTGACTCCTTATGAATTTTGGGAAGTGCTTGAAATGTGGGGATCAAAGGGATTTCCACATAAAAACAATATACTTCAGTAGAGATAATCTTACTCTGTAAACAATCGAAAGCAACTTGTACATTTCTCATCAAAACGTCTATATCACATAAAGTAATAACTTCATAAATATGTTCATCTCTCAGTTGTTCTAAAATATCAACCCTATAAAAGTCAGTGTCCATTATTACTACACTGCCTCCTTTATCTGCAGGCCATATTGATATATCCATATCTAACAATAGCCTGTTCAGAGCTGAGGACTCTGCTTTAGATAAATTATTTTTTTAATTAATTTTTTTATGTGTTATTTTGAACATTATTCACAATATAATTTAAGTCTCTTTCACATACATTGTAAAAGACCTCTAAAGTGAGGATTAAACTGGGATTAAATTTACTCAATCTCTTAAAAGTACTTATGTTGTTGTCATTTGAAAAGAACAGCTTTAGCATTACATTTCATGCAAACATTGATATCCACTGATACATACACTAAAACAGATTGACTGGCTGGAATAAAAGATAATACTTTTCATAATATTTTTTATTTCACCTGAATCCAAAATCCTGTAAGAGAGATTATACATCAGTCCATTGGATCTTTCCTCCATATTTTCTTTAACAATGGTATATGTGATGTTTTCTGCTGAGCCAATCTCCGTTTGTGTCCTCAGCTGCTGAAGCGACCTCTCTCCACCTTCTATCTGCCTCATATTCGCAGCGGTGATTTCAAAAAGGCTTGAGTTTGTTTTGCAGAAGGAATTGCTAATTTTGGGCACACATCTAATAAATTCTCACTCAAAACTGCACCAGAGGTCATAGAGAGTGCGGTGTCACTCATCACAGGTGCAGTTATAGCAGTTGCTGTCATCTGAGTAGAGTCTCTTTTATCTGTAGTCCTTTTTGACAAGCTGGACTTTTTAGCTGATACCTTGTTCATATGTTTGGGCCAGGAAAACACTTGACCAGTATTAAAATCTTAAAAGTCTCTCTGCAATTTCCACATCTTTTGCTGTTTTAAGCAGAATTTATAAGCAGAGACATTAGTAACTACCTCTTCTAAATAAGTCTTAAGTAATGGTGATGGAAACTTATCAAGAAGCATACATTGTAAATCCAAAATAGTATCAGTCAACAAGTCCTCTAATTGTTTAAAATAATATATTAGTAACTGTATATATGAAAAACTAGTATCCAAATTTATTCTTTTCCAATTTTTTTAGCATTTCAGGATGAGAGGTACCATAAGTGGGCATAATGAAAATCCATAAGCCACTCTCTACCACTTTGTAGTGCAGACACACCTCCATATGTAGTCTCTGTCACTGATAATGAAGGAAAACAGTGAGGCCTGAAAGGACTAGTAACCAACAACAAACACAAGTACAGGCACCACCAAGAGGCTGACAAAATCACAGTTCCGGCAATGGCTCGAAAGGAACAGCCGTTTATTCAATAGTTACATAAACACAACTCCCCCCACAGCGTTTTCATCAAACAAGACTTCTTCAGATGTAAAAATGAATCACAAGCTGTTGATTTCCTTATATGCCCCTATAGTCCCTTAATTAAGTAATTATTTAATGAATCAATAACATAAGCATAATTTAAAATTACAGTAAATGCAACCTCAGGGTAGAAATAAATCAAACCTACCCCCCCAGAATATAATATGTAGCTTAAACATTTAAGATTCCTGTACAGATGCTAATAAACTAATATATAAAAAATATATAAATATGTATATGTAAAAAAAATGTTTTCTATAAATATAAAATATATAAATATATATGTACCTATATTCATAGAGCAACACTTGTATAAATACATAAAATACATTAAAATGAATAAAATATTAATACATACTATACTGTGAAATCCAAAAATACATTTAAAATACAGTGCAACATTACCATCAAGTGGTGGGAAAACCCATCCCCAATTACAGTTTTGTAGCCCTCATTCTGAGTATAGGGGCAATAGATAAATATTCATTGAGCCCTGGGTTCCTATTTGCCTTTAATAGCAGTTGCCAATATAACTCTCTTACCTCAATCCTAGTCTCCCAGGGCCCCCCCTCACATCCTGGTCAACCTTCTCAAGGACAAAGAAGCCCCATTTGGCCTGTGTACATAATAAAGTATGTTTGTAAAGTTCATTGTTGTTGTCTTGTATTCTTATAGCATTAAGGTGCTCGTAGATCCGTCTTTTTAATTTACGTGTAGTTTTTCCAAAATAAAATGCTGCACACTGTTTGCACATAGCTAAGTAAATCACCCCATCACTGCAGCAGTTGGAAAAACTATTGCCCTTAACTGTATAACCCCTGTCCGGGATGCAGACAGATTCCTGATTTAAAATAAATGGACACTGGGCTCATGTTCCACACTTGTACGTGCCAAGTCTTTTTCTATGGACTGGCTTGTGGTTCTTTTCCAGAAGTTCCTTCAAATTCATTCCTTTCTTATATGCAAACCTTAAAGGAGTTTTGAACAACACCTCCAATTTGGAATAGCAACCAAACGTATCCCAATGTTTGGAAATAATATCTCTAATATTAGGGGTATCCTGATTGTAAAACATAACAAAGTTTCCCCTAAAAGCATCTTCCCCTTGAACACCTATGTGGTCCCATGTAACATTTGTGTCCATGGGAGAACTCTGCCCTATCTGTGTGTCCACCCTGTCACCCCCTAAAATAGGGCTAAATCTGCTAGATCTTCCTTCCCTCACCTCTGCCATGACCTCTTCAACTAACTCCCTAGGATATTTTCTAGTAAGGAACATATCCCTTACTTTAGCACTTTCATGTTCATAATCTACATCCTTAGAGGTCATTCTACAACTACGAATGAATTTCCCCTTCAAAATACTTCTTTTCTGCTTGAAAGGATGTGAGCTGGTGAAATACAAGTTGGAGTTAGAGATTCCATGGGTGAGTTCTTTTTAGGCTTGTTCTTGGTGGTGATCCAGGGCACAAGCAGTAACATCCACATCAAATGGTGACAGATGGTTTATGAAGAAAAGTTTGTTTTTCATTCGGAGTATGCCCAGTATTGGATCTACTACAAATGATCTACCTTTGGGATATTTGAAGTTTGTTTTCATTTGATGGATGGGGACTGATGATTTATATTGGAATAAATACAAATGATACCTTTTTTTTTTTCATGGGACATGGACCCTACCAGATACTGACATTAAGATGTTATACAAAAAAAAAGATAAACCTTAGAGTGTAATTGCAAGTCACAGTATTGAAGGCTAGGAGTATTGAAGCTGTAAAAAGAGATGTGGTCCAAGTCCAAAAGCATGGAACTTTTTATTGAAAGCTGTCAAATATAATTGCAGGAAACAGTAGCTGAGATAACTTTAGCTGACAAAGAGGAGAGAATGGTAGGGGTACTAAATTGGGGATAAGAAGAGAGACAGTATAAGAAGAGAGTACATGACAAGAGACATCTAAATTAGGGTATTTTAAGTAGTTGACTGTACTTAAGTGTAAGTTACATGACATAATGGGGAGGAAAGCTAGGTCTATGAGGGAAAATTATTGCTATAAAATTGTCCTGAACATGATGATTCACACAGTATGACAGATTTTTCAAAAAATCAGAGATTCAACCAAACGAATAAGTTGCAAGTCCTTTCTTTCTTTTTCTCAACTTTCAGAACAAAGTCAAGGAGAAAAAGTGTCACAGTATGTGAAAAAAACTATCACAGTATGTCAGAAAAAAAAAGTAAAGAAGTATGATGTCTGCTACATCAATAATATAAACTCAGTAAACTAAAGTCAACACTTGAGGACCCAAAACACTTAATCTCCATATTATACAGCATTCTACATGGCTATGATCCCATATCAACATTTGTAATTTTCCCAGCACATTTATTAATTCATGATACAAATTTGTTATAAACATAAAATATTTTCAATTCTGATAACATTTTCCATGCATGAACATGATGACCATCCATGATGACCAGATGGTGAAGTCCAGCCATGCCATCATGACCTCACAGCCCTGACCATTACAGCCAAACTGGCCAATTGTGTCATCACTGAGCCAAATGCAGGGGAGTGAAAGCAGAAGGTAGGCCTAAAGTAGCCAAGACCTGGGGGACTGGGGTAGACTGGTAGGGATGGCTATGGAAAGGGTGAAAGCTAAGACTGCATGTGCAACCCCACCTAATAAGATAATAGAGAACAGAGATTGTGCAATTTACAAAAGAATGCAGTGTGCAAGCTAGACACAAAGAATGCAATTAATGCCCCAGCATTAGGGCAAAGCACTAACTACTAGGGGCAAATGCAATAATTAACCTGCCGCAATGCAAATGCCCACAGCCTCCACCACATGATGGATAATCTGATTGTAATACATTCAGATAATCTGATTATGATTCCCTCCTGAAAATGAATTAGATCTTGGAAAAACTGATATCTTCTTTCATCAACTTGATAAGTATACCCAAACCTGTCACACAATCCATTTTTAAGCCACCAATAAAGCGAAAAGCCAATTTATGTATTGAAAAATTATTTATAACACAAAAGCAAAACAAAAACACAAATTTAAAACAAAAAATTTTGTTTAAATATGTAAAAACTTTTTGTTTAAAAGTTTTAAACTTCATCCACAATCCTTCCTTTTATAATTTTTCATTTTATAATTTTTCATTGCTTCAAAAATCACATGACTCTTAAAACAGGCATATACTATTTACTACTTTTGAAAATTCAAAAAAAATTACGTACCTTTACAAATATTATGTAATGCAAATTTTTTTTTTTAAATGAATTAATTAAATTTTAAAATGGATATAGTATATATATATATAAACTACTATAATATATATATATATATATATATATATATATTATCAAATAAACATCAAATCTTAAGTAACATATTTAAATATACATATAATAAATATATAATATAATAACACTATTCTATTCTTAAAAAATAATATATATATATATATATATATATAATATAGAATGGTTAACACCTTTAAAATCCATGAAATATAATAATAAAATAATAAATTATTAAAATAATATATAAAATGTATATTATTCTAAAATTTCTTAATAATAAATAAATGTTTTATATTCATAAGAAAATAATCAATTATCTAGAAAATCAAATTAATTAATTTAATCTTTAATTTTCTTTCTGTTTAATGCCATTAATTTTAATATCGGCGCTATTGTAGTTCTTTCATTTATTCCTGGCGCCATGTATCAGCTTGTAATTTAATTTGCCATTGTAATTCTTTTTGTTCGAGAATTAAACCCCAAGGGCTTCTATCTTCCATTTCAACATGATCTATAACTGTAAAATAAAATTGATGATTACTATATTCATTAATATGTTTAGCTAAAGCATTATTTAATTTATTTTTCTTAATAGAATATTCATGTTCATAAATCCTTTGAGATAAAACTCTCTCTGTTTTTCCTACATAAAATATAGGGCAGGAATCACACATAGCTCCATATACTACAGCTTTTGATTTACAATTGTACTTATTTTTTAAAAAATATTTTTTATTCTTTAAATACAAAGATTGTCCTACTTTTATTTTATGGCACCAATTACAAGCTCCACACTTTTTCATTCCACTTATTGTATTATTATTTTTCTTATTTTGGGTATTTGATTTTAGTAGTTCTTTAAAATTCTTCCCTTTTCTATATACAATTTTAGGGAAACTATCTATATATTTTTTACATTGAAAATCATCCATTAAAATTGCTCAATTATTTACAAAAATTTCTCTTATCATTTGATGTTCTTGCGAATAAGTAATTATTAATGCTTTTGCGAATTCATTCTTATTTTCATCTCCTAACATTACATTTTTATTAAATGTAGTATTTGTTATAATCTCTTCATTAGTAGTTGCTATCATATTTTCAGCATCATTATTTAAATTAGTAATATTGATATTCGGCAATTTCAAAATCGGTGAAAAATGGCCGCTTGATCTTTTTTGTGTTACTTCTGTTATTAAATTATCTATTAGAGCTGGTGGGTAATTTTTATTTAAAAACATACTTCTTAAAAAATTACATTCTATTTGAAATTGTTCAAAATTAGTTACCATACGCGCCGCTCTAACAAGCTAACCTTTTATTACTGATTTTTTCTGATATTTTGGATGGGCACTACTATAATGGAGAAAACTATTAGAATAAGATTCTTTTCTATGAATTACTGAAACATAAGTTTCATTTTCATAATCTTTCATTAAATTTATATCTAAATAATTAATATTATAATCACTTATGTTCCATGTAAATTTAAAAAACGAGGTAGTTTCATTTATATAAATTAAAAATTCATTTAAAATATCATGATTACCATTCCAGATAAGACAAATATCATCCTGAAAGTGATGATAAGATTTAATAAAGAAATGATACTTACTATTAAAAATAACATTTTTCTCCCAAAATGCCATTATTAAATTTGCATAAGTACCTCCACACATTGCAATACCTTTTTTCTGTAGATAATATTTTTTATCAAATATAATATAATTATTATTTAAAATTAATTCTAAAAGTTCAATAATAAGATTGGTTAAATCATAATTAATACAATGTTCAATTAATACTTCATAAACCCATTCTAAACCTATATTTTGAGGAATTACTGTGTAGAGGTCATATACATCTATAGTTACTAAAATATCTTGCTTATTAAATTTTACTTCATTCATGTGTTCTAAAAATGTCCATGAGTCTTTACAAATGTATTTTTTTCATTTTTAACAATCCTTGTTAACTCATAATCGACATATTTAGCACATGCTGATATAATAGAATCCCTTCCATATACCAATGGATGCATGGGAGGATCAAATAAATCTTTATGCATTTTCGGGTTTCCAAAAAAATAGGAATTCTAGGTGCTATCATATTCAAATAATTATATAAATCTATGTCAATTTGTCTTTCTAAAAACATATCATTTATTTGTATATATATTTTTTTATATGCCAAATTTAATTCATTTAATGATATTTGTTCATATGTATCAGTTTGTAAAATTAAATTAAGCCTTTCATTATACAGTTCATTGCTCATAATAACAGCCCCTCCTCCTTTATCTGGCTTCATAATTCTATTTTTTTCTTTCTGCAAAGCCTTTAAAATATTTTGTTCTTTTTTACTTTAATTTGAGGGGTAATCAATTGCTCTATTCCATTTATCTAATTTTTTTAACTGATGTTCACACACTTTTTCATAGAAAGAATGAAAGAAAGAACAGAAAGAAAATTAAAGATTAAATTAATTAATTTGATTTTCTAGATATTAATTGATTCTTTTCTTATGAATATAAAATATTTATTTATTATTAAGAAATTTTAGAATAATATATATTTCTTATATATTAATAATTTATTATTTTTATATTTATATTCATGGATTTTAAAAAGGTTAATACCATTCTATATATATATATATATATATATTTATATATATATATATATATATATATATATATATATATATATATTTTTTTTAAGAATAGTGTTATTGAGGTATATATTCATTATATGTATTTATTATATTTATAAAGATCAATTTTATTTAAGATTTGATAATAGAATATAATATATATATATATATATATATATAGTTCTGGTTTATATATATATATATATATATATATATATATATATATAATATATATATATATATATATATATATATATGGTTCTACCTCAGTTAGAAGACACGCCGGAACATTGACACGGAAATCACGAGCCCCAGAAGATCGACAGTTCAGAAGACCGACGGGCCCCAGAAGATCGACAGTTCAGAAGACCAACCCGACAGATGAAAGCACCGACGCCGAGGATGCCGACATGGGAAAAGGCTGTGTAAGTATGCGGTAGTGACGGACGTTAGGGTGCGAGTAAGGTAAGTGTGGATATTGATGGTCTGTGGGGATAGGGGTGGGTTAAGTGAGTTAGGGTTAGGGAGTGGGTCAGGTAAGTGTGTGGTAGTGATAGTGTTTGGGTTAGGGGCGGGATAAGTGAGTTAGGGTTAGGGAGCGAGTCAGGTAAGTGTGCAGTAGTGATTGTGTTTGGGTTAGGGGTGGTATAAGTGAGTTAGGGTTAGGAGGCGGGTCAGGTAAGTGTCGTAGTGACGGACCTTAGGGTTAGGGTTTGGGTTAGGGTTGTAGGTAGTTGTGTATGTCAGGTTTAGTGTGGGTTTGTAGGGATTTTGGTGTGCTTGTGTTGTGTATGTGGTTTTTGGACAGGGAATGTGTTTTGTTTGTTGATTGTTGTGATTGTGGTGTGTGCAGTGTATGAGGTTTCGTGTTTGTGTACCGTCGGTTATTTAGTTGTCGAGCATGTGGGGTTTCGTGTTTTTGTACTGTCGGTTATGTGGTTTCGGTGATTGCGTTGTCGGTGTTTTGGGGTTTCGTTTATGTCAGGTAGAACCATATATATATATATATATATATATATATATATATATATATATATAGTTCTGGTTTATATATATATATATACTATCCATTTAATATAAATTTAGATAATTCATTTAAAAAAAATTTTCATTGTATTACATAAATATGGGGTAAAGGTAATGAATTTTTCAAACTGTCTAAATAGTAGTATTAGGCATATGCCTGTTTTAAGAGTCATGTGATTTCTTTTTGAAGCAATGAAAAGTTATAAAAGGAAGTGATGTGGTGTAACGGATTGTCTGATGAAGTTTAAAACTTTTTAAACGAAAGCGCTTACATATATTTGGTTAATTTTGTTTTTAAATTTGTGTGGTCGAAGTACGTTTTGTTATAATAAATTTTCAATACATACAGGTTGGTGGCTTTTTGCTTATATTGTGTTAACTGTCCAAATTTTCACAGAATGTCCAGATTTTTGCCTTATATTTTTGATCTGTTACTCATAAAATCTATAGTTTTCTGGCAAATGTTTGAAGTCACTAAATAATGACAGATATTGAATTATCCTTCAGAGAATGCATGAAAATGCAAAAGCTATTATTATAGCCAATTTATAACCTTATAAGAGCAATATTTAAATCTGTCAATGATTTTAGGCCTGTCCAGAATTCTTGTGCTAAGTGGTTGAGGGGTATAGTGCTACTGTTTGATTAAGACAGATGTGTTTATGGCCTAAAGGACTGACAATCATTGCCTTGTTTAGGAATCAGATAAAAAGCTTTAATGTTATTTCTATAGTGATGTCCATACTTAAAATAGTTAAAGGTATTCTAATGACAGCTTCCTGTTCTGAAATTAACTTGACAAAATCTCACCTGGGATTTTGTACTACAGTCTTGCTTCTGCATAAGCTACAATGGAACTCTGGTTCTTACTCATCACATCCATGTTTATCACATGAAGATGAGTTGTCTAGGCTACAGACATTACTTTAATTACATGTGACAAATGTATTGCACATTATACAATGTTACATACAGTTGTAGTGTCAAGCATTTTAAATTGTTTTCTGGATGCTGTCATTTTAAGCAAGTAGTGAAACTGTTTTTTTTTTTCCTGTAATTGTGCATTGCTTCATCTGAGAGAGATCCCTTTAGTGTGAAAGCATTTACTTTAAATTTAAATAAATTCCATTTTTACCGAAATGTATAGAAAATGTTTTAAGAAAAATAAATGATTTCATCATGTCAATTCTTCATAAAAAGCAAAAGAAAGAAATGTGACATTAGTGTTAGATACTGGATAGTCAAAAAAAAAATACACATGTTGTCATAGGATCACAGGAGGTTACTAGGCTATCGACCAGGATGTCATTTCAAGTCTAGCTGTTTTATCCCAGTGTAATACCATAGATACTCTAGTCAATACCCAGGATTGTATTTAGCAATGATTGCCCATGTCCAGGAGGGTTGTGGATGCTATCCCCAGTAAGAATTTATGGTGTGCCATCCACTCGTCCAGGTAGCTTTTAAACAGTGTCACAGAGGTGCTCTGCTTCACATGAACTGGCAGCCTATTCCAAAGATGCGGCAGTCATTGGGAGACAAATCTGTCCCTCCAGCACATTCTATTCAAGTCACAGGCCATATTTAGGTCCCTGGAATGAGTAGTTCTAGTCCTGTTTGATTTACGGATGTGCAGCAAATTCATTAGGTTTGGGTAGGAGATTATTCTGTAAGCCAGGCATAAGTCTCCCCCAAGAAGTCTATAAAATACTGAGTATAGTGACAGGGAGTTTAGTCGGTCTGTGTAAGGCACATGCTGGAGTCCCTTGATCTTCTTAGTTAGAAACATCTGAGGTATCTCCAGTTGCTGCAGGTGCATTGTACAGTACATGCCGAAAGGGGCGTTATACTCAATTATGGGCCTGTTTAGTGATGAGTACAGAGGAGTCATAACCTCCATTGATCTAGAGGCAATGCCTTTGCTAATCAAGTGTGCTCTGTAGAAAGCCTTCCTTACTACAGTAGACATATGATGGTCAAAGCTAAGGTTGCAGTCTACTTGTGATCCCAGATCTCTTACCACTTTGCAGGTACATAGGGTTCTGTTGCTAATTTGATAGTGAGAAGGGACATTGCTTTTACCGAAGGGAATGATGATGCATTTCTTTGCATTCAGTTTGAGACCAAGACTAAGACTCCAGTCACTGGTCTGTGTAAGACCTTCCTGAAGTATACTGACACAATTTGTGGCTTCAATAATGGCACCCAGTTTGCAGTCATCCCCAGACTTGGTTGCCACAGCCCCTTAGTTTTGGCCTGAACTTCTAAGAAGTATATACCAAACAGTAGGAGGCCAAACACTGACCCTTGTGGCACTCTCCTGGTGACAGGTCTGTTGGTTGATGTGGAGTCACCCACTTTGGTAATGTGTGACTGGTTTGTGAGCCAGTTAACAAACCACCTTACAACTAAGGGGTTTCAGTTTATTGGTAATACCTGAGTGTGAGATTATATCAAAGGCCTTTACCAAGTCAAGGTATGCTGTGTACACAGATATGCCCTTTTCAATGGCCCTGGTCACAAGCTGAATTGGGTCAGATCCAGGGTTTGGAGGTTGCCTATGTCTTTATTTATGAGGTCTATGATGATATGTTCCATGGCTTTACAGATGAGGCTGGTCAGACTTATGGGTCTATAATTCCCTGGGTGTGTTGTTAAGCCAGCATTGTGGAGGGGAATAACTATTGCTGTTCTTCATTCTGCAGGAAGAAAGCCTGTGGTTAGACTGTGATTAAATAGCGTACTTAATGCTGATGCTAGTTTGTGTTTTAGTTTGTTTAGAAAACAGCCTGGAATGCCATCTGGTCCCATGGAAGCTGTGTTTTTTTGCCTTAGACAAGGTTTTAATGACCTGCTCTTTGGATATGTATGGTGGGGGGGAGAGTTGGGGGAAAGGTTTGTGATAACTTTGGAGGGGATAACGGAGTGAAATTTTCTCCAAATCTGTCAGCTAGCAGGTTTTCTATCTTTGCAGGATCAGTGTGTGTTAGTCACTAGTTCAGCACATACTTGAGTCTTACCTTTTAGGCTATCTACGTAGCTGTAAAAAGCCTTATGGTTATCCTTGGCTATGATTGCTATGTTTTTTCTCAAAGTTACCCTTAGAGGATTTGACATTTTGTTTTATTTGCCTGTCGAGGCTAAAGAGGGTGATTTTCCATTGTTGGGGCCTTGCCTTAGTTTTCAAGCTTCTCTTGGGTCCTATTTCTCTGTATGTGCCTCTCCTGTTGAGGTGGCTGTCACGTCGTCGCTGTTCTTAATCCTATAAAGGGAAAACTTTCCACTGTCTAAGTTGTTAAAAAGTTACAGACAAAGACTAAGTCTTGTCAGTTAAAGCAAATCTTGGCAGATAAAGTAATCAGTCAGATTATTAGAACTAACTAGAACCCAAGAGAAACTTGAAACATCTCGGAGACCTAACAGGGATAGGGGCAAATTTAGTCTGACAGTACTATAGGAGCCACATTAAATAAATATATTGTTTTAAGATTCTGTGACATTACCTTAATAAATTCTTTTAGCATAGCTAGTAGCAAACATTTCCTTTCCATAGGTTTCTCATCGAGCTGAGATTAACTGGAAGACACTTCACTTAAGAGAACTAAGGCTCAACCAGGGTTAGTTCAACAGAGTTCACAGGTTTATTCTATCTAGGTTAATAGACCTTGTTTTTGCTGGTGCACCAGATTGGAAACTTACAAATAGTTCACTTCTAGGTTGCAGAGCCAGGACTAATACTTCCATAACCAAGCCCACTTTATCAAGACTGGGACCATTTACCCCTACGAACGGGGTACTCCAGACCTCCTAGGCACCTCCTCCATCAGACCGGAGGACCAGTGTGTGACTACATGTTTATAGAATTAGTGATTCTGGAAAGTAACTAGAATATTTATACAAAAAAAATAATTGGCTCACTGGCATTCTTTATGGGTGCTTGACATACTGGTGTGTATACCCCAAATATCTTAAAATATCTGTCTAGCATTAATTCCAATTTGTTAGTTAAAGCACTTTAAATAGGAAGAGTTAGATGACAGTATAACATTCTGAAGTATAAACAAAAGGTTAAAAATGGGAGGCAAATTGACTACAACATTTTGCAGGAAGAAGGATTGATAGTGGCAGAGGGAAAACAGCAACAGTAGCATAATTGGACAGTGATAGACTCCAATGTGTTGACAGGATATAAGACACAGTGAAGGCATCTAAGTGTTATTTATATGTTGTTCCTATTAGTCAGTGTTTAATTTGGAGTTAATTATTTATTAGAAAGTTACCTGATTTACAGATTAGATTTGTTAGTTTGCTTTACAGCTGCTTACAACATATTTTGAGCCGTGCTTAAAGTAGTGTGTGGCAAAGTAATTGATTTCAAAAGTGAACTAAACCTGTAAACTAAAGACTTCATCTCTAATGTGCAATCTCTGCACAACTTTGCAAAACAGATTTAATATATAACATATTAAAATTATTTTAGTTGTTTTTAATCCAGTTATTGAGTGAACACCTATTAACAAATGAGGTTGCGTTTTCATTTATTGTCCTTTTTAGCTTGCTGATTTATGACTGTTTATTGCTGTGGGTTTGCAGTTCATTTAGTCCACTGCACAATGATTTAGGCTTACAGATTTTGTAGATTCATATTATATAAGACTTGGATAGGTAAGGTTGTTGCAGTTTTAATTTTTAGAATTTAGAAGACAGAAAACCAATCTTGCTATTTAGATTGTCTTTCTCATTTCTGAATGGAACATTGCATGAATGAACATCTACTTGTAAAAGACCATTCAAACTGCATCATAAAAAGTTCAAATGCCTAAAAGTGTCTTTTTTCTGACACTCAGTAAGGAATTTTAAAGTAAATTAATTTATTATTATTGTCTTTCTCCTACTTCTAATTACTCTTGAGTTTACTGTGTCTGACATCTGATTAATAGGTCAAAGATAAAGTTTAAGGCAGAAAATTATAGCTAGGTTAAAGAAAGCTATATCCTATGGGGTTAATAATAAGAAAATAAAAATGCAGTGGAACCAAAAACAGGGCATGACATGAACAGTAAAGACTGGCAAAGAAGAGTGGGAATGATATCTGTCAGGTGCTCTGAGGTCCTTAGAATATGGGTTAGCTGTTTAGCTTAAAGGAAAACTCCACCCTAGAACTAAAAAAACTGTTTTTTTTTATGTTGTCTTTGTTTCCTGACCCATTTTAACACCTCAAAATCACTCTGAGTGCTTTATTTGTAATTTTAGCCTGTTTTCCACAGCATGGCTACCAATAGGGCTTGATGTATCAACGTGATCTTGTTTTCCCCCAACTCTTCCTCTTTCCCATAATGCTTTGAATGACTCATGCCAGACATAAGGAAGTAACATTGAATTCCTATGCCATCGACACGTAATAGGATTTGTGAGGGTCACTGTTATTTTCTTTACCTTTTGTAAAAAGACTGCTTCTTTTTTGTCTCTAATCACCCTCATTTATGTTTGGCTCAGACCTTGTTTTACACTATACTTAGAAGTTATCCAGCTACAGACAGAAAAGTAACTAAATTACAGGCCATTGTACAGTGTTTTCTTTTGTAGTTCAAGAGGAATTGAGAGTCCCATCCCCCCTCACTACAGCAAAAGTGTTAAAACTGTCACTGCACTGAGAGACCCTTGCAGAATCATTCAGAAACATACAGTAATCATTATTTAGTTTATTTATTGACATTTGTTTACTGGGTATTTTCACCATTTTTTGTCTCCCATCCCCATCCATGACCATCAAGACTTTGCTTCCCCTATGCTTATTCCTTCCCCCTCATTCCAGGCAATTTAGGAAACAAGATAAGGTGTGTGAGCCAGGAAGTCTGGCATTTATAGTGTAGGCACTGGGATATTTTTTGATGCTCTTAATATCCCTCTCACTTCCCCCACCTCACCCCACAGCCAATAAGGGTAGTATGCATCAGTTCAACTACAATAAATGACTGCAGTGAAGGACTTCTTTAACACTTTTCTTGAATTACCACATAATACATAGGAAAACATACATTTATATAAAAGAAAACAAACCATATTAACATGGTCCCAATTACAAACATTATACATCACATGTATTCTTTCATATAACTATCATCAATTCAGCATTACATAAATTGTTCAATTCCTGTCTTTCCTTAAACCTCAGTCCTCCTCCAAAACATTAGTCTGCATGTATTGTTCCCACAATAATTTTTTTATGTAGATTTCCCCTACCCCTTTTTAAAAAATCCCACTTCCAGTTCTTTTATCTCTGTTTCAATTTTAAATATTTCAAATACAGATGTTTTAGACTTTGTTTTCTATTTTCTAGTAATTGCTTTTTGGCAGCCACCAGAATTAAACTTAACAAGACCTTACTATGTCTCAACAATTCAGATCCTTTATCCCAGTTAAAAAAAAAAAATTTTCTTAGTTACACCCAGTTGCTTATCCAATATTTCTAACAGAGTGCTCTGCAGGGAACTTTTAGTCTGCTAATGCATTACACTCCCAAATCCTATGTTCCCAGTAACATCTTTCTTCCCCATCATACCTCCAACATTGGAAAAATTCTTTCCAATCTGCTTGGGGTATAAAAATACCTATGCAAACGTTTCCAAAAATCGTAAATCTTCTAGAGTTTGTTGTATATTTGGGAGACATACATATGTCCTCTCATTGTTTCCTTGTGGTTTGCTTATCCAGTCCCTCTTCCCAATCTTTTCTAACCTCCTCCAATTGGTTCTTATAGTTACAAAACTACTAAAAGAACAAATAACTGAACAACGACCAGAAAAAAGTCAGTGAGTAACAGCTCTACTTTCATAAAATTTAATAAGCACAATCCAACTTCTCTAGCACCTCGGCCACAGCCTTTACAGAGTAAAAAATGTTAACTAATAAAAAACAGTATATATAGAAAAATCTGTTAGTTAATACAATTAAACAATTAATCAATTATATCAAGTTTAAAACATTTAAAGCTACAGTAATCAGATAAAACTCTGCCAATTACATTCCTTATTCAGTCCATGTGGAGACAAAGTGTTGTATTTCATAATCAAAACAGATTCCTTTTGTCTCAATACATTTTTTTGAAGTCCAACATTATTAAATTGCAATGGCACATGTTCCAATACAGAAACTTTCATACAATCCATATTGCTATGTTGTTCATTATTAAAATGTTCTGCAATAGGACTATTCATTTTCTTATTCCTAACATCCCTAACATGTTCTTTTATTCTATCAGATAAAGCTCTCTTGGTTTCACCAATATAGTATTTTTTACATGAGCAAAAAATAATATAAATTATTCCCATACTTGAACATGAATATTTAGCTCTGTTAGTAAATTTTTTACCATTAATTTCTTTCACCTCAGCAGTTATATATTTACAAATTGAACAATTATTACAAGGGAAAGTTCCTATCTCATTAATGTTAGTTAAGAAATTTCTTCTTGGTTCCTTGTATACACTGTGTACACTGTGTACCAAAAAGTCTTGAATATTTTTACCTCTCTTATAAGATATAACGAAGTCCACATCCTTAAGTGAACCAATTTCTTTTTTTACAAAATCCCAATACTTTTTTATTATACCATTAATGATATGGGAAAAATTAGTATATTTGGTTACAAAAAATAATTTCTCCTTGTCTAATTGATTATTATTATAGTTAATATGCCTATTTTTAAATGCAGAACTTTTTATTTTACTCTTTTTATCAAATATTTCATTAAGACTATTCATAACCTGGGACTTGTTGTACCCCCTTTCAATAAACATAGCGGCTGCTTTTGGTTCTTATAGTTATTGTGCAATATTTTATATGCCCTACTAATTATCCCCTTTTTAACAGTAGCTTCTGATCTAGATTCAACTAAAAACTCTACCAGGGCAGGTCTTTCACTTAGGGTTTCTCTATCCCTTTCTCTTTGCTTATACTCTGGTATCAATCTCTAATAGGGAAGGTGGTCACTAGCCTGCAGTTCAAAAGGAGTGAAGGACTTCTTGGCTTGATTTGTAGCCTTGTTTATAGCAGAATGGTACTGGACCTTCTCTCCCAAATTGCATTCCTCTGGTTTGATGCCACTGAGTCCCACCCATGAGATGGTTGACTTGTCCTCAAGCACTCCCACCCCCCCTCGCTCCATTGGCTTCTCTAATTACCAGAATGCTAGTCACACCCCATTTATCTGGAGTGTACCCAGTACCAAAACCTCTACAGCACACAGCTGGCAGCTTAACTGGAAATACTTTTAGATCTGATCTGAAAAAAGTAATGTGAACAAATTAAATAATGTTTGTTGTTGATATTATCATGATTTCCTGAAAGAAATCAGTAAAATGCAAACAGGATGCAATGCTTTGAGCTTCAATAATGATAATATATAAGACACAAAATATTTAAATAGTTGTCTTCTATCACATTTGTAAATTTGCCATACTTTCATTAATGGATTTGATGCAGTTCATGTAATTAGACATGCCTGAAGATAAGGATTTTAATGTCTAGGTTAGTCATGGAGCTGTTAAAATAACTCCATGCTGGAAATGCGTTTTTAGATGCTCTGAGTTAGACAAGAAAAGAGCAGCGGTTGTTTTTGACTTCTAAGAAAAAAAGCTGGCAATGTTTTGCAGTGACTGTATCCAGTAACTGTGAAGAATTCCAAGGCTGCTCAGTATGGCCAGGAAGTTTTATCATGAAAACTGAAGCTCTCAGGAGTCTTGGATGATCAGTAAAAGTAAATGTGTGAACAACTGCAGAATACAGAAAATTATGATTGTGCCACTGATCGTAACAAGCATATTATGTGTCTGAGACATGTATGCCAAGAAATTCACCCGAGAGGTTGGGTCTCATGTGATAGCAGTGCTGAACCAGGATATAATTTAGTCATTTTTGAGTATAATCAGGGTGCTCCATGGACTATAAACAAGTAATATGAGTTTATGAGTTCAGGGGCAGATACAATAAGTAATCCACTGAGTTACTGCAATACGTCCTGCCTGCTTGCAATGCAGTACATATACTTAAAATTATTTTCATTTGACTATTTGAAATAATAAATTGTCATTACTCAGTCTACAGCCTGTAAATTTTAGTTTATAAGTATGCAATAAGGCATGAAGAGGTGGGCATGGTGCAATTATTACTGCATACCCAGGGGCATTTAAAGTGTGAGTCCAAGCAGCAACTGTCTTACCGTTCTTCCGTATGTAGTAGTATCTGTTTGCTGTCCACCCCAAGTGCTTACTGCACATATGAAATGGTCAGCTGTAATATTACATACCCAGGGGAGTTTGAGGCATGAGCCCAAATAACAAATGCCTTTCAATCCCTGTATGTGCTATAATATCTGTACAGTGTAAAATAAACACTCCCAACTACATTTCTGCACTTATAAAATGGATATCTGTATTTATTTTTCAGTTTGAATTTTCTTTTTAGTAAGTTTGTGTATGATAATTCCATGTTTTGCAAAATATTTTAATACAAAGTAGTTCTCCCTCCCATTGTAACTAATTGATTTCTGTGCAAGGTTATAGCTTAACTCTGAAAAATTTTAGTATACAACTTTCAGTCTTTATTTGAGGACTTCAAGTCAAACTTTTGTGTTATTGTGCAATTCTATTTGTAAATGTAGTTTTACAGTCATTTTTTATGAATTGTATTTTGCATGTGAGTTACATTAATCCAGTGTCATGGTTCATATGATGGTGTCCCATAGAAGGTATATTAAAATTTGAACTTAAGTGTCATGTATTGGCATACTTACAGGACTTTGTTTATAATGTTTTAAAAAGTGCATTTTTTGCATGTTCTATTAACTTTCTGTTAGACTGTATTTATAGTTGTCATGGTAACAATTTTTCAATTTCTGGATTCTCTTTTTTTTCAGTTTTTAAAGTTATTTTCTGCTTTTGTTGTTAAAGTTATCTGGATGTAGACTACAGGGTCTTCCATTGCAGGTCAGAGTTAGTGGTGAGAAAAATATGTGAGATTTTTAAAGGCTGTGACGCTTGTGTAGCCTGCATTCATTTTTTCCATGCACAGAACACACTTGATATAGAGCTAACTAGCAAACTGATTGGTCAGTGTTCCTTAACCTTCTTAGAAATGTTAGTAGACAGAAGAGTAGCTTGCATATATTTTTCCATCACTATATATGTTAGCTTGTTTTCTTCTCCTATCTTTTTCAAATAATTACCCCTACAATGATTTTGTGATGTGTATTTATAAATTTGGTTCAGAATACATTTGTAGTAAAACACCAGCATGTGATTTCAGTGATCTAAACTAATAATATTTCAGTGTCTCTAATTTTTATGTCACATTTGTTGCACAACTTCCTAGTTTAAGATACGTACTTTGTCTAACAAAATACTTTTAGTTCAACTGAATGCACTTACCCAAGATCACATTAACATGGGGTTCCTGATGGAGCTGCAGCTGTGAGCCAGTGTGTCTGAAATAGGCCCTGCTGCTTCTACCCTGAGTTTGGTATGAAGTCCTGTGCTAGTCTCTCAAGAAATGAACATGTTTCTTGTAACTGTAATTTCTAGGCTTAAGAGGCCCATAATTGCACTTACAAGATGTGCACATTCAAAATGGGCAGTCCAATACTTTTAAAACATTGATTGCTAAAGATCAGTATAAAAACTCCAATGCAGTGTTCATTTATCAAAAGACTTGTGGCACTCCAACACCATATGTACCCAATCCGCATCTAAGACAACATTACATCTCCAATAATTTATATTAGCTGACTTGCACATGACACAACTTTATGCAGAATGAAATAAACTATTTGTAAACATTTCCAAGTGAAAAGCTTCCAATATACTAAAGATGTAGATTTCACTGCAGATTTTAATAATATATATATTTTAATTTTAATTATTGTTTTAATTTCATCAGAAAACTTTCATTATTAATTCTTGTGAATAATTCCAAAATTCAATATCAGAGAATGTAAAATCTGCTCTAAGAATTCTATACACTTTAGATATAGTGTTAGAATGTAAGATAGTGTCTTCTTTTTGGAAAGAATTTAATAATTTTATTCAAGCATTGTGGTCGGATAGATGTAGTATTTCTAAATCCTTGATTTTATTTAATGCTCCAGTTCCTAAAATTATTCCTATAATGCAAGTGCCTCTTCATTGGTCTAGTCTAGCTACTGGAAAAATAGAACTGCCCTATTATTTATTGAATTTATATACTTAAAACTGTTTGTAAAAATTAATTTCAGCTATTACGATGAGAACATCAGATGTTACACATCTTTATAAACCTTGGCTTAAACTTAGAGATATATTTGCAAAATATCAATAGTTTATTTTTTTTTCTACATGATATTCATGTTATGGACTTTTGTAAATAGTTATTTGTTTGTCACATTTTTTATTTTTTTTCTTCTCACTTATTGCAAAAATTTTAAATAAAAGAAAGTTCTTAAAAAAGACTTGGGGCATTCAGCCTGCTAAAAATTCTTCTTTTCTTCTAAATACCACAACTGAAGTGTCCCAAGAGTTTGATATTTCACTTGTCGAATGGCAGCATTTTGGATAATCATTTCAATGTGTCTGCATCGACTGTTTCATAAGATATCATATAGTAGTAGTATAGGTCATGTTTGCCAATGTATAATCAAATCGTAACTACTGAATGTTTGAAAAATAGGACTACCTAAAATAATTCTCAAATATTGTATTACTCTTTGGGAACTTAATATTTACTCACTGGTGTCGTAACTGTGTGTGTGCTTTTAACCATTTCATTACATCCTAAAATTCGTTATTAGTAGACAACTATGCAAACCTAAATCATTTTCATACAAATTACATTTTGCTTTGCTCCATTGTTTTATTTATGTACACTTTTGTCATTGGGATTGCACTGGCTCATCTGAGAACATTTGTGTCTCACATTCATTTTACTTTTTTATGGAGATAAAAATGTACATTATCTCACTTTCATTTCAAAATTGGTTACAGTAAACTGACTACATACAGTCCTATGCTAACATCACTTTGTTAAACAAAAAAATGAAGTCTATAACCATTCCGTAAAAGGAAAAGAAAAAGAAAAAACATGTTAGGTTGTTATGTAAAACATGACAGATGGATAAACACAACTGTAAGCGTTTTAGCAAAAAAACATTGTTGCAAGTATTACAATAGTAAAGACAAGCAGAAGTATAGTACTGTGGAAAGGTGCAGAATCTTTGATACTGAAATTCCACTTGACCTCCATTTACTTGCATAGAGCTTGCATGTTCTCCTCAGATCTGTATATTTTTTTTTCCTGTGGTTAATCTGATTCCTCCAACCTTCCTAAAACATGCTGTGACTAAAAGGGGTCAGTATGAGCCAGTTTAAATATTTACATCATCTCAATAATATATTTCTAAACATAGATCTCACTAATATTTATAATGAGAAAGAAAATACCTCACTGCATGATTACAGCTTCATCCTCAGAATATATATATATATATATATATATATATATATATATATATATATCCATACACACACACACACACACACACACACACACACACACACACACACACACACACACACACACACACACACACACACACACACACACATATATATATATATATATATATATATATATATATATATATATATATATATATATATATACATACACACACACATATATATATATATACACACATATATATATATATATATATACGTGTGTGTGTGTGTGTGTGTGTGTGTGTGTACATATGTATATATTTCTCTGTAAAGGCCGGATACGATATATAAAGCAAAACAATCTAACCAGAAGTATAAGTATGTTTACAACAAACTGTCATACGTATATTCACTTACAGTGACTAGTAATTAACATGTGTAGTTCTGAATGTGCCATAGAGAAGAGGAATACAGCAAGCTTTCACTTCTTCTATAACTTATAACATGTATCTGAAGGGATGTTTTCCTGAAGTTCCTTAAAGAAAAAGTTTGCAACTGTCCCATAATAAATGATTCCTGATATAAGGTGCACTGAATTCCTTAGTAAAGAAACATCTTTAAGTATGCTCTTGCTCTGATTTCTGTCCTTTTTTATCATGTTAATTGCATTATTTGGTTCCCAACTGTTTCCAGTGTCTGCACACTATTTTGAGAAAGATTTCCTGCCTTTGTTACTTTGCTGCCATCCAGTGATCATAGATGGTAATACAACATCAAGCTACAAGGAAAACTTTCAAGGTAAGGAGCTTTGAATTCAGTTTGAAGGCCATAGCTTGCAATCATACTTCTCTCCACTGTCGAGATTTTTGCAGAATGTCCACATTTTTGCCTCTTATTTTTGGTCTGTTCCTCATAACATTTGTTGTTTTCTAATAAATCACTGAGTACTGAAGTCACTAAATCTTCTTCTTCTTCTTTCTGCTTTTCCCTGTTAGGGGTAGCCACAGCGGATCACCTGTCTGCTCATGACTGGCAGTGGAATTTTACAGTGTTGAGTTGCCAGCCTGGCGCCCAACCTTCCACGGAAGGCACATACACACTCATGCCTAGGGCCAATTTAGAGTGTCCAATCCACCTACAGCATGTCTTTGGGATGTGGGAGGAAACTGGAGCACCTGGAGGAAACCCACGCGACCACAGGGAGGACATGCAGACTCCGCACAGAATGTACCCCAGCCGAGGATCGAATCAGAGAAAGTACTGAAGTCACTAAATAATACTAAATAATGACAGACATTTGAGTTTCAGACATCATATCATTCAGAAAATACATAATAATGCAGAACCTATTATTTTAACAACTTTCAAAGTTTATTGGAGTGATATTTAAAATCTGTCCCTATTTTTCAGCCTTTGTCCTCCCATTATTTCTGGCTTTGTCCAGATTTCTTGCTCTAAGAGGTTGAAAGGTATGCCTGCAATGTCATAGCAAGGCAAGTAGTTGTTGTTGTGTCTTTTTGCTTTTCCCGGTTAGGGGTCGCCACAGCAGAACTCCTGTCCGTTAATGATTGGCAGTCGATTTTTACGTGCCGAGTTGCCAGCTCTGATGCACAACCTTCAATGAAGGTATGCCCATTCACGCATGTCTCCACACAGAAGACGCTGTAGCAGAGAATCGAACAGGACAACGTCTTACTGGGAGGCGACAACGCTACTGCAGCACCACCACCACAGTTATAGCAAGGCAAGTAGAAAAGTACAAAAAAAATGCTGATGTGTATAACAGCTGCATTCAGTACATTTGCAGCCTTCTGCAGTCTCAAAGGGTGATGGATTATGTTTTGCCTACTACAATAATACCTGCAACAAAAATTTGCTAATAAAAATTAAGAAAATAATGCGCATTGTCAGCATTGTTATGTTGTGGGATTCCCACTAGAAAAGTATCATGGTTAAGAAAAAAAAACAAATTAACACTCAATAAATGCTAAGCTTAAAAATACATGCTGAAGAGAACTACAGTGGTTATGATGCTGGAAATAATAAAATGAAAAGTACAGAATCTATAAATAAGTATTTAGTTATAAAACTACAAGGAGGTCAATAATGGATTTATGGCTTTGAAGTAATTGTTTAGCATAATTCTTAATATTGTAAATATTTTTTATTCTTATAGTTGTTATGAAAGAATATGGGAGCATGGATACCTTCTGTATTTCTCCTTTGTTTTGTTTACCATTCTTAACGTGCTACTGTAAATGTAACTACACTTCATTGAATTTGTTCTTTACATTCTTATAATTTTTTGTTTCTTTCGTTTCTTTTGTTGTCCTGTTTGAATGTTTTTACTAGTATATAGTGGAGCTTTTCTCCTCGGGCCTCTGCTGAAAATGGACATGTATCCAGCCAGACAAGCCCGGTCAACAAATGTAAAATAAATAAATAAATAAAAATAAAATAAAGTTTAGAGATGTAGCAATATGTCATTCTATGTCTGAAACCATAAAATAATGAATTATGAAAATGCAATTAAGTTATACAACAGAGAGTCGATTATCCAAACTAATTGGGACCTTGGGTAGTTCGGATAATCAAATTGTTCGGATAATCAAACATATAATTGTACTGGGTAAAAAACCTCTAAAATCCTGTGTTTTTTCTGCATGCAGGAATACAGTTTTCAACCATTCAACGATTCCAATGGACAATAAAGAATATTTTTTATACACAAGCTGGCTACATGCTCAAAAAACATGCTTAGGCAAATACATATAATGTTTGCATTTTCAGACTTTATGATTTTTCCCACACAAAAACTTTGGAAGGCTGGTTCTGACAACTGACCATTTTGATAATCGACGTTCAGATAATCGGCTCTCTACTGTACTAAAAAGTGGGAACTTTGAGCAATATTCCAAAAGTTCTAGAAGTATTTCAGAAATACTACATAAAGCAAGCTACAATTTGGCATAGATAGCACAGTAAATCCCCTAATGCTAGATTCTTAATATCAAGAATATCTTGCAAGGTCTGCATTCAGGCCAGTTTCTGAGTGAGAGACTGATAAGGAATCGTACCCACCCCTCTGCTTTTTTGACGCTGGCAAACTGGATTTTCTGTGCAGCAGTTTCATTTGGCATCATAGGGCATTGCAAGACATACAATGCCAGCTCATCTGGATCCACTGCATCTCTTATGATCTGCATATCTTTTTGTAACTGGGATATATTTTCTAAGATCTAGCAATACTGTACACTATATGCAGCATGACACTGTGCAGTAAAACACTGACATCAGGTGCAGCCCTAGGTCAACTGGTGCCCTAGGCAAAAGTGCTCCATGGCGCCCCCTCCACACTACCTTGTGCCCCCATCCCAGTCTACATACACCAGATAAATACTGGAAAAGTGCCCCTGCTAGATCGGCGCCCTAGGCGGCAGCCTAGTGGGCCTATGCCTAAGGCCGGCTATGACTGACATTTACCCAGTAAGAAACCTTCCACAAAAGTATCAGGCTGAAAAGGACTCCTATCATCCTTTACGTCTGACGCAGAACCCAGTGCTGTAATTTAATCTCATCATGCAACAGGGAGTTTATCACACTTTGTAAAGATACTTTGTCAAGATATGCTTATCTGAAATTCACAAGTAACACAAGATCATGTGAAAGACACTTGAGAATAATGTCAACAAATACAGCCATGGAAAATTAAGGAGAAGATGGGAAAAAAAAAAACAGGCTAGACAGTAAACCACAAAAGGCATAGTTAGATGTAATGCTGTCTTTTGTCTGAATATAGCGTGTATTACTATACTGGCCAAATATATAGCCACTTCAGCTACTTCTTGACACAAGAGGCCTGAACTATGGTCACTTCCTGGTTATTCCCTACCACTGCAACCTTTTTACATTAAAGTCCATTAGCCCTTCTGACCATGTTATGAGCCACTGTAAGGAAGCATATGTGTAAAATACAGCAGAGTGGTGCAGGCCTTCCTTTCTCATTCACATTCAATAATAAATTACATTGTCAGAATCATACATTAACAAAAGCCAAACAATGAAAAATAAAAAACAGGAAATTTCAAAGGCTATCCAGGCCTAAGGCCATGTGCAACTAAAAACAATATAACATATTTACTACAAAAAGAGGACTACATTGGTTTACTACACCCCACCCTTCAACCTGACAAACAACCAATTAAAAAATGGTCTATAAATTAACAAAAATTAAAAATGTGAATCTGGGCAATAAGCAGTATAGAACTGCATTCCTGGATGGTAACTCCCAGAAGAATTTGAGGTAATAGCATAAAGAAAACTTCAAAACTGCTCAGGTAATTAGGCTCAGGAAATCCTTGATCCAACACTACTGTGCAAATCACAGCTAGGGGCAACTTTTAAGATAAGCTTTCCCATTTCCCTTATATAACTCTAGATATGGACGTTGAAATGACAACTAATTGTGTACTGCATACAAACTTTCCCAATAACTCCACAATCCCATCAAGGTCAGGAGCATGTATCAAAAAACCAAGCACTGTTTGAATGCCACTGAAAAACAGAGAAATCAACCTCATTGTAAAGTACTGTGGCTGATAAATGGAGCAGTATGCCTCACTTCAGCAAGAAGTTATGAACATGCTCAAACCGACAAATAATGCTAGGTATGGCTCATGACTCATAGCCTCCAATCTCCCAGTCCCCAAGAAAAAAAGTTAAAAGGCGAAATTCAACCATGTTATAAGATGCGCTAAAGGGTATCAGTATAAAATACCTTAGAAAGGAAAGGCAAAATATATCCTGTTCCATCCTATCAATCACTGACAATCACAGCTGTCATTGCCACAAGTCAAAATGCTGGCCATGTGAAAGCTATAAAACTGCAGATCAAGAAATGTACTACACATTATGCACCCAACTATGAGATGAAATTTCACAGTAACTTGGAGTCCCACAAAGATGATATCAATGTAACCACCACTCCGCTGCACAATTAGACAAAAGAGCAAAATTATCCCCCTCTATGAGCATGAGTGATCTACAACTACCCATCAGTACATTAACATTAAAAAAACAAAACACAACCATGGTGCCATGGATAAAATACCACACCCCATATAGCAAAGGGCACTCATTACCATAATTCTGTAGCCAACAGGCACCTGAAAATGCACACAATCAATACAGCAACAACCAGACCATTGGTGCAGGAGAAGGGCATCCCTGTGACTCTGCTGACCAGAGGTCAACTAGTGACCTGGGATGCTGTAGGGATGGGAGTAGGTTAGACTTGAGTGGCTTAGGTCCAGCTCAACTATTTAGGAAGAGAATATGTTTTTCACAGTACACTGTTGCTACTATCACACATAAGTATGTGCACTCAGACAGAAAGGTGTAAGTCTGTGCATCATGAGGTTAAACAACCATGAGCAAATGCTTATTTCACTGCATGTCCATCACCATGGGGAAATCTAGAACATATAAAAATTTCCTGCAGTAAGCAATGAATGACACACAACCTTGATCTCAATCCACTTTCCCAAAGATGACTGAATGCTCCATCAGCTATATAAGCACTGATCCTCTGGAGGTGGGTAGCCTATCCAGGGAGCCACAAATGAAAAGAAAAAAAGTCAGTATATCCAAGGAAATAAATAGGGTAATTACTATGTGTCAAGGAAGGTATAGCCAATCAGCAACCACATCACTATTCAGCTGCTTCAGCACCATGGAGAGCTGCCCAGAGTCAAACTGACATGTGCATAGTACTCCAGATGAGGGAAACTGGCCCAAATCTTCTCCAAGTTGTGATGGTTGTGAGCCCAAAATCAGTAAAAAAAACAAAACAAACAAAGCAGTAATATTTTAGTACTTTATGCATAAGTGCATAAGTACAGCTATACTGTTCCCTGCTACTTTTAGTTGAAACAACTGACCTTAAAATATGCAGCAATGGCAAGAGCATAACCATGATGCTGCTAGCGACAGGCTCTTTTCATAAGTAAAGCAGGCAAGACAATTTTTTCTGGCTGCTGAGTCAACATACTGAAAACACAACCAACAGGTCTTACACATGATCTGGAGTGCAGACGGATATTTCACCATAAATTTAATAGATACAGTAACTGGCAGTCCTAAACATACACTTGTATGTAGCTTGACCTTTCCAGATATCCACCAGAAAGCCCTCAGGTACTCAAAGCAGGTATTATTTTAATCTAATGGTCCATAGAATGTCCAGCTTCTCTACATCATTTATAAATGTAATCACAGGTTTTGGGACCAGGTTTATTGTTGAGTGAGCAGGGACTACATTTTCTAATACACACATGCCTATGAACTGAATGACCGACTCTTTCAAGGAAAAATTTAACTTCTTCTCCTTCATGCAGACCAAAGCAAAAATAAATTGTTTTGCTTTGAGTAACATTCCAAGTACTCTAAATTAGTTGACTTTTTTCTCTTCCTGGCCAAGGTCATCGGTTTCCATCTCTTTTTTAGATACTGTGTTTCAGCTTAGGGTCTATATTATATTAGCGAATGCACTGAAATGCGAATGCTATATAATTGACCCACAATCCCCAAAAATACAAAATGTCAAACACACAGATCACCGATTTTTTTCCCAGGGGAAAAAAATCACTGATCTGTAAAAAAATGAAAAAAAAAAAAAATCCAAACACACAATAAAGCGTGGGGCTTCGCTCCCTACAACCCCCAATGTGGGGGAATGTGCCACCCACACCCCCCTGCTTAAATATACCAACTCCGAGATTGCACCATAGTGGAGGAAATGGCAAAGTCCCGAAAACGGCTGTTCCGTGCTTTCAGAATTTTGCCATTTCGCGTAATGACGTTTGACGGAACAGCATTCGCTTAAATAATAGGAACCCTCTGCTTAGGCAGTACATGCACACATATCTATAAAGCCTATCCTGGCTTCTTCCTCATCCACCATTACACTCACAATTCCACTACCTAGGGCAATCAGCAAATGTCCAGTTCAGTAACTTCTTTAGAAGAATTATTACCTCTGATAAAGAAATCTTTAGTGTTATCTTAGCACCATTTATAGCCTGGCTCCCTATTACAAGTGTGAAACCAGAAACCACAGGCCCCACTTATCCATAAACTAAACCATTATTCAAATAAATAAATACAATTTCAAATCTTGCTATTCCATGCCTCTCGACCTTCTACAGCAAGAAATCTGGACAAAGCCATACATAAAAGTGGGACAAAGGCCAATCAGCTTAGTTTCTGCTACTCCACTAAAAAAAATTTTCTAAGCTTATTTCCTGCCTTTCCTCTGGGTAGTCTAGTCTGAATATAGATTTGCTATGTCCAGGACTATTTGTAGGCTTCTAGGCCCCCAAGCCTTTCTGTGTTGGAGGGAAGCCTTCTAGCTTAATTTTGTTTCTTAGAACTAGCCAGTTTTTTGTTTCAGCACTCAAGTCTGTTTCTTTGAGCTCAGCACTTGTTCAGAACTTATTGTAAGCACTAAATAAGCTACAAATTACTACAGCACTCAACTTTCCTCATTGTCTAGAGGAAAACAGTTTCTAGTACTTAACAAATAAGCACCTATCCAGGCATGTCTAAGGTTTAGCTCCCGGTGTTTTCTCCTGTCTACCTGATGAATCTGGGCATCTTGGGGCAATGCAGTAATTGCCTCATGCACAAAGACAACCCCCTCCTCCTATCACCCAACACTACAACCTGTGAGAGATGCACTTATATAGCCAAACTGGAAGCAAAGCTCTCTTAACCCAAGACTGGACTAGACAGTCAAGAGGAGAAGGTAAACACTTGCACCACACCACACTCAGCACATAGTCCCTCAAAACCTACACCACCAAAACACACACATAGAAACACAAAACACGCACTTACATTCATGGAGACTCTCAGTAAAAACCTGCCCAAGCAACAGGGAAATCCAAAGCAGAAACACAAGCAACCTCCACCCCCCAACACAACCCAAATGACACATAGCCCACAAACTCGGTGTGCCACTCAATCACAGCCCATAAGGCATAACAATGTACCCAACACTCTAGTCATAGGTGACTCTATAGTCAGGCACACTGATGTTCCACTCACCAGGCTAAACAAGAAGAAAGTTACTGTCAGCTACCTGTTGGGTGCCAGGATCCACCACATAATGCATGCACTCAGGTCACTCCACAACAAGTACAAATATGACTCTGTCATTGTCCATGTTGGTGTGAATGACCTGAGACATATCTCCTTGGACTACATGAAAAGGGACATGGAGGAGCTGTCCGATCTTGTAGCCCAGGCAGGTATGACCCTAGCCCTGAGTAGCATCCTGCCATCACCCAAAATGATACCACAGTACAAGGACAAAATGATTGACTTTAACAATTGGCTAAGCTTCTGGTGTCATTCTAAGGGGATCCAGTATCTGTCTGCCTGGGATGACATGATCAACAAACCACGATGCTTTGCCAGAGATGGCCTGCACCTGTCACCCCTGGAATTCTGGATACTGGCTAAGGCTCTAGCCACCCCTATAGTGCCTTTTTTAGGCAAGGTTCAAATGACAAATTCACCACCCTAACAGGTACAGGCAAGAAGAATCTGAGGGTATTGCTACTCAATGCTAGAAGTCTAAACCTCAAAATGCACTCACTCGAGGCACTCCTTAAAATGTAGAACATCGACATCTGTGCAGTGACAGATGTCGATGTTCTACATTTTAAGGAGTGCCTTAAAATGTAGAACATCGACATCCATGCAGTGACAGAGACCTGGTTCAAGGCTCCAGAGAGTACCCCTGCATTACCAGGCTGTAATTCATACCACACCTTTCGGCCACCTAACCTGGACCAAAACACTAAAGGCGGAGGCATGTCCATATTCATTAAGGATATCCACACCTCCAGGCTAGTTGCTCAGCATGATGCATCCGAGATTATCCAAGTGCAACTAACTCTGGGCAAGACCACAATCCAAATTGTAGCTTGCTACAGATCCCCCACCATGCCCCAGGATTCCCACTCCTCATTTTTTAATACACTGTAAAATATTAGGGTACAACCTAACACCCTAATAATGGGCGATTTCAACTACTCTACCATTAACTGGGAAAACTACTCATGTACCAACTCTTGTGCTCAACGTTTTCTGGAATTCATAAATTCCAATGCCATGGATCAACTTATCCACACCCCCACCAGGGGCAGCAATATCCTAGACCTAGTTATTACCAACATGAGCAACCGGTGCTCCACACCAGAGGTCAATTCATTGTTGGTCAGATCCGACCACAAGCTAATCACCCTAGACATCCACATCCCTCCCCTACCCCCCATTAGGGAAACCACAGTAAAAAATTTCTCCAAAGCCAACTTCACGCTTCTTAAGACAGAAGTGGCAAACTTCACGACACCCATGCTGATGGACAATAGAGGTATGACTGCTGAATCCTACATAAATGCACTTTATCAACACTTACACGAGTGCATGGATCATGCAATCCCTAACAGAACCAAGATGCTATCCTCCAAAAAAAGGAAGCCATAAGCAAACTCTACAACAGAAGAAAGAAACTTTGCAAAAAAAGAGGAAAATCCCATGATTGGAGAAACTCCCTGGTCAGCCCTCAGTAAGAAGCTGAGATCCCTCATAAAATCCTCCAAAGCTAGTTATGAAAACAAAATCACCACTGACTCTAAAGACAACCACAAAGCATTCTATAGCTATGTCAAGAATCTCAATGGCAACACTCAGATCTGCTCTGAGTTACAGCACAATGGCACTAAATATACAGAACCAACTGATATTGCCAACATCCTGGCAGATAGGTTCAGTGCTAACTTTGCCCCCCTGTTATCCCCTAAAGGGCCCATCTCTATACCAGAAGAATGCAAAGTTCCTGTAATCACAGCTGCACAGGTAAAAAACACCCTATCCAAAGCCAAGAACACAGCATCCATGGGACCTGACGACATCCCAGGCTGTGTTCTACATGAACTACTGAACGAACTGGTACCCAACCTAAGTACCATGTTCAATCATAGCCTCACCTCAGGCTATGCACCCATTGAATGGCACACAGCAACAGTTATCCCACTCCACAAAGGGGGAGCCACCACAGACCCCGAAAACTACCGCCCCATTAGCCGAACGAGCCTGTTCTGCAAGGCTATGGAACGTATCATCATGGAACTTATAAACAATGACATTGGTAATCTCCAAACTCAGGACCCCACCCAGTTCGGGTTTGTAAAAGGCAGATCATGTCTCCTAAACCTGATAGACTTCTTTGAAGCAGTCACCAAAGCCGTAGATGAGGGTAAGGTGGTTCACACAGCCTATCTAGATCTCGCCAAAGCTTTAGACACCACCCCCCACTCTGGAATTATAGATAAACTCACTAAACTAGGTATAAATCCCTATGTCACAAGATGGGTTGCCAACTGGCTCACTGACAGAACCCACACTGTGAAAGTAGCAGACTCCAAATCCAACTTCAGACCAGTGACAAGTGGAGTACCACAGGGTTCAGTCCTGGGTCCTCTCCTGATTGGTATGTACTTCTCTGAAGTACAGGCCAACACAGAAGGTCTTTGGCTAATGAAGTTCGCAGATGACTGCCAACTAGGAGCCATAATTAAAACTCCAAAAGATGTGGACATCCTACAAAAGGGCCTCGCTGTGACAGATGCCTGGTGTCAAAGCCACGGCCTCAAGCTCAATGCCAAAAAGTGCATTGTCATCCCTTTTGATAAAAACTCAGTACCCATGAACTACCACATAGGCAGTAGTCTACTTAACACTGAAAGTGTGATAAGAGACCTTGGGACACAGGTGGACAGTAGTCACTCCTTTGATAATCACATCGCCACAGTAGTCAGGAAATCCTTCTACGTGGCACACCTTATCACAAAAGGTTTCTCATCCAGGAAAAAGAGGTCATTGTTCCCTTCTACTCGTCACTCATTAGACCCATTATAGAGTACAATGCCCCTTTTGGTATGTACCTTACCTATGAACCTATGAACCTTACAAGACATCTACAACAACTGGAAAGGCCACAGAAATACCTCACAAAGAGGATTACCAGCCTCAAACAGATGCCCTATGCAGACCGTCTCAAAAAACTGCAGCTTTACTCCGTTGCATATGGCCTACTCAGAGGCGATCTCTGCCTAACACACAAAGCTATGTCAAACCCAGAGCTTTTAGACATGCTCCACTTAAAGAAATCCTAATCCCT
>NC_056750.1:323032843-323137843 GCF_019279795.1 Protopterus annectens | reverse complement strand
ATTAATTTTGCTATGCCCTTTTTCGAGGTTAGTATGCTGTGCCTCTGTCTAACAGTGACACAGAAGTGATACCCGGGGTAAACCTACGATCTCCCATCCACTCATCAAGATTCTTCTTGAAGAGAGTCAATGAGGGACTCTGTCTAACCTGGACTGGGATTTTATTCCAGAGTGAAGGGAGCTTCTGGGTTATGTATCTGTCCCTCCAGCATGTCCTATTTATTTCAGTGCTGAGGTTCAAGTCTCTCGAGCACGTAGCTTGATGGGATTTGGATTTTCTGAGGTGCAGCATGTCCATTAATTCTGGGTTGGTCATGGCTTTATACATCAGGCACAGATCGCCTCTGAGCAGGTGGTATGCCACTGAGTAGAGCTGGAGTTCCTTTAACCGGGCAGCATATGACATCTGTTTGAGCCCTTTGATCCTCTTGGTGAGGTACTTTTGGGGTCTTTCCAGTTGCTCCAGGGGTCTGGTAAGGTACATCCCAAAAGGGGCATTGTACTCAATTATGGGCCTGATGAGGGATGAGTAAAGAGGCATGATGACCTCCCTTGATCTAGATGTGAATCCCTTCATGATTAGGTGGGCTATATAAAATGTTTTTTCTAACCACTTTGGCCACGTGGTTGTCAAATGAGAGATTGCTATCAACTTGGGTCCCCAGGTCCCTAATTACTTTTTCTGTACTTAATGGATTACCACCTATGTGGTAATTTGTGGGCACTTTGTTTTTGCCAAAGGGGATGACTATACACTTTTTGGCGTTTAGCTTGAGGCCATGGCTCTGGCACCAGTTGTCTGTTTCTATGAGGCCCTTTTGGAGGATGCTTGTGTCGGCTGGAGAGTCGATTATAGCGCCCAGTTTTCAGTCATCTGCGAACTTAGTCAGCCACAGTCCTTCCTTGTTGGCCTGTACCTCCGAGAAATATATACCGAACAAGAGAGGTCCAAGGACTGAGCCTTGTGGGATGCCACTTGTAACTGGTTTGGAGTCTGACATGGCTCCAGCAATTCTAAACATATGGGTTCTGTCCTTGAGTCAGTTTGCAACCCATCTAGTGACATAGGGGTTTATATTTAAGCTGGTGAGCTTATCTATAATGCCCGAGTGGGGTTTTGTATCGAAGGCTTTTGCGAGGTCCAGTTAGGTTGTGTGGACCGCCTTTCCCTCGTCAATGGCCTTGGTGACTGTTTCAAAGAAATCGACCAGGTTTAAGAGGCAGGATCTGCCCTTAACAAAGCTGAACTGGGTAGGATCCATTGTCTGTAGGTCCCCAATATCTTTATTTATGAGGTCCATGATGATCCTTTCCATAGCTTTGCAGACCAAGCTAGTCAGGCTTATGGGGCGATAGTTTCCAGGATCTGTTGAGGCACCACCTTTGTGGAGAGGGACCACTGTTGCTGTACGCCACTCTTTGGGTACATATCCTGTAGTAAGGCTGAGACTGAACAGTAGTTTTATGTTTGGGTTTAGCTCTTCTTAGAGTTCATGTAGGATGCAGCCCGGGACACCGTCTGGTCCCATTGATGCTGTGTTTTTTGCTTTGGAGAGGGTGGCTCTTACCTGAGCATCTGAGATGTCAGGGGGGCAGCACTCTGCTGGGATAGATATTTGCCCTTTTGGTGGGGAGGGGGGGGGAGAAGTTTGCACTGAATCTGTCAGCTAGGATGTTGGCAATATCTGTGGGTTCGGTGTATTTTTTGTCATTTTGGACTAATTCTGAGCATATCTGGGAATTCCCACCCAGGTTCCTAACATAACTAAAGAAAGCCTTGTGATTATCCTTAGTGTCCTGTGCAATTTTTCTCTCGAAGCTGGCCTTAGACGATTTTATGAGTGCCCGTAGTTTTTTGCTAATACTGATCAGAGATGCCTTCCCTTTTTGGGATTTTGCTGTATCATGTAGTAGCTTCCTCCTTCTATTGTATAGTTTGTTTATGGCTGGGGTCCACCAGACAGGACGTCTGTCTTTGGAGGATTGGGTCTTGGTTTTATTTGGGATTGCATGATCCATGCATTCCTGAAGGTGTTCATAGAATGCTTTTATAAAGGATTCTGCGGTCTGGGCCGTATTTTCCACAGGCCTGGGGGCTTTGAAGGATTCCATCTCGGTTTTGAGGAGTGTGAAATTTGCTTTAGAGAAGTTTTTCACTGTGGTTTTCTGGGCAGGGGGTGGGGTCGGGATGTGAATATCCAGTGAGATTAGTTTATGGTCGGATCTTACCAGTGAGGGATACACTTCTGGTCTGGAGCATAGAGTCCCCATGTTGGTGATGATCAGGTCCAGTATGTTTTCCCCTCTTGTGGGAGTGGTAACAAGTTGTTCCATAGCATTTGAGTTTATAAATTCTAGGAACCTTTGGGCTAGGGTGTTGGAGCTAGAGTAATGCTCCCAGTCTATGTTTGGGTAGTTGAAGTCGCCCAATATAATGGTGTTTGGAGAGACATTCATATTTTCCAGTGTTCTCAGGAAGGCCGAGTGGGGTTTCTGGGTTTGGGAGGGTGGTCTGTAGCAGGCTATAAACTGGAAGGCAGTTTAACCCACTGTTAGTTGCACATAGATAGTCTCTGATGCTTCGTGTTGTGCCACCTGGAGGTGTGGGTATCTTTGACGAATATTGATACTCCCCCTCCTTTTGTGGTTCGGTCCAAGTTTTGGGGCTGAAAAGCATGGTATGAGGTATAACCTGGTAGTGCTGGGGTGCTCTTGGGACCCTTGAACCAGGTTTCTGTTACTGCACAGATATCAATGTTCTCCATGCTAAGGAGAGTTTCGAGTGCGTGCATCTTGAGGTTTAGACTTCTGGCGTTGAGTAGCATTACTCTTAGTTTCTTATCCCTTGTGATACCTATGGAGGTGGGTTTGTCTTTTGAGCCTTGCCTAAAAAAGGCACTATGGGGGTAGCAAGAGCCTTTGCCAATATCCGAAAGCTCAGGGGTGACAGGTGCAAGCTGTCCCTAGCGAAGCATTGTGGCTTGTTGAGCATGTCATCCCAGGCTGACAGGCATTGGATCCCCTTTGAATGACAGCCAATTGTTGAAATTGATCATCTTGTCTTCATATTGTGGCATCATTCTTGGTGAGGGTAAGATGCTACTCAAGGTCAGGGTCATACCGGCCTGGGCTACATGCTCAGAGAGCTCCTCTATGTCTCTTTTCATGTAGTCCAGGGAGGTACGTCTCAGGTCATTCACACCAGCATGGACAATAACTAAGTCATATTTGTACTTGCCTTGGAGTGACCTGAGTGCTTGTGTTATGTGGCGGAACCTAGCGCCCGACAGGCAGCTCACTGTGACCTTCTCCTTGTTCAGCCTGGTGAGCAGGATGTCAGTGTGCCTGACGATAGAGTCACCTATTACAAGTGTATCAGGTGTGTTGTTTAGCCTTAAGGGCTGTGACTGTTCGGCACACTGGCTTTGTGAGCTATGTGTTGCACGTGTTTTGTTTTGGGGTAACGGTTGCTTGGGTATCTGCTTTGGAGGTCTCTGCTGCTTAGGCAGATTTTTATTTAGAGCCTCCGAGTATGTTTTTGTGTGTTTATGTGTTTGGTTTGCTGTCGTGGTAGGTCTATGTGAGACTGGAATTGTAGTGAGTGTGGTTTCCTTCTCCTCCTGACTGGTTATGCCAGTACTGAGTTGAGAGAGCTTAGCCTCCAGTTTGGCTATATGGTTGCATCTCTCACATGTGTTGGAATTTGTTGGGAGGAGGAGAGGGTTGTCTGTGTACATGAGGCAGTTGTAACATTGCCTCAAGATTCCCAGATTCACCAGCTGGACCGGAGAGGAGATTGACAACTGACCTTTGGACATGCTAGAATAGCATTGGAAATTCCTTTATAATTGAAAAAAGGGCCAATGGGGAACAAGGTACTCAAGGGGAGTTTGTGAGGGTGTAGTGCTTTTAATTTTTTAGTGCTGACTTAGTGAGCAAGTGCCAGGTAACTTAAATGCAATGTGTTACAGGTAACTTAAATGCAAAAACGACAAACAGTAACTTTCTTTCAAGTGAAACAAGGAAATAAGTACAGTAAGCAATGCAGATATCACTAGGGATCCACAGAAGCACTGAAAAGCCGTGTTTTAGGTGGAATTAAACAGATGGATCAAACTTACTGTAGGCTACTGAAGAAATAGTTTTCATGCTAAATATTTTTCAGTCTTCAATGCAGATCAAGGGCTTTAATGAATTAAGCTGGATAAAACTAACTGAAAGTTGTGCACTTTTCTTTGAGTAGATGAAGATTCCTGGGCTTAATTTTTGGTGTATCATCAAAACCTGAAGTTTTCAAAGGACATTTGCTTTGAGCATCACAGATACTTTGTTTATTTAGGGTGCTACCAAGATGAAAATAATGTGAAACTGATTATATTATTAAGAAGACTGAGGCAGAATGCGCTAAAGCCTAACAATAAACAAATATCACATCTGTATATCTCATTTCAACTATATGGCTCATATTCTGACTTCTAATGATCTCATACAAGATACTCAGAAAGTTGATACTATACTGAAAATGCAGAAACCACAAAATAAGTTTATTTGTCATTCTTAGGAATATCCAATCTCTTTCAAACTTTGTAATCTATCAGGTATAACAATGCCTTATATGAAGCAGCCAATGCATGATGTCACTTATTTTTGTCTTCAGAGCAAGACATAACATATTTACTGTAGGAAAAAAAAAACATAATAAAAAGGCACCAACTTTAAAGTTTTTGATGTCTCTCAATCATTTACTCTACATGTTGGGTCAGTGAGTCAGCATTGGAAGTACTGTTGCTTCAAGCAGGCAGTCTAGTATTATACTGTCCAGAGCTCAAATTGAAACATTGATAAGATGCACACAGATAGAACAATAAATTGTAAAAAACACTGGGGGGGGGGGGCTTGGCTCACTGCATTGGTGACATCTGTGGTGTATTGTCTCCCCATGAAGAGCCTAGTGTATAACTTGGTCTAGCGGTTGTACATGCACAAAAGCATGCGTGTGCTTCCTGTGGTAATTATAGTTGGGCTGACAAGGTTGCTGCATTTGCAATGTTAGGACAGTCCATAGCATTTGCAGACTGGCTAGCTCCTTAACACCTCACTGTCACATAAACATAAAAAAATGATTAGGTTGGTGAGCTCTTGGCCTGAGGTAGGAATGAATGGATCAACTGAATGCAGGAAAAGGTGCCACTGGGTTAACCTTTGGACCACAAAACAGGTAACAAGCAACCATGTAGTGAAGTCCCAAAGGAGCAGCAAGATAAAAAAAGCTGAAACACGCATGTCTGCAACTAGTGGGGTTGGCTTGATAGGACTGAATGTACCCACAAAGACTTAAAGAGTAAAAAGTCATTGGCATTCAGAAGCCATGTAGCTGAAACACTGGTATGTCCTTAAGAGGTCATTTGCATATATCCTATGGCGTTCCACTAGAGGAGGTTTGAGGTTTTACACAGTGAAGACTCAGGCTTGGCTGGGACTTTCTTTAGGTTTTTTTCTAAACAGTTTATCTGTGTGACCTTTTTACCCTTTAGTTTCAATGTTATTTTGGGATTGCTTGCAGGCACTCCAGTGTTTATGGACATCAAGCTTGATTTTAAGCTCTATGCATCTGAAGTACAGCCAGGCATGTCTACAACTAGTGAGGTGTGGCTTTACTGGCCTGAATGTATTCACAAAGACTTAGAAAATAATAATTCATGGGTCTTCAGAATCCATGTAGCTGAGGCACTGGTATGTTCTTAAAGGTTAATCTGCATATATGCCACAATATGGTAACTGTACTGATGTACACTATAGTAAGAGAACTGATATGCACTATGCTAGCAGTAAGTACTGATCTGTGCTGTGCTAGGCGTGTATTGATCTAGACTATAGTAGTGGTACTGATACACACTATATTAGCAGTACTGATCTGTGCTGTGCTAAGAGCACTGATCTACACTATAGTAATGGCACTGATCTACACTATGCTAGCAGTACTGATTTGTGCTGTGCTAGGAGTACTGATCTGCACTATTGTAATGGTACTGATCTACACTATGCTAGCACTACTAATCTGTGCTGTGCTAGGAGTACTGAGCTACACTATAGTAATGGTACTGATCTACAATATGCTAGCAGTACTGATCTGTGCTGTGCTAGGAGTACTGCTCTATACTATAGTAATGGTACTGATCTACACTATGCTAGCAGTACTGATTTGTGCTGTGCTAGGAGTACTGATCTGCACTATTGTAATGGTACTGATCTACACTATGCTAGGTGTACTGATATGTGCTGTGCTAGGAGTACTGAGCTATACTATAGTAATGGTACTGATCTACAATATGCTAGCAGTACTGATCTGTGCTGTGTTATGAGTATTGATATACACTATAGTAATGGTACTGATTGACACTATGCTAGCAGTATTGATCTATGCTGTGCTAGGAGTACTGATCTACACTATAGTAATGGTACTGATCTACAATATGCTAGCAGTACTGACCTGTGCTGTGCTATGAGTACTGAATATACACTATGCTAGCAGTACTGATCCACACTATGGTAATAGTTCTTAGTGCAGACCAGCACTGTTATCTGTGTGTGACTTTGGTAGTGGTACTTATCCACACTATGCTCATAGTACTACACTGCAATATGCTAAATGATCTATACTATCCTAGCAGTACTAATAGTAATAATAATAATGATGGTACTATTTTTGTGTCATTGATTGCATTACTGTTTTTTATATAAATTACTGTGCAACCATCTTCTCATATTACTCTGTTTACCCTTTTTTATCAGGTTGCAATACAGGAGGTTTAAGTTATTACCTAGTAAAGACTCTAGCTTGGCTGAGTCTTCCTTGACCTTTTGTAGAAACTGTTATAAAATTTAATCAGATCACCACCAGAGACAATTCTCACCCCACAGTAGTGTCAGCTCAGTACTGGCTGACTCTGTCTGAGCCAGATTTGGTATGAAATGGATTACATGATGATCTGACTTTGAGGTTGGTTATACCATCACATGAGATATGATGACATTCAAAAGAAAAATCAGTCAGGTGCAGAATATGCCCTTTAATATGCAGGCATGTAATACATTCCTGGATTTAGCCTCGTTTCCTTGAAAATAAATTGCCTCACATGAGGTCCATTGCCATTAAGAAGATGATACTGAAGGTACATTCCATTCTCACCCCGTCACAGGAGGCAAATAGGCAAAAGCCTTATAATTCTACTTCTTGACACAGAGGCCAGTAATTGAACTTTGTCACTGGAGGCACAACAGGATAGCCTGCCTGTAAGTGGAAGCAGCCTATGACTGATGTGCTGAAATTTGAATTTATCAAATTCAGGTGACTGAGGGTAATGTTTGTGAGAATATGGTGAGTCGTTACAAGGAAATTCACAGATTACATGCTGGATATACAGTAAGAAATTGGTTACAATCATACCTCTCAATCTCTTCATGCTAGAAATCTGTACAAAGCCTGACAAAATGGGGGGGGGGGCAAAAATAGGGACAGATTTTAAATATTGCTCTTCTAAACTTAGAAAGTTTCTAGAATAACACGATTTGTGTTAACATGCATTTTCTGAAGGATTTGAAGTCTGAAACTTAAATGTGTGTCATTATTTAGTGACTTCAGTCCTCAGAAAATCACAATATTTATGAGGAACAGACCAAAAATATGTGGCAAAAATCCGGACAGTTTACAGGTGTGCTTACAATTGCTCCTGTAATAAACATGTGCTCACTGGCTATGGCTCCCCTGTTGAGATTCTGAGCTGCTGCACAACTGGAGCTAAAATAAATGGCTAGTCTTCCACTGATAATATTGAGTATAGGGCACTGGATACTAAACAAACCTTGTAGAGTGGCTACAGCCAGAGGAGGGCCACAGTTGTCATCCAGACAGGGTTCTGTAAAAAGAGCCACATTAGCATTCTACAACAAGTCAGAAACTAAGCCTGATTTATTGCATATAAGAAAATCAGATTTCAGACAGGTCAAAATAAAATATCATCAGTCTTGGTGAGCTAGCCAAAGTCACTTAAAATATGGCAAACTTAAGTGTTGCAACGTAATAGCTGTATTTCAAACCACATGGCAAAATGAACACTGTGCAGTCATTAACAAAACCAGCAAAATCAAATCCAAAAATGTAGTCATCATTAGGAAGGATTTAATATCTGTTCTCTGAATCATAAAGCACAGTGTAAGTGTACGCTTGAATCACTAATAGATTTAGATATTATAAATAAGTTCCAGAGTTGTAAGAGATGTGCAACCAACCACGGACATAATCCCTCTTAGATTAGACTTATTTCACCTTTGTAAAATAACACCTCAAAGCTGAAAGCCATGAAATCAGTTTAAGGCTAGAAATTAGTCTTACAAGAAGTAGTACTGAATATAACAGCATAGAAATCTGCCATAAATCATCTGTGTCAGTTACAGAAAATGAGGATTTTATTCACTAAACTCTGATGAAAAAAATTAATGAAAATACCATTATGTGGGATCTTAACTACCTAGAATTTGACTGGATCAACCAATTACATACAATAAATATGCCCAAATATTAATTGACTATGTAAGTAAAAAACAATGTTAGAAAAAAATCAGGCAAAATCCAACTTGAGATGGGAATATTTTAGATATCTGGTTACAACCCTATGATCTTTCTGCTCCCAGTCTTTGGTTATATTCACTGTACTTAACACAGATGATGATATATTCATCTTTAGCCTAAGAATAAAATGAAACCCATTCATAAACAAAGCACCCTTCCTTGACTTTAACAGTGGAAACTATGATGCAATAAATGACATACATATGAATACAAACTGAGATATTCTCTTCGATGATCAAACTATGATTGCTCAACATATGGTTAATGAGTCATATGATATTATTAACTTCTGTTTGAATGAAGACATAAGGTAAGATACAAATATACAGGCAAAGTCAATAAAAATCATTTGCCAGAATCACAAAATTAAAGACATACATCACAAAAATGTGCTACTCAACTTTCAAATATTACCCTGAAAACGGAAACAAGTCTAGATTAATGAAAACACAAGAAGTTGTTACATTTCTTAATTGTTCAGTTCTGTTTATGAGCTCATCTTGGTCCCAAATGTTAAAAGCATTAATAATATATTATTTTATTACCAAAGGGAAAATTTTGACTATAACATACTACCAATAAACAGTGAAGAGATGATACAGCTATGGGACCGCAGAGATTTTTTGTGAAACCTTCACAACAAATATACCAGAGAGCTATCAAGACAAGCAGAGTTGTCCCTTATATAACAGCATGCTTGATAACGTCTGCCACAATATAAATCTCAAGTTCAATGAATCCAGACATCATAACTGGAGATTTCCTACAAATGATCAAGGCAAACTCTATTTAACTCCCTTCAGTCGTGTGAAATATTAAAACGTGGACACATTCCTGACATATCCCAGCATGCTCCAGCAGTACCAATTTACAAATGGGGTGGGGGCATCAGGTCATACCCAAACAATGTCAGACCCATCAACCAGACCAGTATTTCATGTAAAATTATGGAGAGAGTTATATGGAGATTTTACAAAATGTCACAGGAGATCTACTTCTGTTAGATATGCATTTTTTTGTGGGTTTATTGGAAGATATGACCTTCTGAATTTTGTATCATTTAGAATCTTGTAGCATTTGATGAAAGGCAAACAGGGCTGCTCTTGATCTTGCTAAGGTGGTTGGCACTATCCCATGTAAAGAAATAATTAACAACTGAATACCTTTAAATGCCAAACCATTCATAATTCAAAGGGCAAACACTGGTTAAACATCAGGGCAGAAGTCTAAATTTGGGGGAGTTACTTGCCTATTTTGATGGGGGTTGACAGTGGTGTTTTATGGGAATCTGCACTAGTGCTATTTCTTTTTAGATTATTTTTAGCTGTAAAAGTTGAAAGTTAGTTATTGATAACCAAATATGCGGTTGATTGCAGACTAAGTCATACATTTTTCAGTGAGAGGTGCCAGAGTTCTCCAAAATGGTCTACAAAAATATATAAACTCGCTACATTAGTAATGGCACTAACTTTAAAGTCAGTACATGCAGCATCATGAGACTTGGTAAAAAAGATATAAACTATAATTACAAAATAAGTTGTGAAATCAAAAAAAATTCCACCATATTTTAAGTTCAAGTATCAATGGTAGACAAATATTTACATTTTGATTCATATGTATCTATCAAAGTCAGAAAAGCATATTCTGTTGCCCGTCTAATTCTAAACTGCATGTCTAGTCACTCCAAGAAGATCTCTGTGCCACTACACTCCTTGGATGTGACCCATAGCCGAAAAAAATGCTATGCTTTGTAGCAGTCATACAGGGCAACTGCAAAAATATGAAGTATAAACATCAATTATTACTTACCAGAAAAAAATACCAGGGTTGAAGAACCTGAACTATTAAGAAAGGCTCCAGGAAATGTCATCATAGTCTGTTATATAAATTGGTTAAAGTTGACTTTTACTTGGTCTATAAGGCAATGCCTGCTCCAGTTCTATTTGAAAGTCTACACCAGGAATGCACTGGGTGTGTTAAGACAGAATCAGGATGTGTAATAGTAAAAATAGGCTCTCTGACAAGCTGGGTTATTTGTAATAGCCTAACATAACTGTGATCACAAATAGCTGAAAGCATGGGAATAAAGAAGGGTATTCTTAGTCCCAAGGTTCACAAATGAGCAGCGGTTATCTGCACAGGCTATGCCTCTATGCAAATATATTGAGCGCAGGCTACATGCAATGACTAAGGCAATCCAAAAGACAGTGTGAAGAAACACTTACTTAAAATCTGAAAAAATAATGGTTTAGTTATATAGGAATTATTCCATTGATGTGCAGAATGTCATTTGATTTCAGATTGTTTTAGAAATGGCAGAGTACAAAGGATTAGTCCAGATAAAATAACTTAAGCTATCAGATCTAGGATACTTTCTCTCTGATGCCCTCCATGTAGAAGAAATAGAGACACCTTGTTGAAATTTCAAGTAATCTATTCAACTAAGTAGGTAGATGGATGAGTGTTCTTGTTCTAATACATTACATTCACTCCAGTGGCTCTACTCGACAGACACTGAAAACTAAGGTCGGGTGGCACGTTGCCAGGGTAATCCTATGGGCTAGGTTTGTAAAGGCTCCAGGGCCATTAGCCTAGTACACACCTATGAACAGGTCAGTTATTCAAATGCAGTTACAGACAATGGCGGGAGGAACCAGGGAGATGATCAGTGGAAAATCTGACAGGTGGAAAAACAAGGAGCTAATCCCAAAGCTTAGAGGTCACTCTCTTATTTGAATATTCCTGAAAGAACCATGAAGGTTTACTAGCTCAGCAACCTGTGGAACCACATTCTTAGTTAAAAGGTTTTTATTTTTATTTTAACAAACAAAAAAGACAACACACCATAAGCTACCACTATAGAACTATATTTAGGAAAACAATTTTACCTGAGCTTCATCAAGTCCATCTAATAGAGTGATTTGAATAGTGGTTTATAGTTTAATCATTGAAAATGCCTGCTTTTATTAGGTTGTCACCAGACTTTATTAGCCTGTTTTCTAACACTTGTAATATTAGAGGCTGTATCTGCCTTTGTGGGTCTCATATTCCTTGAACCAGATTCTTCTTCTCTTTCGGCTATTCCCATTAGGGGTTGCCAAAGCTGATCATCTGTTTCCATTTCTGCCTGTCCTCTGCATCTTGCTCTGTCACACCAACCACCCGCATGTCCTCTCTCACCACATCCATAAACCTTATCTTTGGCTTTCCTCTTTTCCTCTTACCTGGCAGCTCCATCCTTAGCATCCTTTTTCCAATATACCCAGCATCCTTCCTCAGCACATGTCCAAACCAACACAATCTCGTCTCTCTGCCTTTGTCTCCAAACTGTCCAACCTGAGCTGACCCTCTAATATACTGATTCCTAATCCTCTCCATCCTTGTCACACCTGGTGCAAATCTTAACATCTTTAACTCTGCCATGTCCAGCTCTGACTCTTGGATTTTTGTTAATGCCACCGTCTCCAACCCATATAACATATCTGGTCTTACTACATTCTTGTAGTCCTTCCCTTTCACTCTTACTTGTACCAGTCTGTCACAAATCACTCCTGACACTCTTTTCCACCCATTTCATATTGCCTGTACTCTCTTCTTCACCTCTCTTCCACACTCACCATTCCTCTGAACTGTTGATCCAAAGTACTTAAACTCATCTACCTACACCACCTCTACTCCCTGCATCCTCACCATTCCTCTATCGTCCCTCTCATTCACACACACATATTCTTAGTCCTGCTGACCTTCATTCCTCTCCTCTCTAGAGCATATCTCTACCTCTCCAGGGTCTCCTTAAGCTGGTCCCTACTTTCACTACAGATCACAATGTAATTTGCAAACATCATAGTCCACGGGGCCTCCTGTCTGATCTCGTCTGTCAAACTGTCCATCACCACTGCAAATAAGAAAGGGCTCAGACCTGATCCTTGATGTAATCCCACCTCCACCTTAAATGCATCCGTCACTCCCACTGCAGACCTCACCACTGTCACACTACCCTTGTACATATCCTGTACCACTCTTACATATGTCTCTGCCACTCCCGACTTCCTTATACAATACCATAACTCCTGTCTAGGCACCCTGTCATATGCTTTCTCTAAGTCCACAAAGACACAATGCAACTCCTTCTGACCTTCTCTATATTTCTCCATCAACACTCTCAGAGCAAACATTGCATCTGTAGTGCTCTTTCCCGGCATGAAACCATACTGCTGATCACTAATCATCACCTCCCTTCTTAACCTAGCGTCCACTACTGTTTCCCATAACTTCAAGCTGTGACTGATCAATTTTATCCATCTGTAGTTACTACAGCTCTGCATATCACCCTTATTCCTAAAGATAGGTACCAAAACACTTATTCTGCACTCCTCAGACATCCTCTGACTTTCCAGGATTTCATTAAACAATCTGGTTAAAAATTCCACTACCATTTCTCCTAAGCAACCTTCATGCTTCCACTGGTATGTCATCTGGGCCAACAGCCTTTCCATTCTTCATTCTCTTCATAGCTGTCCTTACTTCCTCCTTGATAATCTGTTTCATTTCCTGATTCACTATCCCCACATCATCCAGCCTTCTCTCTCTCTCATTCTTTTCACTCATCAGCCCCCAAAATACTCTTTCCATCTGCTCAACACACTCTCCTCGCTTGTGAGTACGATTCCCTCACTGTCCTTTATCACCCTTACCTGCTGCAGACCTTTCCCAGCTCGGTCCCTCTGTCTAGCCAATCAGTACAGGTCCTTTTCTCCCTCTTTAGTGTCCAATCTCTCAAACAACTCTCCATATGCCTTATTCTTAACCTTTGCCACCTCTCTCTTTGCCATGCGCCTCATCTCCTTATACTCCTGTCTACTTTCTTCATCTCTTTGACAATCCCACTTCTTCTTCACCAGCCTCTTCCTCTGTATACTCTCCTGTTCTTCCTCATTCCACCATCAGGTCTCCTTGACCTCATTCCTCTGCCTAGATGTCACACCAAGCACCTTTCTAGCTGTCTCCCTTACCAGCTCTGCTGTAGTTACCCAGCTATTCAGTAACTCTTCACTGCCCCCCAGTGCCTGTCTTAACGCTTCACTGAACTCCACCTCACAATCACCCTTTTTCAGCTTCCAGCCACTGGGGATGCACAAGCCAGTGCATTTCTTTGTGCCGGTCCCAAACCCAGATAAATGGGGAGGGTTCCATCACGAAGGGCATCCGGTGTAAAACCTTTGCCAAATGACATATGTAAACAACAATACAGGTTTGCTTGAAGCAGATTACAAAAGCTTTATTACAGATCTTTTTTCTAGTCTGACTTGTCCTTATCAATGCTTGTACCACGTGTGATATGAGAGGTTCAGAGGGTGGAGACCACACCATCAGGGCTCTGACATCAACATACCCAACCCAATAACCATATTGTGGTATTACCCATGGAAGTGATATCGGTGTCAAGTTTGGTTTACTAATTGCACTGAAACAGTCACATGGATGTCTGTTTTTTAATACATTTATATACCTTATTTTTGTATAAGAAGGAAAATCAGTGATCAAACCATTAACTTCACATGACATATATGTTTCGTAAGAAGGAAAATCAGTGATCAAACCATTAATTTCACATGACATATATGTTTCAGGTCCACATCACTACATCGAACCATCACCTCAACAAACAATATTTCTTTGGAAATGCCTTTCATCAAATTCCAACCCCCCCACACTCCCTCCTAATTATATATACCAACTCCAAGATCAGGCTTCAGTGGGGAAAGGACAAATTTCCTGATCCTCACTGTACTGCAATCTCTTTATGAACAGTTCCATCAATGCATGTTTGATGTAAGTGCAGTGAAATGTATTTCACTGAACTGATAGGGACCCATATGTTTCGCATAAGAAGGAAAATCAGTAATCAAACCATTAATTTCACATGACATATATGTTTTGTATAAGAAGGAAAAAATCAGTGATCAAACCATTAATTTCACATGACATATATGTGTAATTGCTTAAGAAGAGTAATGCTTTGACTTGAATTCCAATGGCATTATTGTCATGCATGACCAAGTTATGGCAGCATGACTTTAAATTAGTGCTTGAGGTACTCCTTTCACAATTGCTTTTTTAATGCAATGCATTAATACCATGTAGAATTAATGTTATATGGCTGTAATCAAATTGACCATTGGGAGGCAATAAGGTGTGGCATATTACAATGGAAGACTATGGATTAGGCTTCATTACACTTCAACCTAAATGTTAACTTCCTCTGTTTTTTTCTTTTCTTTCCAAAAGCTATGGCATACTTAGATTTCATGGAGACATGCTATGCAATGCTGCTCATTCCTACAGCTAGCACCACTGAGAATAGTTCATCCACGATTCCCTGAAATCATTATACGCCTATGATATGATATACACCAGTGCACAGCTAGCACCACTGAGAGTAGTTCATCCAAGATTCCCTGAAATCGTTATACGCCTATGATATGATATACACCAATGGATACAACCACAATTCATACAGATCAGATCAGCTGGTCTTGATTTGCATAAGAACCGGTAAATGGACTGAATTTCCATCACTAACTGTAAAGCCACCATTTTTAACTGTGCTTAGCCAAGTATGGCACCAACTGATGTGGGAAGGCACAGACTTTTCAGAGTAAACTAAAAATAATTTACACTTATAAAGTATTGGCAAGCTATAAAACATCAATTAAATTCATAATTTACTTTGAAAAACTCACTGTTTTTACTCCAGAGTGAATTTATTATTTACGTATGCTGATGTCAGTGATAGGACTGGTAATGACAGAAGCTGGTCAGTGATAGGACTCGAAATGACCAGAGCTGTGAATGTGAAGCATCATTTATTAGTTATGTATACAAGGCAGTGTAATATGTATAAGAAGAACATCACATTCAGTGTTGATCGGGTTATGGCAATTATGTGATGATAATAGACATGACAGATGCATAAAACAGTTCTTACATTTGTTCATGATGTTGTACAGCTTACTGGTGGAAAAGATTAGGAGGAGATTGAACAATATGGAAGTTTGCTTTACTATTCTAATTCCTTATGTTAATGCTGGTGTGTTTTTTGAACCTAGGTTTCAAGGTTCTTCTTTTTTTTATACAAGCATGGTTTGCAAGTGACTTTGTGTAGTACTTTGGAGAGTGATTTTAGTGCTTTGCTGCATGGGTGATGAGTTGATCTCATTTGTGTAAATCAAGCTATACTGGGGGTAATGCTATATGTTGTGAATTAAGGAAGTAGCAGCAGAGGTCAAGAAAGAGGAAAGACAATATTGACACTGATGAAAACAGCATTCTCATAGGGCCCTCAGGACATAGAGCAAGTGCCTGTTCGGCAAAGAAGTTGCTAAAACAAGCTGAGGGAGCTAAGATGTGGAACCCAGTGGTTCTGGATCTAAATGCTGTTTGGGGAGGCACAAGATATTGACATAGTGCAGGAAAAGGGTCAACAATATGGTGGGACATGCCAGAGCAAATGCAAGACAGAATGCAGTTGCCCATAGCAGTACCAGTGGGGAACTTCCTGCAGTTATCCCTTTAATATTCAATAAGGAATACCATGTGGGGAGATGACTACAACACTGATGAGGATAGCACAGAAATAATCAGTGGTGGTGTGGACACTAGCAATTACCCACCTCAACAGCAATCCCAGACATCCAGTCATTAAAGGTAGTCTATCCACAATAACAAATTCACATACTGAAGATTACAGCTGAGGTTAATTGATTGCATGTAACACATGGCAATTCCTATCAAGAGGTGAACCATCCATTTCTACCTGTGCAAATGGGTCCCATGTGCAAGCACATGTCAGAGATACATCCAGAAACATGAAAATCATCAGCTGCCCAAAAGCAGATGTATTGGGGCATTGTTTAGGTTCAATCCACTGCCACAGAGAGTTAGCTAGAAATGGTTGGAGTACTGTTTTCCACCACTACATGGAAATGGAGGAGAGTAGGGATAATGCCAGGGTCACACTCATGAGTGGTATGGTGGTACACACAGTAGCCCTCTCTGCCTACATGTGAACACTGGTTATGACATACCAGACTCAAGTAAACAGTGGTGGATGAGAATGAGAATGGGGTACTTGTCCAAACAAGTGGTGACATAGTAGGTCATACACCAGTTGAAGCTCAGGAATGTACAGAGAAAAGTGTGGGGGGGGCACAACACAAAAGAAATCAGGCAGACCTCATTAGCATTCTTCTATACTTAGCAGAACCTCTCATTTGACGTCTCAGTCATGTAGCATTATGAGATCACTCTCTGTAGGATCACCTATGTGCGATAGGTCATGTCATCACAGCAAGTCAGCCATCGATCTCACATGCTAACATTTATTTACAATTACAGGCCCCATCACCCACACTGCCCTACGGGATGCTGAATATGACATTTTTGACCTACTGTTAGTCTGAGTGGCCACTGCAACTACTGAAAATATCATGTGAAAATTTACCAGTGTGTGTTTCACTAGACTAATGTCAATACTTAAAATAAAAGGAAATGAAAAAAGGAGAGGAGGGGAATCTGCAGAATGCAATGTACGTTAGCTTTAAGGGCCTATTCATCAGCATGTATTTCACTTAATTAATGCTTATACTTACAACTGAAAATATTAAAACATATAAACAGTGGGGTGATGGGAATCTGCATACTGCAGGGTAGAACATTATTAACTCATTAACACCTATCAACAGAACGTACTGGAGGAACAGGTTCATAACCCAGAGGCTGCCCATGCTATGGAATAGACTTCCCATACATGTCAAGCAGAGCATCTCACTGACCCTCTTCCAGACAAATCTTGATGAGTGGATGGGAAATAGAAAATTCACCCCGGGGATAACTCCAGTGGCTCTACTCGACAGAGGCACTGGGAACTAAGGTCGGGTGGCACGATGCGAGGATAATCCTATGGCTAGGCTTGTAAAGGTCCCAGGGCCATTAGCTTAGTACACACCTATGAACCTATGAATCTATGTGATGTGGAATGTCACACCTGTAGTAGCCTATACACACTGTTACATTCCAAAGCATTTACAATGAAATTAACTTAAAAAGATAATACAAAGAAATGCAAATATTTTGAGAAATATAAAAGCTATTAAAATGGTACAAATGGCAATGTTATCAGTAAAAAGTTTTATTTGCATCAATAGCAGTCAGTAGAGTCACAGTCATTACATCAATGCATTTTTATGAATACAATATAATACAAAATCAGAATGATATTTTTATCTAATGTTTCACAAACAAATTGCCATATATTGGAAACTGTATTATCTAGATGTATTTTTGTCAACTTACTTTTGTTAGCTGGTTATAAGCTTTTAAATGGCAGCAAAATTTCCTTTCTGTGTGCATCCTTACTACAATATTTATAGAAATATGAAGAATTATGTCTATTTGTATAATTCACAATATAAATAACCCTGAATATCTCACACAATGTACAAATTAGAGTGCAAATATTTATGATACTTTTCTTCAGTATCATCTATGGTTTCATCTAATGCTAGGCAATACTTTCTATTTCACCCAGTTTTAGAAATATTAAGTACATATGGAAATAGTTCATATTTTCATAATTACTAGCAAACAACTACCGATATTTTCAGTATAGTGTACTGTAATGGCACATTAACATAGCTTTCTTTCTTTCTCTCACCAGAGTATTTCACACTATTCCCTTCAATAACATGTAGGTCTCTCAGTTATGAAAATATGAATGCAAATACGAAAATATGAATAATGACAGAAAATCAGTTATTCATTTCTCTGTGGCAGAAAATCTGAGATTAACAATCTTAGTATCATTTTGTTAAATACACCCTACACTTTCTAATACTGTCTATTATTAATAAACAGTTAACGATGACAGACCCAAAAATTTCTGAATTCTATAAGGATATATGGGTGTTAACTGGAAGAATACAAAAAAGGTACTATAGGCTTGAATGAGTTAAGGGCCTATTCTGCAATATGAGTTTGAATTGAGTAATGCTTGTGTTACAACATTAAAGATTAAAAAATATAAACAATGTAGAACAGTATTAAAGGCCTATTCAACAGCATGAGTTTAAATAAAATAATGCTATTGCTTACAATTAGGGAAAAGATTATTAGAAAAAAAAATAATAAAACTGGGAGAGTATTAACAGCACACTGCAATAAAAACACTGTTAAGAGCCTAACATACAGTGGAAATAAATTGCTACAAGTTACTTCAACACTAGAGCTGTTGCCACTTCACCATCAGAACTGCATGAATGATGTTTGCTATTACTTCTGATGACACAAGGGTTGAATACCATGACAGAATAAATTAATCTGATGCCCAATACATTAATACAGAGAAAAATATTTCTTATGAAATTAGAATAAAATGAAACAAAAATGTTACATAGTTTTCACTTCCTGTGCTCTTCAAGTGAACAGTACAAAAAAAAAGGCTTTCCTTCTAATTTCACACCAACCAGGTGGCCAGATACACAACATGCCCCTCCTTCTGCCCTGACATTCAGGTCCTGTTTCTGTGCCCTGCCCCTGACCCAAAAAAAGTTGCTAACATTTATGCCCTGCCTGCATGAAGTACTACACCACGCATGTCTTAGTTTAAAAAATGTCCTTCTTACAAACTGTAGCAAACTGCTTGTTACAAATGTAGCAAACAGTTGCTATACGTTATACTCTGCCTGCACAGAGCATTAAAGTGCTCAGGTTTTACTTAAAAAGAGATTTTTTTTTTTACTTTTAAACTGTAGCAAACTGTAGCAAACTGCTTGTTACAAATGTAGCAAACAGTTGCTATACGTTATACTCTGCCTGCACAGAGCATTACAGTGCTCAGGTTTTACTTAAAAAGAGATTTTTTTTTTTTACTTTTAAACTGTAGCAAACTGCTTGCTACAGTTTAAACGACATATGGAGTGCTACAGTGGTCAGGTTTGACTGCAAATGCAATATTAGCTTTTAAAATCCATTATTGCATTAGAGCTTAGGATTGACTGATCACAACCCCCAACACTTTGTGCACAGGGTGCTAGCTATGCTACTGAAAGCACCACATGAAAACTGCAAAATGGAAAATGGAAGCAGAACATGGTTAAAAGTACACAATTTCTTCAAGCTACTCAGTTAGTGCAATAGCAATGATCAGTTAATGAACATTCCAGAAGAAGCAGTATATGAATATTTCATTGCAGTCTTTAACTAAAACATATGCAGCAAGACAATAGAGAATTATATATTCCTTACATGCTGCCAGTTCCATTCAATGCACAGATCTTAGTGAACAGTCAGGCATGTCTCTTACTATGTGGTAACAACAACAATAAATATATATATAAACCATATGTGTAACTATACTTAAAAAAATAAAAATAAAAAATGTTTTAATGATCGGAGGGAATGTTGAATTTATAGTAACAGTAGGCCTAGCACCACATGGCATAGTCCACACAATGCATTGAATTCATCAATTATCATCTATGTTTTTTTTTTTTTTTTATAATAAAGGTAACACTAATCCTAATGTTGCGGTCCATTGTTGTGGCCTAGATACCACCACTTTGCCTGTGAAGCCGTATAAAGTGCAAAATGTTGCCATATGGTGTCCCTTACTACTGCTGCCAGCTAGCCACTAATATTATCATCAGTCATGGAAAAATCTTTACTGGAAGGTGCAGTGCCATCATGGGTCACTGCACCACCAGAATAGCATGTGATCATGTTGTGCAGAATGCCACATGCTGTAAACAACCTGTATGCAGTAATGGGGGTCATACTGTAGGGGACTGTTAGATTTGTCTAGACAATGGGAACAGGCTTTCAGCAGGCCAAACACTCACTCGGTTGCAATCTATGTCTGGAACAGGGCAGTGTTGTACCATTTGCTTGGCAGCTTCCATAAGGTTCTGCAAAGGTATCATTAACCAGGGCTTGCGTGGGTAGCCTGCATCACCTGGAAAACACAAGAAAAGAAAAGGGGAGTCACAACAAGGGTAGGATGACTTAGTACTATGTAATACATTAGCCAAGGTATAACTAATTTTATAATTATTGTAAAAAATTCCACTTAACAACAAGATGAACACGGGACATCCTACCATGCAAGAAGAGATGGTAGAGTGAGCTTGTGTACCAAATATAAGAATCATGGGCACTACCAGGATGCTGGGCTAAGACATTGGTGATGAACTCCATGCATCACACACCACCTGAAAGCTGATGAAGTAATAGCCCTTCCTATTTCAGTGCCACTAGCCCTATGGTCCTGATGGGGCCCTAATGGCAACACGAGTGCAAGTTCTTGCAACAAGCACCTCAGGAAAGTGTACCATCCCATAGAAGGCATGCATGTTCTAACTCAGTCCTCCAGTGCCACTGGCTGATAAAAATACTGATCCACATGTGCCAAGAATATACTGAGGATCTGCTGAAACATCCTTGTGGCAGACACCTGAGATATACCCAATGTGGAAAGTTCCTTTGTCAAGTATGGTGAGGACTAAACACACCTTAAAATCCAAAGATATAGGAAGGTCAGTCACCCCCCATTTCCCATCTGTTGGCCATATATACTCACTAAACTGACATCATCATCATCAACCCCCTTTTTCCCATTTTCTAAATGGGGGGGTGTCACTTCAACTGTCACCATCTCTCTCTCTATTCAGTGCCACTCTCCTGCCTTCTTCAACACTCATGCCTGAATGTGGCAGGTCTTCTTTAAGACAATCTATCTACCTCTTTGCTTACTTCTTACTTTCTGCTTCTCTGTGTATTCATTTATCAGTCACCCTCTCTAGAACTTTAATGCAGGGTAATTGCAGTTTGACACCTTTGTACTATCTACAGTAGTAGCTATCTCCTTTGTTCTTGAACACTGACACTAATATACTTATTCTCCATTCATCTGGGATATATTTTCCCCTCCATACTGCTATGAATACCCTCAGGAGATATTTCTTCCCTATCCCACCTAACATCTTTATCATATCTGCCTTCACCTCATCTAAGCCTGCTGCTTTCCCCGACTTCATTTTCCTTAGTGCTGTTCTTACTTCTTTTAAAGTGGGTTCCTCCTCTTCTTTCATCTTAGGCTGTGCCTGGGGCAATACAGTTTTGGTGGCCTTTCTTCATTCAGAAGCTGCTAGAAATACTCCTTTCATCTGCCTTTGATGGCCTATGGACAGGTGAGCAGTTTGTTGCTGGCACTCTTATGAAGGGTGTCAAGACTATCTTCTTTATCTTTCTGTCTCTCTGCATTGCAACCTGATATAATTTCTTTGTGTCATCTACTGAGTCACTTTCCAAAAGTTGGTAGACTGCCTCTGATGCCTTGATCTTTGCTATTGCAATTTCTCTCTTAGCCTATTTGTTAGCTGATCAGTATTCCTTCATAATCTGGTCTGTCTTTTCCATCTCTCACTTTTTCCTACATCCCTTCTTCCTTTTGATGGCATCTTGGACTTCTGCATTCCACCACCAACTGCCTTTATGTGCCTTATTCTCATAACTGGCTCGGTTACATATCCATTCAGTAGTCCTCATATATGCTGTTTTGAAGCACTGACATTTGTCTTCTTCTACAACTCCACCTATTCCTCTTGTTTTTGAGATGCTACAGCCCTGAGTAATTCATTGAACTCTTGTGTTTTCTCTCCAGTCAACCTACAGGCCTTCAGCCTGGTCTCTGTTGAACTCAGTGTCTTCTCTGATCACTGCTTCCCATCCACTCTAAATCTATCGAGGATTTTGTGATTACGAATGTCATAATGGGCTATTATTTGTCTATATCTTCACCTTTTGGGACAGGGAGTGCCATTGTGAGCAAGTGATTTTTAGCTTGACCAAGGTAAGCACCTCACATTGAGAAATAGCTGGGCTATCAGCAACAGTAAGCATCTTTGTCAAATGCAAAGTGGATAGAAAAGGTGTGATTTCACCTTTTATAATGCTTCTAAAGATTATGTGGAAACTTATCAAAAACAGCTATGAATAACAGACAAGCAGGAAGAAGGCTTATTAGCATAAGACGTTATACAGCATATCTCATCTGAATCACATTATGTCATCATTTTCATAGATTTATTGAATGCTTCCTCATCATGTCCTGGATTGCCTTTGGGTAAGCAAACTGGCTGTGAAAACCCCCCCAAAACAGTACTTCAAAATGCAATAATGCAAAAAAATTGATTTGCAGTGAAGCTTGCCCCCTCAGCACCCTCCATACGAAGAGGATCCATCCCACACCCCCATTACTCCAATATATAGATACACACACACACAAACACACACACATACACACACACACACACACACACACATATATATATATATATATATATATATATATATATATGGTTCCCTATCAGAAGCCTGAAACACTATAAGCCTGAAAATCAAAATCCTGAAAACTATAGACTGAAAGTTCAAAATCCTGAAAGCCCAAAATCCTGAAACTCAAAATCCTGAAAACACAAAATGGACATGGAGGTTGAGAGGTATGCAGAGAATGCAGGGAAAATCCATGCATACACATGGAAAACATGCAAACTCCAAAGAGTGACCAGAGCTCTGGGATGAACTACAAACTCAGGTGCTGGGAGGTACAAATCTTAGCCAATAAACCGCTTTAGCAGGTAGATGAAGATGTATGCAGTTTCCCATGATAACTGATCATTTCATATTATATAAGCATACACGCCACACAATTTTACATTTTGAACATTTGTAGACAAATTTTCTGAATAATTTCCATGTTGTCAAGGTCTCTATAATGCAGAATATGGGCAACTGCTTTTTTTATTTTTTGTGTTTTTTTTAATGTATCTGCTGCAAAATAAAGGGAAATGTCACTCCGGTTATCTTTAATATATCTGAGCCATTGTGTTAGTTTGAAACACAAAAGTCAGCTCACAGTTCATGTTATACACTAAATAAATAGAACACAAGTGCTCTGGAAAAAAAATACTCAGTCTGTAAGGCTGTGCTGGCCTGACATAAAATAAAGTCACAAGTCCTTAAAAATAATATGATGAGACACAAGTCCTTAAAATAATATGATGAGAGAAATTAAACTAAGATAAAGGCTTCTGTGTTATCTGTGTTGCATTTTTACATATTAATACTTATCGTTGGAGCTTTAGAGTCTGTTTACACTTAGTGTTGAGTGAAAATTCATTTGTAAACAAATAAATACATCTAAAAATACCAAATGAAAGAAATTACAAGATAAATAAAAATATTAAAACCCTGCAATTTTAAATATGTTATGAGTAGAAGGAAGAAAACTAAATATTTTTACAGTACGTCAGTTTTAGTTACCAAATGTAAATTAATATCTCTGTGTAAAGGCTGTTACTTAATGCCCTATACCACTGATACTTTCACATCCTCATTGGGCTTACTTAGCTTTTTATACTGTTAAATATTTTTTCTTTCCTGTTTTACTTAATTTTTTCCTTAACCATTCTGATTTTCATTTTATTTACATGTTCTGTGATCTACCCGACTGTCTTTAGAAATTTGTTCTATTTGCTCTGAGTCTATAAACATACAAGCAAACAAAAGTAATCATTTATATAAATTCTTGTTCAATGTGCACTTATAATCCTTTAAGAACAATATTTTCAACTAAGCTGTACAGAAAACTACTTAGTAGTCTAACTAAAGTTTAGTAACCCGTGTAAATTATATAGGTATTTAAGCAGATAAAGATAAGTAAGGCACTGACAATATTTACTATTTATAACAGGGCATTATGTATTTATAGTGAATCTTCCATTGTCGTCATGTGTGAAATGCAGCTATCCCATGCACAGGCACTTGTACACACACACACACACACACACACACACACACACACACACACACACCCTCACACTCACTCATGCACACACAAAAAAAATACATACATATATACTCACACTTATATATATATATATATATATATATATATATATATACGTATATATATATATATATATATATATATATATATATATACAGATATATATATATATATATATATATATATATATATATATATATATATATATATATATATATATATATATATATATATATATATATATATATAGGTTCATAGGTTCATAGGTAGGTACTAGGCTATCTGCCCGAAGGCATTTATAAGCCTAGCCAGAATGTGTTGGCTTTTGCCACTGCCTTAGATTAGTTCCCTGTGCCTCTGTCCAGCAGAGCCACTGAAGTGATCCCCGGGGTAAACTTTCTGTTTCCCATCCACTCGTCAAGGTTTCTCTTGAAGAGTGTTAGTGAGGAGCTCTGCCTAATGTAGATTGGAATCTTGTTCCAAAGCATGGGAAGTCTCTGTGACAGGAATCTATCCCTCCAGCACATCCTATTGATTGTTGTGGTGAGGTTTAGATCCCTAGAGCGTGTGACTCAAGGGGATAAGCTTTTCTTTAGGTGGAGCATGTCCATCAGTTCTGGGATAGACATAGCCTTGTATGTCAGGCAGAGATTACCTCTGAGTAGGTGGTATGCAACCGAGTACAGCTGGAGTTTCTTCATTCGAGCTGCATAGGGCATCTGTTTGAGGCCAGTGATCCTCTTGGTGAGGTACTTCTGTGGTCTTTCCAGCTGTTGCAGGTGTCTTGTAAGATACATCCCAAATAAGGCATTGTACTCTACGATGGGTCTGATGAGCGATGAGTAGATGGGCACAATGACCTCTTTTGATCTGGATGTGAACCCTTTTGTGATAAGGCGTGCCACGTAGAAGGTTTTTCTAACCACTTTGGCAATGTGATTATCAAAGGAGAGTTTACTATCTACCTGGGTCCCCAGATCCCTTATTATGTCTTCCGTATTTAGGGGACTACCACCTCTGTGGTAGTTTGTGGGTACTTTGATTTTTCCAAAGGGGATGACTATGCACTTTTTGGCATTTAGCTTGAGGCCATGATTTTGACATCAAGTGTCCGTCTCAGTGAGACCCTTTTGGTGGATGTCAGTGTCAGCCAGAGAGTCAATTATAGCCCCTAGTTTGCAGTCGTCTGTGAACTTGGTCAGCCATAGTCCTCTTGTGCTTGCCTGTACCTCTGAGAAGTATATGCCGAACAGGAGGGGTCCTAGGACTGAGCCTTGGAAACTCCACTTGTAACCGGTTTAGAGTCAGACCTAGCTCCCGCAACTCTTACCATGTGGGTTCTGTCCGTGAGCCAGTTGGCAACCCATCTTGTGACATAGGGGTTTATGTTCAGGCTGGTAAGCTTGTCTATAATACCAGAATGGGGAATGGTGTCAAAGGCCTTTGCGAGGTCTAGGTAGGCTGTGTGTACCACCTTTCCCTCATCTATAGCCTTGGTAACTGTCTCAAAGAAGTCCACCAGGACTTATATATATATATATATATAGATCCCCTTCTGAAGCTCAGTAAGTGAACACTCGCCCAACTTGCCCTTTTGTCCATTGTATGAGTTGGTATATATATATATATATATATATATATATATATATATATATATAAAATGGGGGGGGGCACAGGGTGGGTTTTATTTACTACAGTGTGTGTTTTGTTTAAGTTTGGGCAAGTGCATATTTAACCTGGGGAAAAAGTCACCATTCGGGTATTCAAGGTTTTGCAATTTTCATCTTGTGAAAATGAGTTTCAATTATATGGGATTTTGAGGTTTAGAAGTAGATCCGTATAGATATATATATGTATATATATATATATATATATATATATATATATATATATATATATAGATAGATATGCACACACACACACACACACACACACATACATATATACACTCATACACACACACAAACACATATACATATATGCACTCATACACCCCCACACACACACACACACACTTGTAACCTCAAAGCAAAAGGTTCTGGAAATTTACTTAATGAATTCATTCCTGCGTTTAGTATACTAAGTGTCAGTTGAAAACATTGTCTTTCCTTTAAGAGACTGAATGTCTACTGTACCTGTTCCCCTTGGTAAATTAGAAACACATTTTTAATTATTTTTATTTACAAGATCATATGTGCATTTCTGAATACCAAGCCTTAAATCTCAATGTAGTGCCCAAACATGAGATACTTTAATGCTAAACTTTAAATCTTAAGGCACTTTTTCCTCATACTTGAGATCCAACGTTTTTGCGCTGACATAATAAAAAGCAGAATAACAAAGGGTCGCACATGCTGAAAAACATTTCCCATTTCTGCTTCATCAGCCTACATGAAGCTATGGAGGAGTAAAAAGTAATGCTTGAATAGCACTGATAGAAAACATGCTGACCTCCTTTATGGTTTCCAGAGAAGGCAACAACATCTAATACATGATTATGAAATTAGCCTGTAATGTCACATAAAAAGATACTGTCAGCTGTTTCAGTCTAGAAACACAAGGTTATCAGAAATAACATTGTTTTTAATTACTCAGTGAAGGCACTACCTTGCAGAAAGCACCTGTGCTATTCGGACCTCGCAAGAAACCATGTGCATCATTCTTTTAATTTATATAACTGAACAATAATCTGTCACAGCAGTACAAGTCAAAAGTAACTTTATTGTTTAGATCTACACAAGATTAAATGAGATTCTGTGCAATCAGCTCATCATGGGGCAGACAAAAAAGAAACCACATGCATAGAAAGACATAATTTAAAACAACATATAATACTACTGCCAGCATCTTATAAAACAACTCTACACTGAACTATATATCTACATACACACTTGTTAAGATACTAAAAACATGCAAGGTTCAGGTAATACTATTGTACATGAACCATGTACCAAATTATGGGTGAACAAGCACATAGCAATAGCAGCTGAAGAAACAATATTGCACCCGGGTTAGTAGTATAAATTATAATGGTTGGCTGGGCTTAATAAAAATAGATAAAATAATATTGCAAATTATGCTATATTTTACAAAAAATAGTTTGAAAATAAATGCATGTATACAAAGACCTTCTGTTGTGAAAATAAGAAAGGCATGCTTTTTTTGAGCTTCTGCTATGATTTTTAAAGGCCAGTGCTATGATTTTATATACTGTGAAATTGAAAGGGATGTGTATAAGTAATTAGGCACAGGGATACTTGGTTTTATAAGGCATGGCTTAGCTTTCTTGGTGTACTGTGTACAGTTTAGCAGGACATACATAATGAAGAAGTTTGATTTGTGAGTGAGAGGGTAACAAAGGATGATGAGGAACAGATTACAGGGCTTGGGAGGATACATGTATGAAGACAGATTAAATAGGTTTGATTTGTTTGCTGCGAAGTACAGAGTGAACAGAGGTAATATATGATATAGTATGACATGATATGATGTGATACAATATGATGTGAAATAAAATGCAATATGATATCATGATACAATCTATCTTGTGATATTATATGACAAGATATGATATGGACGCTTAAGACTGTAAAATACAAAGTGGGCTGGCTGGCTGTTATGGTTAAGGGTAGAGTTTAAATGAAGGAACATGACTGGCATATTGCAGGGAATTTAGTTAGATGCAATAGAAGACATTTTTTTAATGACAGAAAATTGAAATCATGGAATGATTTAACTTCTTGGATAGCAAAAGCTATGAATGGAGATAACTCTATTTCTGTATGAACAGAAAAGTGTCTCAAACAGGAAGAGGAAGTCAGCTGCAGTGATGACATCTGCTAACTTCAGATAACCAGGAAGACACATAATTCATTTCACTGACTTTCTATGCATTTTGAATATAACACTGAAGAGAATAAAAGCTGCAACTGGCAACCATTTATAAGGCAGTCAGTCATAAAATTAAACACATAATCTGGTCTAAACACGTCTAGCAATCTTAATCACATATATGCACCATCGTTGACAATCTCAGACCATGGCAAAATGAATCCAACAGCCATCCACAGTTATTTCTTCATGAAATACTCTAGTATACTTCATGGAGGCATTGTACACCACAATTAATCAATGCAGCTCATAAGGTTCTACAGCTGAGCAGATAGTGGGGGTCAGTACAAGTCTTATAATTTAGCAGTAATCCACAACTGTGTGTGGGTACATCAGGACCTATCCACGGTTGGTGTGGTTAGACCAGACAAACAAAGGTAACCATGGGTAAATCCTGATATACCCACAAACAGGAGTTGATTATTGCTATATACAACAACATTATTTAAAAAATAAATTGCCTACCTTTTTAAAATATTGCCATTGTATAAATGGACTTTAATGTTTTTCTGTGGATTCTTCCTATTAGCAGATTGTAAAGAATGACTGCAAATGCATTCTGCAGGTAAATGCTAGTACTTGTACACTGCATGTTTCTCGTAGCTATTAATTAAAAAAAAGTAAGATATAAAGAGAAAAAGCCAAACACTTAGGGAAACTTTTAAACTTGTAAGATATGAAGGAGAAAAAGCCTAACACTTAGAGAAACTTTTAAACATAAGCACTTATATTCTTTTCATTCAGAAGAATTCCTTAAGAATTAAAATGCTTCCATTTAAAAGATGCTCGGTATTCATTTCCCCTTAGCTTGTAAGTTTCTGATGCCCCACTACAGTTTTATTTTGTTGCAACAGAAGATTATGCCAGTACAGAGTTTTGCTGTCTAGTCATTTGTTTGGAAGCTAGCACTTATAATGACAGAAAACATACAAAGAGAGAAAATGAGCACCTGCGATCAGTAGCCATGCCGAAAATATCCCTGCAGCATGTTTACAGAATTTATAATAATCATGCTGATTCGGCTGTACAATCAGCATGCAGAGTTTTGAATAAAAAATTATTGTGTAATAAGTAGCAGATGGCAACATCCTTAGACAATGAGCACATTCATTGAGTAGTAATTGTACAAGGGACACAGGCATAGACAGGAGCAAACTACTGACTCCACAAGGTAGAAGGGCGCAACCCTAGACCTGAGCACCAGGTGTACATTAAATGGGAGGAGGGTGGTAGCTGGACTCACCTTTACATTTTGTCTAATGCTATTTGTTTACTGCTTGGATGTACATTCTGGTCACCGAAAACAATCTGAACACAAATCAGAGACTTTCCCCCTGTGCTGTCAATGATTCCTCATAATACAGTCATTGTGTAGGCAGCCAGGCTTTGTTATAAGGATTAGGTCTCTAATGAATATAGATCCTGCACCTCAAGTCCTGCCATGCAGTATATTTCCACAAAGACTGGCTTCAGCCATTTAGGAAAAAATACTCCTAAAGACATGTATATATTTCGTCTGTGATTATGTATGGAACACATTAAGCTCTCAGTGGAGCATAGTATATCACAATTATGGAATGGCATTGCTGTGTTAAGGCTGACCTGATCAATGTAAGAAGGTGTTTCAGAAAGCTCTGATTTAGCCTACTTACTGCTAAGCAAAACAGCTGCATTCTAGAACAGAAATAATGCAGGTACTCAAAGAGGAAATGTGTTACAGCATGTATTCCATGATAGGTAGGACAGTGTGCAGTCTGTACATAACTCTCAAGTGCACACCTCATTATGAGGAACATCCCTCACTTCAAATCTTAAAAAGTTCATGTTCGTTGTTGTTCTACACTGAAAGGGTCTGTCACACATTCAGTGTTAAGCATATTTAACTGATATCCATGATAAATAATAATAAATTATATTAATATATCAGAGCAATGTTTTATAAGTATAAGGTTACATATTTTAACCATCCTATGAGCTTCCTAGTTGAACTTTCCATATTCTGTAGATCAAAGGTTGAGAGCCATGAGTTTGTACCAGATAATATGAAAACATAGACTAACGAGACCATTTCCTAATTATGGTGACTGTGGCAACATAGAGTAGATCATCTCTCCCATGTAGAGATATTTTCAATTCAATTAAAGCACTCCTGTAGCAACTTATATAAGAAACAGGTGGAAAAATACAGTACTTCTGAATATACAGCATTGCTCTGCAGTCCAATGCATTTTATGAATGACCATTACCAATAATAGAAAGGCAGTTACTAAACCACTTACCTAATAACCTGTCCAAGGATGTGGCTTACACTGATAAAATAGTAATTCACAAAATGTTACTCCAGCATACGTGTTAATTAATACACTGTATATAACATGTTAAAAAAATGCTGTAGTCAACCCACCAGGGTGCAGGTGTCCAGTACAGATGGTGGACTGTTACCTTCATTCGTCTGCAGAAGTGAGGGGATCATACTATAACTGGATGTATTTGTGTAAGATATGATAACACATAGTCCTAGAAAATGTTGGGTCACAAATGAAATTGCATCAGACATTACTTCATTATACATTATCAGGTGTTACATAGCAAGTGGGAAAATATATGTTATATTCATTCATAGATCAGTCATAATCAAATTCCAACCTTCCACAGTCTGGTTTGTGATATATAGCTACTATATCAAGGAGTTCATTTGCATGTGGCAAAGTATACAGTAATTTGCCAAAAGCCAGCTACTGCTGAGGTTTTCTGTTATTCCTAATTTGTAATTGTGCAGTTATATGCAGAACATTTTCAAAGTGTATACTCCTTACATTTAGGATATGTGCTTATGAAGAGTGAAGGTAAAAACTGCATATGCAAATACTTTCAACATGGTATATCTGGTGATATGTTTCCTAGTCCAGATTTTAAAATGCATATTTTATTTCTTTTTGCATTCATTTTTGTTTTGATAACTAGGATGTACAGGCTTGCTTTTATGAGAGTAAAAAAAATCAGTATATAAAGCATAAATAAAATAAACTGAATTATATTAATATGAGAGGAGAAAAAAGAGAAAATAATGTCTGGGGGGAAAATCAGTAAATAAAGCGCAGGTAAAAGAAATTAAACTGGATTATATCACTAGGAGAGGAGACAAAAGTCATGAAGAAAACAAGACAGCAGTAAGGATGTGATTAAGTGAATGGCAGAGGGAGAAAGGAAGAGGGAAGCACAGAGGAGTAAAGACAGGAAAAGCAAGTTATTTAACAGCAGTAACAACAAGATAGAAATTAAACAGCACGTATGTATATTTAATCTGAATTAAGAAGGTAACATGAATTTATATATTTCTATTTGATAACCCTGTATGTGGGCCGATCAACCACAAGCTCAAAATCAAAGAAGTTTGCATAGTCTGATAGATTACAGTTCACCAATATTTACAAAGCCAACAGAAATGCAGTACAGTAAGATTACAAAGATCAAAGTTTCAGCAGCATTTGTTTCATGGAGCAGACAGATTATTTTTGGTAATGCTGCAATAAATAAAGTTTCAACAGCATATCCTAACATGAACCAGATTAGCTTGTTTACTATCTGCTAGAAATTAACAATTTATAACACACTCTTTCTTGACTTGCTCGACTAGCACATGTCCGAATGACAAAACATCGAACACACATACATGAAAGCACTTAACATCGAAAAGCGCTTCCGTGTATGTGTAGTTAAAAAAAAAATCTACATTTCTGTAGGGGGATTTCGCCCCCCTGCACCCCCCACACCCCCCATTTTATTATTCTCACTCTGAGATCGCACTACAATGGGGAAAAGGGAATTTTCCCTTAGCCGCACTGTAGTCCGATCTACGAAACAGGCAGACATACACGGAAGCGCTTGTCAATGTTAAGCGCTTTTGTGTATGTGTGTTCGATGTTTTGTGATTCTGACATATGCTAGTCGAGCATGTGTCCGGATCCCATATATACATATATATGTCTTTATGATGGGTTCAGATGAGATTAAGCAAAGTTAACAGGCAAATACAGTGAAAGTATAGTTCTTTTGAATCCATGGCCATTGGTTTCTTTTCTACACAACATAACTGTTTTGCATAATAGCATTTTTGAAGAGCCTTGGTGATCATAATTTCCCTGTTACCAGTAGCTTGAATATATGTTCAGCAGTAGGACTGATAATTAAAAGTAGAGAAAGACAAAATCTGTTAAACTTTAAATGATACCCTATTAGAGAATGAACATTCTCCAACTAAGGCATTAATGTACAAGTAAAGCCTGGTAAAAAAACAAGTCTGCCGCTTCATGCCAACATAACAAATGATTGTGAACCACAGACAAAACAAACACAAATGACAACCATCTTGCTTATGCTCATAAAATGTGGCTGTTTGGTGAACATCAAATAAAAATAAAACTTGGTTAACAAGAGTAACTGTTTCATCAGTTACATGGACTTGCCATTTTACTTTCTCTGCAGTTAGTGAGAGTGGGGGGAAAATAAATAAATAAATTAAAAGTAATGTGTGGGTGTGCAGGTGTATGCCCTCGCGCATGTGTGTGCGTGTGTGTGTGTGTGTGTGTGTGTGTGTGTGTGTGTGTGTGTGTGTGTGTGTGTGTGTGTGTGTGTGCGTGTGTGTACGCGCACTCCCGAGAGAGCACATGTGTGGGGATGTGTGCATTCAAGTGCTGACTTGCCTCTCAACGTCTTTGTCAAGAATTCTGGAAAAAATTGCAATAAGGAAGGGACAAAACCTCCAAATAATGGATTTTTTTTTAAATGGGACATAAATCACTTAAAAATTAATAGAGAAAGAGATTTTGCATCAACATGCATTTTCTGAAAAATAAGTATGAAAGCATAATGTCTGGTTTAAATTATTGTAATCCTCTGTGATTTATCAGAAAATAAAGCATTTTTGAGGGACAGAGTAAATATATAAGCAAAGTCAGGGATATTCAGCAAAATCAGAGGAATGTTGAAGAAAGTTACAATGTTTTGCACTATTTGTATGTTTTTATTTATTTGATCACAATGAGACACCTGATGTGTACTCAGTTAAGAAAGTGTCAGTAATTCCTGGGCAAAATATGTGTGTGTGTGGGGTCTACACATATGTAGTTTAGTCTGTCTGTCTGTACCTCTGCATCTGTGTGTGGTGTGTGTGTGTGTGTGTGTGTGTGTGTGTGTGTGTGTGTGTGTGTGTGTGTGTGTGTGTGTGTTTAGATGTTATGAAATACTTAATGTGTATTTTGGATGAAAAATACATTTGCCAACAATTACATATCCTACAGCAACTTTGAAACATTAACTGGCAAAACTTTTAAAGAAAAATATAAGAAAATTCTATGTACTAATAATAAAATAAATACAAAACAATTCAACAGATAGCTCATTTTCCAGGGACAATGAGTAGAGTGATAATGGATGTGACAACCCACCACTGGACCAGTAATTAAGGAGCCTCAATCCTCACCACTAGCAACAGTGGGGAAAGTACGCTGAGAGGATGACAAGGTACGCACATGTTATTACCGGATGAAACTCTCTGCATCAAGTGCAATTTCCCTTAAGAGCACACAGAGACCACAGTCAGTCCGGGGCTGGTTTCTCCCTCTTTCTCCAGATCCCCCAGTAAGACTCCCCCAGTAGCACAGTTGAGATCTCAGCTGAGTGGCCAAGCCAAGACCTCAAGCACCTTCTCTGTCCAACCAGTGCTCTGTGTCCCTGCCCAAGTAGTTGACACACACCCTCTTTGAGATTTGATTTATACACACACACGCACACATACACACACACACACACACACACACACACACACACACACACACACACACACACACACACACACACACACCTGGGAAAGGCTGAATACTTTAGGGCCCTTAACAAAGTGTGCCCAATCACACCTGGGAAAGGCTGGCTACTAATCTTACTGTGTAATATTACTATTAATATAAATGGTAGTTTGATCAACAGCAAGGCTATTAGGAGCAACCGATAGTGTCACCAAATGTAAATGCAAGTACTCTCAAGACTTAAATATATCTAGACAGATCAGCCACAATGAAAGGTTTAAATATATTTAATAATAAATAATAAAAGAACAAGAAAATACTCAGTATATATTCATAGTGACATCAGAATTCAAAACCACATGAAATATTTAAAACAACATTGCAGGACAGTCTCAAATAAATAAAGAAACTCATCTAAACTATGCTTCACTATATTTTTGACAGAATCGGAGATAATTATTATACCCTAGTTAACTTACTTACAGACCAAGGCAGATGTGGTTAATGGATCTTCTAGTTGTTATCAGGTCAGAAACAGAATACAGAATTCAGTGTCTCACCAATAAAGTTCTCAAATTAATATCTCAAATATTACTGCTGGGATAGGTTACAGAATGACATAATTTCTTGTCATCTGAATCTATCCCAGGTGAAACCCCCACTGCTGGGAGCTGGCAGTATTTAGCATCTACCTGTAAAAATACATAGACAAGGACTTTTCCTCAGATCTTTGTCAGATGCTGTAAGTCATAAAACAATAAAACAATTCCAAGACAATACAGAAAGCCTTCAGCACAGACTCTGTGTCTCCAGCCTAGTCTATAAAGTAATTTAATTTCAGTTATTTTTCTAAAATTTACTAAACTGAGGTTAACCTCCTGTATCCCGGTTTCCACTGTTAAAATATATATACATTTAAACAGTTACCATAGTGCATGTACATTTCTGTTCTTTTCCAGTTGGGCATACTGTGGATCCATTTTAAACACAAACATTTTGCAAAAACCTTTTCAACACACACATCTGTACCAGCAGTTTGATATACATGCGACATACAGTTCTAATACATTTTTACACAAACATCTTATATAAATCATTGATATTCACAAATGACATAATTATTTACAAAATTCCAGCCAACTTAACTGGCACTTCCACTATAGTTATTATATAACAAAATTATTTTATACACAGTGCCCTGTGTATTGTCATTTCCTACCCTAAACCAGTTGTCCTCTTTGTCTATATTTGACCTGACATGTGATGTCTGCCCTTCTGTATTACTATAGTTCCTGTATGCCCATGGTATGCAATCAGTGCAGTTGTGAGTAAGCATTGGTCACATCATCTTGCATTTCATACCTGTTACCCATATTCCTAATGCAAGTATCCCCATTTCTACTACTCTGCTTCTGTCTTTTTTGTGAAAATGTTTTGTTACATATCACATATATGCTGCCCCTGCGATAGGGACCCTTTGTCTTGTCTCCTTACCATCATTATATTGCATGCATATTTTCCTGCTTACTTAGGGTTACACACCATTTATGTTTTCCACATTCACTTTTTGGTATTTTGTTGAGGGCCTCAACACTGTAATAGAGTTTAGACATATGTCAAACACAAGTAGAATCTGCCTTTTCTTTTAAAATAGCCATTAGACTGTACAATCAGTTCTGTCTCATCATAAAATAATGCACTTTCTGAAGGAAATAGTGAGCGTGAAAACCATAGCAATTCAATATTATTAAAAGAAAACTGCTATGAATTCTACACATCTAATGAAGCACACAAATATTTATACATTTTAAATCCAAGAAAACATATAATTTTACACCCCCTTTCTAGAATGAAAGTGAGTTATTTTGCCAGATCCCCCTCCAAGAAGCCCTAATGGGGAGAAAGTGTGTTTCCGTATCTAAAGAACACAATTTTCTTTCTTGAAAGACTTTGTACATTTTTTGATTTCAGGGTAAAACCTTTTTGCCATCTTTACGTGGCATGTTTTTATCCTTTGTCATTAACTCTGCCCTTTAATTGGTTGCTTATTCCCGGTATCCACACAGGGTTCCATCAGATGTGTGTGCTCTGATTTAGCAGAGTACATAGGTTCATAGGTTCATACTAGGCTATCTGCCCTAGGGCATTTATAAGCCTAGCCAGAGTGTGTTTGGCTTTCGCCACCCATTTTAAATTAATTTTGCTATGCCCTTTTTCGAGGTTAGTATACTCTGCCTCTGTCTAACAGTGACACAGAAGTGATACCTGGGGTAAACCTACGATCCCCCATCCACTCATCAAGATTCCTCTTGAAGAGAGTCAATGAGGGACTCTGCCTAACCTGGACTGGGATTTTATTCCAGAGTGAAGGGAGCCTCTGGGTTATGAATCTGTCCCTCCAGCATGTCCTATTTATTTCAGTGCTGAGGTTCAAGTCTCTCGAGCGTGTAGCTCGATGGGATTTGGATTTTCTGAGGTGCAGCATGTCCATTAATTCTGGGTTGGACATGGCTTTATACGTCAGGCACAGATCGCCTCTGAGCAGGCGGTATGCCACTGAGTAGAGCTGGAGTTTCTTTAACCGGGCAGCATATGGCATCTGTTTGAGCCCTTTGATCCTCTTGGTGAGGTACTTTTGGGGTCTTTCCAGTTGCTGCAGGTGTCTGGTAAGGTACATCCCAAAAGGGACATTGTACTCAATTATGGGCCTGATGAGGGATGAGTAAAGAGGCACGAAGACCTCCCCTGATCTAGATGTGAATCTCTTCATGATTAGGTGGGCTATATAAAATGTTTTTCTAACCACTTTGGCCACGTGGTTGTCAAATGAGAGATTGCTATCAGCTTGGGTCCCCAGGTCCCTAATTACTTCTTCCAGATTAATGGATTACCACCTATGTGGTAATTTGTGGGCACTTTGTTTTTGCCAAAGGGGATGACTATACAGTTTTTGGCATTTAGCTTGAGGCCATGGCTCTGGCACCAGTTGTCTGTTTCTATGAGGCCCTTTTGGAAGATGCTTGTGTCGGCTGGAGAGTCGATTATAGCGCCCAGTTTGCAGTCATCTGCGAACTTGGTCAGCCACAGTCCTTCCGTGTTGGCCTTTACCTCCGAGAAATATATACCGAACAGGAGAGGTCCCAGGACTGAGCCTTGTGGGACGCCACTTGTAACTGGTTTGGAGTCTGACATGGGTCCAGCAATTCTAACCATGTGGGTTCTGTCCTTGAGCCAGTTTGCAACCCATCTAGTGACATAGGGGTTTATATTTAAGCTGGTGAGCTTATCTATAATGCCCGAGTGGGGTATTGTATCGAAGGCTTTTGTGAGGTCCAGGTAGGCTGTGTGGACCACCTTCCCCTCGACAATGGCCTTGGTGACTGTTTCAAAGAAATCAACCAGGTTTAAGAGGCAGGATCTGCCCTTAACAAAGCTGAACTGGGTAGGATCCAGTGTCTGTAGGTCCCCAATATCTTTTTTTATGAGGTCCATGATGATCCTTTCCATAGCTTTGCAGACCAAGCTAGTCAGGTTTATGGGGCGATAGTTTCCAGGATCCGTTGAGGCACCACCTTTGTGGAGAGGGACCACTGTTGCTGTATGCCACTCTTTGGGTACATATCCTGTGGTAAGGCTGAGATTGAACAGTAGTTTTATGTTTGGGTTTACCTCTTCTTGGAGTTCATGTAGGATGCAGCCCGGGACACCGTCTGGTCCCATTGATGCTGTGTTTTTTGCTTTGGAGAGGGTGGCTCTTACCTGAGCATCTGAGATGTCAGGGGGACAGCACTCTGCTGGGATAGATATTTGCCCTTTTGGTGGGGAGGGGGGGGAGAAGTTTGCGCTGTACCTGTCAGCTAGGATGTTGGCAATGTCTGTGGGTTCAGTGTATTTTTTGCCATTTTGGACTAATTCTGAGCATATCTGGGAATTCCCACCCAGGTTCCTAACATAACTAAAGAAAGCCTTGTAATTATCCTTAGTGTCCTGTGCAATTTTTCTCTCGAAGCTGGCCTTAGACGATTTTATGAGCGCCTGTAGTTTTTTGCTAACACTGATCAGAGATGCCTTCCCTTTTTGGGATTTTGCTCTATCATGTAGTAGCTTCCGCCTTCTATTGTATAGTTTGTTTATGGCTGGGGTCCACCAGACAGGACGTCTTTCTTTGGAGGATTGGGTTTTGGTTTTATTTGGGATTGCATGATCCATGCATTCCTGAAGGTGTTTATAGAATGCGTTTATAAAGGATTTATGTCTCCAAAGTCTTGATACTGCTCAGATTTCTTGTATTTGGTTGGGGGGCATAGCTGCTATAACAGCACTACCTCATTTACTGAAGTGTTAGACCAAGATTCATGGTCAATGTCAAAGTCTACTACATGGTCCCCATGTAACTCCTCCTATGTCCCACTGCAAATCCTAAGTACCAGTGACAGTATATTGTGGTAGGCTCTCTTTATGTTAACATAATGATGTTTGTGTTTCTGCCTCATTACTGGAAACTCTCACAAATATTTAGCATGACTTTCCTTCTGTCCAACAGTGAAAGATTCCTTCCACGCTGCTTGAAGTTGTTTATGTTGAGAAGGCACAAGCACTATTACTTCTTGTCCAACAGTACATTCTCATGCTTTTAGCTTCTGTTCATATTCAGTTTTTTGTTGCTGTTGTAATTGAGCTAGATGCTCTCCCTAAGTTTCTTTCTGAAAGTCAGTACCTACTCCACAACAGTCTTCTCGATGGAATCACGTTCACCATGTCACTTATCCCAAATTAAGTCTAGAGGACCCCTCACCCTAGGGCCATAAAGTAGTTCAAATGACAGAAAACCTACTGATGCTTTGTGTATCTCCCTATTGAGAAGATATAATAGGGCAGGTATTTGTTCCACTCCTGCCTTAATTGGCCTGTGAATGTTGTCAGCATAATTTTAAGGCAGAGTTAAATCTCTCCACCAAATAATTTGTTTGTGAATGGTATGGGTTCATTTTGAACTGTATTATTCCACTGTTCTGCCAGAAACAGATCAGCAGGTCTGACAAACAGTAAGCCCTTCTGTCCCTGAATCTTTTCCAGGGAAAAATTACCCTACTGAAAATTCCTAACAGATCATTTGCTATATTTTCAGCCTCAATAGATAGCAAAGTCGGTTCTATATTTAATAATTGAAAAGTGACTTCATCGAACGTATTTACATAACAAATACCGTTCAGCGAATTCGCTCTTGTGGGGGTCTGTGCCCCGCAACCCCCCACCGCTAATTATATATACCAACTCCGAGATCACACTACAGTGAGGAAAGGGCAAATTTTCCAATTTTCACTGTACTGCGATCTCATTATTAACAATTCGCTGAATGGTATTTTCGATGTAAATACCATTCGGTGAATTCACTTTTCGATTCTTCAATATAGGCCTAGCAAAGTCACCACTCTTGGGAATACTAGCTTTCGTATCACTAGTCCCTCCATCTCCCATCCAGGAGTCCATTACAATAAGCCCTTGTCCCAGTATAAAGACTCCTTCTGTCTTTGAAAGTCAAAAGCCTCTTTGATTATTGCCCTCAAGTTTTATAAAACAGGATGTCAGAGTTGTGTGTGCTATAGTTTTCTCTTCATGATCCTCCCTAGTCATACCTCTCAACTGTCCAGATTTTTGCCTCATATTTTTGGTCCTTTCCTCATATAATTTGTGGTTTTCTGGCACATCACTGGTATGATCTGAAGACTGAAGTCACTAAATAACAACATACATTTGAGTTTCAGACTTCAGGTCCTTCAGAAGACATATGTTAACACAAATCCTGTTACTCTAGCAACTTTCTAACTTTATAAGAGCAATATTTAAAATCTGTCCCTATTTTTGGGCCTTTGCCCTCCCATTTTGTCAGACTCTGTCAAGATTTATTGCACAAAAAGGTTGAGAGGTATGTCCCCAGTTCCTCTTTAATTGGAAGTTGTGTCTCTTGAAAGCTTTGGTTTAGGTTTAAGTTTACTAATAACAAATATAACTTCTCCTGATCTAGCCCCCTTCAGAAGATTCCCAGTAACTTTTGTCACATATGACCCCAGTGCAGGTTGCTGCTATTACCCCACTCTTGTCCTGAAATAACTGCATCACCAGCCTATAGTGCAGGTGTGGGCACTCTCTGGATCTTCCCTTATGCATTCCACACATACTTGTCTCCATATATGACTGTGTGTACGTGTATGTATGCAAGAAATTACATAGTCAAATTTCATATCAGCACATCTGCCAGGATGTCATCAATAACTGCCCCCTGTTTGTGTCCTTGCACTCCTTTCCAGCTGAGTTGAACTCTGGTTAATGGCACCTTAAAATGTGTGCATCCCATGACCCTATCTGGAATAGAATACCCAGCCAAGTTATGCTCTTATGTAAGTACTGTAGGTTTAACAATAGTTAGGTCTGATGCAGAATCTCTCTTAGCAATAGCTTCTTTACCCTCTACTAGGATAAGGTACAGGCTGTTATGATAATCTGCAGCAACTGCAGTTTCAGGACAACCCACTACTGCCATGGTATTACCTCTACTAGCTGCATGATATGGCTTTTGATCCCCTCCCTATCTCTGTGGACATTTGGACTATGTATGTCCCACTTGATTACATTAGGGGCATCTAAACTCAGGACTTTAGCATGTACTGCAATGCTTAGCATCAGTGATAGTCCATTACAAGATCAAGGCTATAGGTGAGAACAGGGAAATAAACTGACCAGCAAACTGAGACTTTTATCCTTTGACTCAGTTCTCACTTTACCTGCAGAGTCTGTCACAGTTCCTTTTGTTCCATCACTAAAGCATCCATTCACTGGTTAGTTGTCTAGGTTCTCCTCTGATTTCACTTGTGAACAAAGCTCTAATATACTGACACTAATCCAACTAAGGTAACTGTTGCCCCTCACTTAAACAGAGCACCCCCACTTTTTTCTTTGCGAAACTAAGATCCCTAATTTATGTGTGCTGGTTTTCTTCCCAATTACTTCATGCTGAGCAGAAAACCACTCAAGTGGACTCTAAAGATAATGGTTGCTTGAGGCCAAGAGGATAACATCAGCGTACACTACAGATAAAGATATAACCTTCACCTTCCTAAACTGCTTATTCCACAGTCTTTGGCTGTACAGTGATATCCCAGCCATGAAATTTCCAAACAGAAAAGACACACCATTTGTGGAGTCTTATGTCCGTGCTGAGTGAATCTGATTTTAGGAAGTGGACTCAGCAACTCTTAATCTTAAAATACAGAAACCAGACAGTACGTAGCAGCATCAATGGACCCCAGTTCTGTTAAAGCATCTCCATAAGATATTCTGGGTATATGCTTCTATGTCTTATCCAGTTCCAGAAAACATATGTAGCCAGTGTGCAAGTATTTGTAAATTCCCTTGATCACCCCCCACTCCCCCCAAAAAAGATCCCAGCAATAACAAAGGGATGATGCCTGATTCTATGACTAGGATAGATCTGAACTGCTTAATTTGAAGTGCAGGTACAGCCATCAGACAAAGTCTCTTTTCCAACTGACTGTAATAAGTTTTCCACATCTGAAGAGCATGATCCGTCTACCAAATGAAGACATCTTCCTATCCTTTTTAAAATGGAAACAACCACCCCAATTTCCAAGCTGAAAGGTACATTCCCAACATTCCAGGTAGTATCCAGCATCTCAACAACATTCAGTAACTCTGAGAATTTCCAGTCAGATTTCATTCACTCTCACAGACATGCCACTGTAGAATTATTTGATCACTAGACTGACCTTATCTATAGAAATGGACCAAATCAGACATGTTTCTGACCCCACTTGCTCATAAACGAGCATACCCTGTGGAATCAGGAGTTCTGCAAAGCATTCCTTCTGCTTCCTAATAACATTTTGATCAAGGTGAGCATTTCTCCAGAATTACTGGGGACATCCCGAGAATGTCTACTTCCCCTTGTTGTGGAATGGGTTGCAAGAACCTCCTTGCAGCCATATGGAAGTCATTCTCCACTGATTTGCCATATTCTTCCCACACCAAGCCCTTCGTGTATGTGACTGATGCATCTGCTGCCTTGCAAAGCTATTGTTATCTGCTGATTAGATCCAGGGACCCCCACCACCACATTATCATTGAAGGAAAGGTCTTTTGTTGATTCAGCTTGACAGCTTTTCTCACCACTGGCCTCTACAAGTGAACCTTATGGTTACTTAAATTACAAGCACTAGCCATTTTTTTCAAACACAGTTCTTTGCCATTCTCTGAACACACCCTCAGTAGCAAAGTCCACATCTATGATCTCCTCATATGTATGGAAGAATCTTTTCTAGAGGTCAGCGATGAGTTTATCCAGCATTATAATATATGTTAGGCACTCCCAAGACACCCTCACTGCACATACAGTTTTTCTGGAGCTGCCCAGCCTTTGACCTGATCATTCAACCCATCTCACTACCAAGTAAAAGATAAAAAGCTCAACACAATTTCTGAATTCAGTGCTCAGAACATACGGTGCTAGATCTTTAGCCCAAAGTACTCTTGTATCAAGTTAATTAATGAGCATCCTTATGTTTGAATGTGGTGCTTCTTTTGGACTACACATGTGTAGCACAAAATTCCAGGAACAATTCCTCACTTGACTTCAGATTAGGAAGGTCATTTCTCACAGTCATGCACCTCTAGGTGTCTTCATCATTTCCCATGTGGGTGCTGATGTCCTGTAATAATTATAGAGTTAGTAGCTGGTACCTTATGGGATGTTCCTCCTCTGGCCAGTGATCAAGGAGCCTCGGTCCTCACCACCACCACTGTCACCGGTGGGGAACATTCATTGTGAGAAAAATAAGACACACACACAGTATTTTCAGATGCAGCCCTCTGCACCAGGTACAATTTCCCTTAAGAGCACATAGAGAATGCACACTCCAGTCCTGGGGCTGGGCTTTTTCTCTAGACCCCTAATAAGACTCCTCACTGACCACTATAGAGCTGAGTCCTCAGCCAGGTGTTCCAAGCCAGGTCCTCCACCACTTGCTCTGTGAAATCAGTGCTCTTAGTGTCCCTGTTCAAAGTAGCTGTCACACACACTCTCTTTGAGATTTGATTTTAACACTCTCCCCCCAACACATACACCTGGGAAAGGCTGGCACAGCTTACCCACTCTGCCACCTCCACCGAGACTATAAGGTAGGTATGCTATCTCCAGAATATCTGAAGACAGCTACTTTAAGGCTCTTACCAGGGTGCCCAATTACACTTAACAAAATTAATACTTATACAAAAGGCTTTCAGGAACATGGAGCCACAGTGCCACTAAATAAATGCAAGTACTCTCAAAGATTAAAAATGTTCTAAAAGACCAGCCACAATGAAAGGCTTAGATATATTTAATAATAAATAAAAAACATGAAAATACCAAATATCTATTTACACTAAACACCAGAGTTTCAGTCACAGGAAATGTTAAAAACAACACAAATGGAAATACTCTGACAGATACAGAAAAAAACATTAAGCTAATCTCTCTATATTTTTTTAACTAACTGAAGAATTACTGTTCCCTACTTACTTACTAAAGCAAGGCAAGATGAAAGTAGATGAGTGTGCTATTTTCTTAAGGTTAGCTGAGCTGGGCTGAGCTTAACCCCTTCCCTTCCAGTATCCTCTGTTAAAATATATACATTTCATCAGTTACAACAATACAGTCCGACATACATGTATATTTATTTTCTGTCCAGCAGGACCCACTGTTGATACATTTTTAACACAAGCATCTATACAGATTAGTTTGATATTCAAATGACATATAATTCTTTACAAAACTCCAGCTAGCTATGCTGGCATACATTACACATGCCCTGTCTTACTCCCCCTGGCACCACTGGCACTACCTCACATCATCTCATCTCTCCCGCCTTTGAAGACTCAAGCTAGTTTTCCAAGTGACCCTGGAGGAACATTGCTTGAGAGAAATGATCCTGTCTGGGAACACATTAACCCATACCCTGTCTTGAGAGCCTATCTGCATTGACCTTTCTGACCCCACTATGGTGCTGCATTATCATGTCATATGCCTGCAACCCTAGATTCCACTTTAATAACTTGTATTTTGCTGGCTGGCTCAATATAGTCATATTAAGGGATCGTGATCTTTAACCACAGTGAATTTCCTTCCATACAGATAGGGCTGAAGTTTTTGAAGTGCCCATACTATGGCTAAGCATTCTTTTTCTACAACAGCATAACATGCTGATCCCTGGGCTTTGTATTTGGTTTCTGTGTTCCTCCATTTTCTTGTGTGGCCAGAGGTAGTTTCTTTACTCACCAGTGGGAGTGGGGAGTACTGAGCTGCTTGTTTGTCCTCAGAGGAGTGGTTAGAAGCAGCAACTTGTAATTTGTTGGCCATTTTGGGTCATTTCCTGTTTTTTCCAGCCCCCTGCTATAAAGCACGCGTTAGCGCTTTAGCGCGATTTAGCGTGATTTAGCACGGAGCTGCTACCGTTGCACACTAGGGCAGCGCCGGTTAAGCAGATTTAAACTATTAGGGCTACCTAAAGTTCACTCTTCAAATTTTCCCTTAAAACTACCTTCCTCAAAGTGTACTACTGTTCTATTTAGTGTATCCTCCAACTATAAATTATCTCTACTTGACTCCCAAGTAGACTATTCTCTATCCGTATAGCTAAGCACTTGCTCCTACAGTACTTATCACCTCGATACAGCACTCTCATTATAGGAAGTACCCCAAAAAAAGCAAACCCCATTTCTCGGTCACCCACATCCCCAAAACCTTTTTTTAAGTTTTTCTGTCTATTCCTTCTAGCATGTCGAGGGATCAGTTGCTAATATCCTCTCCTGCTCAGCTGGTGAACCTGGGATTATTGAGGCAATGTTACAATTGCCTCATGTACACAGACAACCCTCTCCTCCTCCCACAAAACACAAATACATGCGAGATGCAACTATACGGCCAAACTGGAGGCTGAGCTCTCTCAACATAGGACTGGCAAGACCAGACAGGAGGAGAAGGTAACCACACACACTATAGACCCAGTCTCACATAATACCATCACAACCTCAAATCATACACATAAACACACAAAGACATACTCGGAGGCTCTGATCAAAATCTACCAAAACAGCAGAGGCCACCAAAGCAGACACCCAAACAACTACCACCTCAGAACACAACACCTGCATCACATAGACCACACAGTCAGAGTGTCAAGCAGTCACAGCCCTTAAGGCCAAACACTATGCCAGACACACTAGTCATTGGTGACTCCATAGTCAGACACACTGACGTCCCGCTCACCAGACTGAGTAAGGAGAAGGTCACAGTAAGCTGCCTGTCGGGTGCTAGAATCCGCCACATAACGCATGCACTCAGGTCTCTCAACAGCAGGTACAAGTACGACTCAATCATTGTCCACGCTGGTGTAAACGACCTGAGACGTACCTCCCTGGACTACATGAAAAGAGACATAGAGGAGCTCTCTGATTATGTAGCCCAGGCAGGTATGACCCTGACCTTGAGCAGTATCCTACCTTCACCAAGAATGATGCCACAATACAGAGATAAGATGATCAGTTTTAACAATTGGCTTAAACTCTGGTGTCATTCAAAGGGGATCCAATGTCTGTCTGCCTGGGATGACATGCTGGACAAGCCACGCTGCTTCGCAAGGGACGGCTTGCACTTGTCACCCCTGGGATTCCGGATTTTGGCAAAGGCTCTTGCCACCCCCATAGTGCCTTTTTTAGGCAAGGCTCAAATTCTAAACCTACCACCCTAGAACAAAACAAAGAACAAACTAAGGGTAATGTTGCTCAATGCCAGAAGTCTCAACCTCAAGATGCACGCACTCGAGGCCCTTCTCAGTATGGAGAACATCGATGTCTGTGCTGTGACAGAAACCTGGTTCAAGGCTCCTGAGAGCACCCCAGCACTATCAGGTTTTACCTCATATCATGCGTTCCGGCCACAAAACCCGGACAATACCAAGAAAGGAGGAGGGGTATCCATATTCATCAAGGACACCCACACCTCAAGATTGGTGGCATCGCACGATGCATCGGAAACCATCCAGGTGCAATTAACCATAGGCAAGACTGCTATGCAAATTGTAGCATGTTACAGGCCACCCTCGCAAACTCAGGAACCTCATATGGCCTTCCTGAAAACACTGGAGGGATAAATGTATCTCCGAACACCATCATACTAGGTGACTTCAACTACCCTAATATAGACTGGGAACACTACTCAAGCCCAAACACTCTAGCCCAGAAGTTCCTGGAATTCATAAACTCAAATGCCATGGAACAACTAGTCACCATCCCCACAAGAGGAGAGAACATACTTGATCTCATCATCACGAACATGGGAGCACAATGTTCAATGCCAGAAGTATACCCCTCACTGGTGAGATCTGATCACAAACTAATCTCGCTGGAGGTCCTCATCCCGCCCCCACCCGAAATGAAAAAGACCACAGTAAAGAACTTCTCGAAAGCCGACTTCACACTTCTAAAGACTAGTGTGGTCTCCTTTAAGGCCCCTGAGCCGGCGGTTAACATTACTCAAACCGCTGAATCACTTACAAATGCCTTCTACCAGCACCTGCAGAGCTGCATGGATCAGGCAATCCCAATTAAAACAAAGACTCTTTGTACCAAAGGCAAGCGTCCAGTCTGGTGGACCCCAGCCATAAACAAACTCTACAATAAAAGGAGAAAGCTACTACAAGATAGAGCAAAATCCTTAAAAGGTAAGACACCGCTGATCACTATAAGTAAAAAGCTAAGAGCTCTCATAAAATCATCCAAAGCTAATTTTGAGAAAAAAATAGCTAAGGACTCTAAAGACAACCATAAAGCATTCTTTAGCTATGTCAGAAACCTAGGAGGAAACTCCCAGATATGCTCAGAATTAGTTCAAAATGATGTGAAGATTACTGATCCTACAGACATTGCCAACATACTGGCTGACAGGTTCAGTGCAAACTTCTCCCCACCCTCCCGCCTAAAGAAGAGATATCTATACCAAATGATTGTAGCCCCCAAACATCTCCAACGCTCAGGTGAGAACTGCTCTCTCCAAGGCAAAGAACACAGCATCCATGGGACCTGATGGTGTCCCCGGCTGTGTGCTCCATGAACTCAACGAGGAATTAAACCCACAGTTAGGACAGCTGTTTAATCTTAGTCTCACCTCCGGATACGCACTCCAGGAGTGGCGCAGCGACTGTGGTCCCACTCCACAAAGGCGGTGCCTCCACCGACCCTGGAAATTACCGTCCCATTAGCTTGACAAGCCTGATCTGCAAAGCCATGGAAAGGATCATAATGGATCTCATAAATAAAGACATAGGGAATTTGCAGACTTTGGATCCAACCCAGTTTGGCTTTGTCAAAGGCAGATCATGCCTTTTAAACTTGGTTGACATTTTTGAAACAGTCACCAAGGCCATTCACGAGGGAAAGGCAGTCCATACAGCCTACCTAGACCTGGCGAAGGCTTTCGATACAATACCCCACTCGGGTATCATTGAAAAACTCATCAACTTAAATGTAAACCCATACATTACAAGATGGGTTGCAAACTGGCTGAGTGACAGAACCCACAGGGTCAGAGTTGCTGGCGCCATGTCAGACTCTAAGCCTGTCACAAGTGGTGTCCCACAGGGCTCAGTCCTGGGCCCACTCTTGTTTGGCATCTACTTTTCTGAAGTACAAGCAAACACAGGAGGGTTATGGCTGACAAAGTTCGCAGATGACTGCAAACTGGGCGCCGTGAGTTGAGAACACATCCGACACAGATATCCTTCAGAAGGGTCTCACAGAAACGGATAACTGGTGCCAGAGCCATGGCCTCAAGTTAAATGCCAAGAAATGCATAGTCATACCCTTCGGGAAAAATAAGGTTACCCCTAGCTACCATATAGGTGGCAATCCCTGAACACAGAAGAAGTTATTAGGGACCTGGGAACCCAGGTTGACAGTAGCCTTTCATTCGACACTCATATTGCTAAAGTAGTTAGGAAGACCTTCTACATTGCCCACCTTATCATGAAGGGATTCACATCTAGATCAAGGGAAGTCATAGTCTCCCTATACTCATCACTCATCAGACCAATGATCGAGTACAATGCCCCATTCAGAATGTATCTGACCCGACACTTGCAGCAGCTGGAGAGGCCACAAAAGTTCCTCACCAAAAGGATAAAGGGTCTCAAAAATCTGTCTTATGCTGCATGACTGAAAGAACTCCAGTTATATTCAGTTGCTGCATCGCTTACTCAGAGGTGACCTATGCCTGACATACAAGGCCATGTCAAACCCAGATTTGATGAATATGCTTCATCTCAAAAAATCTAGATCCCTCAGAGCCACAAGGGTGGGTGACTTAAACCTCGACACGGTTATTAATAGGATGTGCTGGAGGGATAGATTCATCACCCAAAGACTCCCTATGCTGTGGAACAAAATCCCGGTTTATGTGAGGCAGAGCACCTCGCTGGCCTTGTTCAAGAGGAATCTTGACCAATGGATGGGAGATCGCAGATACACCCCAGGGGTTACCTCAGTGTCACTGCTCGACAGAGGCACAGCTAAATAATGGGCATAGTTTCTCCAAACTAAGGGGTGGCGTAAGCCACAAAACTATGGCTAGGCTTATAAATGCCCTCGGGCAGATAGCCTAGTATGAACCTATGAACCTATGAACCTATGATTCCTCCCTGGGTTGCAGTATATGGCTGAGATATACAACAGGGTGCTCTTCTCCCTCTGAGGAAACCTGGCTGAGTACAGGCCCCACCTCATGGTTTGAACCATCTACCTGCACAACAAATTATTTGCTGTAATCTGAACTGGCTAGCACAAGAGATTCTCCCAAAGCCCCTTTAAACGTTTGGAATGACTGCTTGCAGGCTGGAGTCCACACAACTTTATCTGCCTATTTTTCTTGTTAGGTCTGTGAGGGGAGCAACTATTGTACTATAATTGGGAAGGATCTTTTTATAGTTCCCCACTATCCCAAATAATGTCTTCACCTGCTTTTTGGTAACAGGTGCAGGCCATTCCTGAATAGCTTCCACTTTGGCAGGTTCTGTCCTGATCTTACTACCTCCTACTCTATGTTCCAGGTAGAAGAACTCTGCCATACTCACCTGACACTTACTATGCTTAATGGTCAACCCTGTCCTTTCCAGTCTGACCAGGACCTCTCCTGACATGCTGAAGGTGCTCTTGCCAGGAATGGATGTAGATGTCAATATTGTCCAGGTAAGCAAGGGCATAATCTCCTGCTCCTGCTAGAATATGATCCACCAGCCTCTGGAAGGTTGCTGGGGCATTTTTTATCCCAAAGGGCATCTTCATGAACTTGTATAATCTGAAAGGAGTCACAAAGGCTGACCTTTCTCTAGTGGTGGGAGTCAAAGGCACTTGCCAGTAGCCCTTGGTCAAATCAGTAGTGGTCAGATACTCAGCACCACTCAGCTGCTTTAGGATTTCATCTGTCTTAGGCATGGGGTAAGCATCTGACTCTGTCTGACTGGTTAGTTTTCTGTAGTCCACAAAGAACCTGGTGTTGCCATCCTTCTTTAATACCAGCACCACTAGGGAGACCCAGGGACTGCTGGAGTTCTGGATTACTCCCAGTTCCAACAGTTCCTGTATCTGCTCCCTCAGAGTCTGTCTAACTCACTCAGGCACCCTGTAAGGGGCCTGCTTGATAGGTATTTGGTGTCATGTATACACATGGTGGTACATCAGGTGGGTGCACCCAGGTTTCCCAGTAAACGCCCCCAAACTCCTGTAACATTTCTTGGATTTCTTGAATCTGGGTAGGGGATAGTCACTGGGACATTGCTACCCCTTCCACCGAGGTGTCAATCCGAGCCTCATTGAGGAGATCAGTCACTCGATCCCCCTCAGACTCTTCCTCCCACCCACTGCAAAATATTCAGCACAAGGCTCTCCCTATCATGGTAAGGCTTCATCATGTTAACATGGTACAGTTTATGCCACTGCCTCCTGCCTAGCAGTTTTACCATGTAGTTAACATCACTGACCTTCCTTTGAAGGGTCTGTCCCAAGCTACCTGCAGCTTATTGTGTTTGACAGGAATGAGCACCATAGCCTGCTGTCCCACAGCATACTGTCAGGTTTGAGCATTCCTGTCATACCAGACCTTCTTCAGCTGCTTGGCTCCTACCAGGTTCTCCTGAGCCAAGCCCATGAACTCCCTAAGCCTTGTCCTGAGGTTTATGACATATGCCACAACAGACTTCTTGTGAGATTCACACTCAGCCTCCCACTCATCACAAATCAAATACAAGGACCCCCTCACCCTAAACCCATACAGCAACACAAAGGGTGAAACACCTGTGGATTTCTGGGGTACCTCTCTCTATGCAAACAGCTGATCTGCAAATGCCCTTAGCATGGCCTTCAGTGTAGAATTTAACCGCTCCAGTAGACCATTAGTCTGGTGGTGGTAGGGGGTACCTCCCACAGAAAGGTCAGCAGGTCTGATATGAAATTGGCACTTCCGTCAGTCAGTATTTCTCTTGGGAAAACTATCCTGCTGAAAATGCTTAACAAAGCATTTGCCACCTTCTCTGCCTCAGTGGAGGACAGAGCCACCACCTCAGGGTATCTAGTAGCATAATCTACTACCACTAGGACATAGTTCTTCCCAGTGGAACCTGGGGTATTCAGTGGTCCCACAATACCCATAGCTGCCCTCTGAAATGGCTCCTCAATCACAGGCAAAGGCATCAAGGGTGTTTTGACCTGGTCTTCTGCCTTGCCTACTTTTTGGCACTGCTCACAGGTTTTGCAGCACTCGGTTACATCCCTTGCAATCCCCAGGCCAATAAAAGTTCTGCATAATATGTCTCTTGGTACACTTTATGACCATATGACCTGCAAAAGAAATGTCATGGGCTATGGCTAGAAGTGCCAGACTGTAGTTTCTGGGCACAACCATCTGATGTATTACTTCACCCTCTAGCCCTCCCTCAGGTGTCCACTCTCAGTAAATCCCTTGTTCCAGTATACAGACTCCCCTTTCCTTGAGAATTGGGTACCTCCTTAGCTACCTCCCTCAAGCATTGCAATGTAGGGTCCAAGAGCTGAGCCTGTCTCAACTCTACCTTTGTAACCCTTCCCAGCTCCCCTTCCACAGGAAGTCTGGTATCTTCTGACAGCTGTGCCTCACTGTCAGCCTGGGCACTACCAGTCACCTCTGCCATTGCATTCCCCCTGTCCAAGGGAACATTAGTACCTATTAGTGGCTCACCTTCAGGCTCATTGCTGCAATGTAGCTCCCCTCCCTGAAATAGCCACACCACCAGCCCCAGCTGCAGGTGCAGAGTCTGTCTGGGTCTCCTCCATGCTACCACACCCACATGCCTGTCTCCAAGCCTGACTGCATGTAACTGCATGCACACAAGGTACTTGCTTTATCAAAGTCATTCCCTATCAAGACATCTACAGGGATATCCTCAAACACACCTACTTGCTTGTTTCCTTTTCCACCATCCCAGTCAAGGTGAACCCTGGCCAAAGGTATATGGAATGGGATCTTTCCTAAAGCTATGACAAGAGTGGACTGCCCATGCAAGTACTGTTCTTCTTTAACCACTGCAGGCTTCACAATGGTTCTGTCAGAGGCTGTGTCTCTCTCTTGGTAGTGGCCTGTTTTCCATTTGGTAAGACAGAATACAAACTCCGGTGATAGTTTGGTACCTCTGTTGTCTCCAGACAACTTACCACTGGCATGCTGTTATTCCCACTTGCTGGCTCCCTCACCTTTTGCTCCATACCTTGCTTCAGTGGACATTTGTATGCTACATGGCCCTCTGGTTACATTTTAAACATATAAACCCTGACCCAGGCTGTGTACCTGAACTAGTGGCTTCCCCTTTTACTGGTGAACTCTGTTAGGGTGGCTTAGGTTGCTCACCATAAGTTCCCTTATATCCATGTGCAGCACTGGATATCCCCTTCCTGTCCAATGATGCCCTGCTTGCCAAATAGAGAAACCCCTTTCTCCCCAGCTCATCTGCAGTTATAATGCCGGTCTGCCAACCAGATCCTCATGTCCACAAGCAAAGTGCTAAGGGTTTGTTCCCTCACCAAAAGGTCTTCCAGCCTTTCAAAAGTGGTCACCTCACATCCACTCGCCCACATATGAAAATAAGTGCTTAGCTTAGCAATATAATCACATGCACTTTCATCTGCCCTATGTCTATGCCCACAAACTTTTTTCAGTTGTTAACTTAAAACATTCCAATAAGCATTGTTTAACCTTTTCATACTTTTAACAATCCATATCAGATAATTTAGAAACAGCAGTTACAACTTTACCATGGAGTAAGGGGGTCAGGAACTGTACCCAGAGCCCTTTGTCAACATCATACTGTTTACATACTTTTTCAAACATATGAATGAAACTATCAAAATGATCACCTTTTGTATATTGTGGAAGAAATTTACCAAACTTTGTTGCTTCTGGTGTTCGGTTCATAGGTTAGTACTAAGCTAACTGCCCTTGCAAGCCATTTCAAGCCTAGCCAATTATCCCTTGTGAGACTCAAACCCTGCACCTTGTGTTTGTAAGGCAAACACTTTAACCATTAGGCCACCCTCCCAACCCTGGTGTTCGGTGATTCCTTTTCTCATTACCTCCATGTCCCTGTCAAAGAGTCAGTATATCCCACCCATGTTGACGCTGCTTCTGATTTTCTTCAGCTGCCAAACACCACAGTCTCTCTGCCAATTTGAATTTCATATGTTTTACCTCCAGTTCAAGTCTCTAATTCCAGATGGGTTTTTAAGTCCTCTGAGGAAAAGCTGAACTGTCCTGTTTCTGAGGGCTGCACATCCCCATCACCAGACTGGTTGTCTTCCTGGTTGCTGGTCTGTGCTGCAGCTGTGACTAAGTCTGAAATAATTTCTGCTTTAGTCAGGTTGGCATGCACCAGTCCTTTAGATTTGCAGATGTTAGCCAACTGGTTCACTGTCAGCTTCTCAGAATCCTCTGATGACATCTTTGCCTGCTTTCCCTAACTAAACTAAACTAAAAAAATAAATAAATAAAACTGTTGTGAAAAACAAAACTCTGCATGTTTATCTTGTGGCTGCTGAAAGTACACACACTTTTAGTGACAATTGCCTAGAGGCTACAGAAGTTCAATTAATATCCCACCCCACTGCAGCTCACCAATATGTGATGTCCCTCCTCTGAGCCAGTGATCAAGCAGCCTCAATCCTCACCACTGCCACCAGTGGGGAATGTTCCCTGTGAAAAAATAGACACATACAGTATTTTCAGATGCGGCCCTCTGCACCAAGTACAATTTCCCTTAAGAGCACACAGAGAATGCACACTCCAGTCCTGTGGCTGGGCTTTCTCTCAAAGCCCCAAATAAGATTCCCCACTGACCACTATAGAGCTGAGTAAGCTGGGTGTTCCAATCCAAGTCCTCCACCACATGGTCTGTGAAATCAGTGCTCTCAGTGTCCCTGTTCAAAGTATATGTCACACACACCCTCTTTGAGATTTGATTTTCACACACACACACACACACACACACACACACACACACACACACACACACACACACACACACACACACAGCTGGGAAAGGCTGGCACAGCTTACCTGCTCTGCTGCCTCTACACAGACTATAAGGTACATTTGTTGTTAGCAGAACACCTGAAGCCAGCTATGATACCCAATTACACTTAGTAAAGCTAATACTTGTACAAATGGTAATGTTTACACCTACTTACTTGCTTCCTTTTCCACACTCCCTGGCAAGATAAACCATGGCCAAAGGTATTTAGAATGGGGTCCCTCCTAAAGCTCTGACTGGAGTGGACTAACCAACAAGTACTGCTCCTCTTTAACCACTGCAAGCTTCACAATGATTATGTCAGAGGCTGGGTCACTCTTGGCAGTGGCCTGTTTTCCATCCACTAAGATAGGATACAAACTCTGGTGATAGTATGGTACCTCTGTTGTGTCCAGACAACTTTCAACTGGCATGCTGTTATTCCCACTTGCTGGCTCCCTCACCTTTTGTTCCCCACCTTGCTTCAGCAGATATTTGTATGCTACATAGCCCCTCTGGTTACATTTAAAACATTTAACACTGATTATGGCTGTGTACCTGAACTAGTGGTGTCCCCTTTTACTGGTGGACTCTGTTGGAGTTGTTTAGGCAGCATACCATGGCAACCGATTCACTGTCAGTTTGCCATAATCCTCTGCTGACATCTTTGCCTGCTTTCCCTGACTAAACTAAATAAAAAAAAAATAAATAAAACTGTTGTGAAAACTGAAACTGTGTATGTTTACCTTGTGGTTGCTGAGAGTACACACATTTTTAGTGACAACTGCCTACAGGCTAAAGAAGTTTAATTAATATCCCACAGCTGCTCACATATATGTGACGTCCCTCCTATGGGCCAGTGATCAAGGAGCCTCAATCCTCACCACTGTCACGGTGAGGAACGTTCACTGAAAGAAAAATAGACACATACAGTATTTTCAGATGCGGCCCTCTGCACCAAGTACAATTTCCCTTAAGAGCACACAGAGACTGCACACTCCAGTCCTAGGGCTGGGTTTTCTCTCCATGACGCAAATAAGACTCCCCACTGACCACAATAGAGCTGAGTCCTTACCCGGGTGTTCCAAGCCAAGTCCTCTTCCCCCCTCTGTGTGAAATCAGTGTTCTCAGTGTCCCTGTTTAAAGTAGCTGTCACACACACTCTCGTTAAGATTTGATTTTCACACACACACACACACACACACACACACACACACACACACACACACACACACACACACAGACACACACACACACACACACACACACCTGGGAAAGGCTGGTACAGCTTAACTGCTCTGCCACCTCCACTTAGACTATAAGGTAGATTTGCTCCCACCAGAACACCCAGTCACCTACTTTAAGGCTCTTACCAGGGTACCCAATTACACTTATTAAAATTAATACTTATACAAATGGTAGTGTTTAACCAGCAGCAAGACTTTTAGGAATATGGAGCCATAGTGCCACTAAATAAATGTAAGTTCTCTCAAAGGTTAAATATTTTCTAAAAGATCAGCCACAATGAAAGGTTTAGATATATTTAATAATAAATAATAAAAAAAAATGAAAATACAGAATATCTATTTACAAAAAATGCCAGAGTTTTAATCACAGAAAATATAAAAAAAACAAAAACACAAATGGAAAGACTCAAACAGATAAAGATAAAAACAACATTTAGCAAATCTCACTATATTTTTTTAACTAACTAAAGAATTCTGTTTCCTACTTACTTACCTGAGCAAGACAAGATGAAAGTGGATGAGTGCCTTGTCAGGTCCAAAAACAGAGTGCACTTCTCACATCTCACACTAGTATTTAAATAGAATTTCAGTGCTGGCTACAGAATGACATCACATCTGGTCACCTGACTGTTGTTCTCGCACTACCCTCTCGCTAGAAACTGAGCCAGGATCTGGCTGCCACAATGCACACATATAACTTTAACTAAGGTTTATTACAGAATCTGGAAACTGTAAAATAATTCCAACATTTCCACCCTTCCTGCACAAATTAACAAGCCATTCTCTGGCACCCCAGGTTTGCAATTAGTCACCACTAGGGATAATAGAGCAGGATCTCAACCTAGACTTTTCACAGACATTGCATCACTGGCTGCATTCAGGCCTATGAGATAAAAATCTTTATGGTCTAAGCCAAGTAATTTGTTTTCAAGCTATTTTTTTTTTAAGGTTAGCTGGGCTAAACTTCACCCCTTCCCTTCCAGAATCCTCTGTTAAAATATATACATTTCATCAGTTAAAACAATACAGTCTGACATACATATATATTTATTTTCTGTCTAGCAAGACCCACTGTTGATACTTAACACAAGCAACTTTACAAATACATTTTTAACATAAGCATCCATACAAATCAGTTTGATATTCAAATGACATATAATTCTAACTATGCTGGCATATGTTACACATGCACTGCTCTAATGCCCCTGGCACAGCTGGCACTACCTCACATCATCACACCTTATCAAGCACTACATCCCACTGTTTCTAAGAAGGGCAAATATTCTGAATAGCTGTTTGCTACATATGCACAAACATATGAAAGTTTTCTTTTTTGCAACTTTCAGTTTCACTTAGATTATCTTATCTACTGGCTGAAACTCCAGCTGTACTATATGCAACTTAGAACATGTGAGTATCTTCACACCTACCTGGCACCTCTCCAAAAGGCCAGCTCCAGAGCAGGAGGCAGACCACCTACACTCAACACATTCACTTTCAGAAACAACTGTGTGCATACAGCCAGGCTTAACTATGCATAACTAATACTTTTCAACATCTTGCACAACTTCTTGGCTTCTTCCCAAATAGTGGGGTGGTATTCCATGTTCCTAGAGTTAGATTTTAGCAGTATTTAGTCATTCTCAGTCTGTCCCATGGTCACCTTGGCACTTGGCTGGTAGGCTGCATTGGCAGAGTCGATTCAATTCCAGTCTGTGCCAAGCTCATCTGTGCACTTGACTGGCACTGTACCTGAAAAGTCAGTCTTCACCTCCCAGGTAGTGAGCCCTCATAACAGCACCCCATAGCTTTTTTTGAGATGAGCCCAGTCAGTCTACATGAATTAGCTGGCATTCAACAGTGAACACCACGCCCTGGTCTATCTCCATGATTGGGTCTCATTATCCTTCTTCTGAATGAAATTCTCCACTTTTTAACTGAACCATCACAGTGATCATGTATGAGATCGCTGATAATCAGTCCTCTCAAATCAGAATCAGAATCACATTTATTGGCCAAGTATGCATGCATACAAGGAGTGTGACTCCGGTTTCAGTGACTCTCCAAGTATGAATTACATAAATGACATATATGCAACTATTAAGAACAAGACAAACAACATACATGCAACTATTAAGAACAAGATAAAAAAGTAAATATACATATACGTATATATACAAGGTGCAAAGTGCAACCCAGTGCAAGAAATACTGAAGTAAACTCTGAAAGAAACAAGTATTAACAATATATAAACAATACTGAAGAATCCCTGGAGGCTTTGGAAAAAGAATACCCCACCCTAGATCTGCATTTGATGGTAACCAAAGGCAGCAATATGTTTTAAACACATTTACAATTTTTAACAAAGTGATCAGTAAGTAAATGACAAGGCATTGCAGAACTAAATTCAGGCAGTCAGTGATAAGACTTCAAGAGATGAGGATGATGTTCTTCAAGAATAAGGGGTATAAAAAGACAAGGGTCATAAAAAGCAATGTATAAAGATGGACCACAAATTGATCCATAAGACACTCCTGAATGAATGGACAAGGCTAAGAAAACTGTTTTTTCTCACTTGCATAGTTCAACATTGTTCCAGTGATGGGTGTTTAAATATTTACTAAAGTGTGGTGGCACATCTAAGTTGCAGGTATGAAATTTATAAAGGAAAATAAGTGTTGACATGGTGACTTAGGTTGGACAGATCAATATACTGGCTGTCTGATAGCCTTCATACAGACTGACACTTTGAAATACATACCCCAAGACAATGGAAATTCTACCCTTCCTCTGTGTGTGAGCAGTGATATTTAATGCTGATGTATTAAAACAGGTTTATTAAACAAGTCTATTTTCTTATTAGATTATCCCACTCTAGCGTAGGATACAAAGAATTTGTCTAATTTTATGTCCTTATATTGAACTATTTATTCTAACACCATATGAAGTATTTATTGGTCATCTCTCCACAGGTTATAGTGTACCGAGTCTTACCTCTACCTGTATACAATATAATAGCCAGAATAGCTACTGCCCTATTCACAAATATATGTGCACACACAACATACACAAACACACACACCCACGTATATATATGCATGTACACTCATAAAACTACACACACACACACACACACACACATATAGATATAGATTATAGATATAGATATGCATGCACACACACACACATAAAACTACATACACACAAACACACATATGTATGCATGCACATAACACATACACAAATGCATACACATGCTTCCACTATGAGTGGATGAAGTTAAACCAGGCAAAGATCAGAAGGCCCAAACTGCATTCTCCCTTAAAAAACTGCCAAAAACACTTTTTAAAGTACTTTTTGCATAGTGGCAAGCCCCCCCTCCGCACTCTCCTGATCTGGAGGGTCAGCACCCCGCATGCCCTTAACATTTATATAATAACTCCACAGTTGCATTAACTCAAAGAATGGGGAAAGTACCCTTGAAAAGGACATCGCTGCTGGCACAGTTCCTGTGGATGAGCTCCAATCTTTGGCGGGTTGAATTTTAGGCAAATGAGGCTAGGGAATTAAATCTTTGTCCACTAGTAGGTTACCCACATGCACACACAAAACAAACATCGGACCGCACATATACACAAATACCCACATGCTTAAGATCATACACACACACACACACACACACACACACACACACACACACACACACACACACACACACACACACACACACTTGAATAATGTCTTAATGACAAAATGACTCTGTACTATTAAGGAGAAAAATAAGAATAAAGTTTAATTGCACACAAAATGTTGGTTAATGCACAGTTCATATGGTTTAGGGAAAGAAGCTACTCTGTTCTCATCAGTTGACTGATAAACATAATTAAGTAACATTTGCAGATAAATAGATACAGACATACTTAAGGGTCTTTTGCTTGTAAGATTCCTTTCAGGATATGACAGACTTAGATACTGATGTGCACTGCATGCGGTTTGGTCATGCACGTAACTGTTCATATGTGCCATGATTTATGTATAGCATGAAGATATATTGCTGGTAAGCATAAAATGTTGAGAATACAACTGGACTTCCATGAATTAACAAAAATAATAATCTTTTTTGCTTTAGATTCCTGATTCCCCTAATGACGTATAACCTTGGTAAGCACAGCATGCGTTATATAGATCGTATGAAGCATTTAAAAAGTAAATTTCATACAATTATAGGCATTTGCCAAATTCATGTTTTATTTCAATTTACTAAAATAAACTGCTTTCAGATAATATTAAACTATTTTACAAAAGTATGTACTACTTCAGTACAAAAAGTAAAACCCAGACCCCCTTTTATTTAATCAGAAGCAGATAGTATAATTTATTGTAGTTAGCCAATGTTTTTTATTTTATTTTATTTTTTATCTAACTACTGACAGTGGAAACAGAAATACTGAATTACCTTACATTGTGCACCAAGCTCCTGATGTGTAAGTGTGGCCATAAGACCATGGCAACAAGTAAAACATGTTTTTTTTTTTTTTTATTGGTAGCTTTATTTCGCTTGGACTAGTTCAACTGAAAACACTCTGGCCATCCATGTTAATTGACTGGTTTTGTTCTGACAGGATCAGAGATTTGTAGCAAAACTTATCATTCCCTTCTGGCAAGCTATTAGGGCCAGTCAGAATAGCAATAAACATCTAATTTATTTTATGACATACATAGAAGACAAACATATACATTTATATGTCGCTTGTTGCAATATAAATGCTAACTTGTACTTGTTTCAAAACTTTTAATGAATTATTTGCATTTCACAAGATTTATGAAGTAAACAGGAAAGCTCAAACTATTCCTTTAAACATATTTGTCATGTTGGCAACGGCAAAAAAAAAAATCTGGAAGATATTTGTATTTAGAAATAAATCATGAATATGTGCACCTCAAAATAGTTCATTTTGGTTGTTAATGGTTGATGGGCCCCCAGCACAGAATTTAAAGTTAAATTATGGAAAATCAAAAACAAACCTTATAATACTTAATCAAACATGCATAAAAATGTCAAGCGCAAATAAATTCTCTCAATTAACTCTCTTCAGATTGTGATTGCATTTACTAATTTAATCAACACTTGAATAATCTGAAGGCTTGGTAATGATGAATTACTTTGGTGGTGCACATTAGAGAATGTGCAGCTGGTGCGGCGATGTGGAATAGCATTCTATCTTTGGCAAAAAACATTGCTTGTTTTGTATACTTTTTTGTTAATGTTGGCTCACAAATGTGGTTGCTTTCTAAATATTAGTGTTTAAGGCCATGTTTTTCAAAGCATACAACAATGAAACTCTATCATTCAAACCAATAAGGTACAGTTTCACAGTGAAATAGCTGTTATACAGAATTATGAAATGAGAGAAGAAAGAAAAAAAAAAGGTTTTAAGTGTAATTAGTTTTGCAGTTTTTCTAATCAGTAAACATGTACACATGAACAAATGTTCAAAACACTGTCGTGTTACAAGAATTTATCTGGCATGTTATTGAACAGCCCTATAAAATGACGATAACAGAAGAACACCTATGATCATGCCTTCCTGAGCACTGTTATTACATTATATGCAGCTTCTCTACAGTCTCATACCCCACTCCCTTTCCCAGCAATCTACAGCATAACTGAACAATTAGCCTACCTTACAACAATCTCTACCAGTGTATTTCTGAAAGTATTGCTATCTCCATAAAGGACAGTATCTTATTATTTGTTTATTTGTTTGTTTGCTTGAGGCATTTTGTGTGTATGTTAAAACAGGAATTGGAGTGGTCCACATTGACCTTTCTATCCATGAAATTGGTTTACGGAATTAGTGCATATTTAGATAAATAAAGCAGTTCACATGCAAGTCTTTGTAAAAAAAAAAAAAACAAAAAAAAAAAAAAACAAGTACAGAACTTAAATAAAATGCTGGGTTGTACCATCTCAGCTTTTGAATGGATATAAAATAAAGTCAATGTCCTGGCAACAGGATAACAGGTCTTTCTTCTGGCAAACTGTTCTTGGTAAATCATCTCTTCTTCAGAACTGATGCACTGGGCCTCCAGCTCTTTCATAACAAGGCCAGATTCCTCTGGTTCTCCTCCACCTTCTGATTTAGGCTACTCAGCCCATTCTTTATATATACCTTTCACTGAAGCCTGTGTTTAATTCCCAGTGATACTTAGAGTTACCTTTAAATAGGTATCTCCTACACACAAAGGGAATTCAGAGAGCATTGATGCAACACATAAAACTAGACCTTCATACCCTTTATTGTCAAAAATACTCAGGCTATTATATTTGACACACCCTCCTGCTTGAAACCACTAGTTGCATGCCCTTGGGATCATAAGTATGCCATGGACAGAGCATGAACATTATTGTGGTTTGCACCAGGCCTGTGTTGACTGTTAAACTTGAAGGGCTGTGATGAAAAGGCCCATGTGTAGAGTTCAACATTATGCTCTTATTTCTAGTGGTATCACTGCAAGGGAGCATTGCCTGTAACAGTGGTGATCTTTCTACCTAGCAGGTAGTACATTAAGAAACTCATTGGCCACTTAATAGCCAAGCACTCAAAAATGAAATGGCTAAATACTTAGTTTCACTTCTTTTCAGTTTTCTACTCAAGTAACAAATTAAGTGCTCCTCCACACTCAGTCTGTAGAACAATATTGTGTCCAGACCCATGTCAGACACATCTGTATACACCACAAAAGGCTTAGTAAAATTACTCAATGCCAGAATGGGTTCCAAAAGGGAATGTATTTACATGTTAAAGGCAGCTTCTGCCTTCACAGTCTATTTAATCATCATGACTCTGGTCAGGTTGGTGACAGTGCATGAAATGGTGACACAATATGACAGATATTTTTATTAAACCTGGCCAAGACCAGAAAGGCCCTAACTTGCTTTTTCATCTAAGGAATGTCTATTCCCTTAGTATCTATATTTGCAACTTCTAGGGTATGATATCTCCCCTATTACATAACATACATATCTCACTTCTGCCATGACAAGTTTATTTTTACAGATATTCACTGTAAATCCTACCAGCCTAAGAGACTTAAGGACAGCTTGTGCTTTAGGTATGCCGTCTATCCCTATCTTCCTAATGTATGATCAAATCATTGAAATCTACAGCAGCATGGGGGTGTATGGTTTAAGGACCCCGTCTATTAACTGTTAGAAAGTGATTAGGGCACCATTAAGGCCAACTAGGAGGAAATTATATTTAAGCATGCTGCCAGGGGGTTGAAGCGGCAGATTTCCCTTTAGCTTTCTCAGTAACAGGAATCTGCCAACATGTTTTTGTTAAATCCAGGATGGTTAAGAAACTGGTCTTCCCTAACAGTTTAATCAGTTCACCTACTCTAGGCAGAGGCAGATCATAGTCAAATGAGATTCTAGGCAGGTTAAGGGACCAGGACCCCCTTGCCATACCAGTATGACATTACTGGTCTATCTTTCCTCAATTACCATAAAGCATTATTCAGTCTGCATACTATTTGTTCTTACTTTTTATAGTGATAACAGACATTTATATTTAATTTAAAACTTTTATTTTAACTATTACATCAAATGTATTGACAACCATTTGCTAAACAAAACAAACAACTCTCACATTGAAAAGAGAAAACATACTCAGCATCAAAACTTCTCTTATCTTAAATCTCACATTTATTGAAAGTACATATGGAAACCATTGAACTACAATATATACTGGCATACTAATTAGCTGCAATGTGAAGGGTGCACGGTTTCAAAGATAATGTATAATGCATTTGCTAACAACCTGACAGCCCACTGGACACAAGTGTCCCTTTTCAGGAGCAGATCAGGAAATGGTAAAGTGATTTGGTTAGAGATAACTAAAACTACAGGAATCAACTCATTAATACCCCGTTTACCACCATCAATGTTTTCCTTAATAAAATAATGACTCTGGGAAGCAGGAAACAAATAATAAATACTTAGTTCCTGTTTCCCAGCATAATTATGGTATAAGGCAAGGAATCAAAGGTAGTGCAGGGGCTTCACCAAATGAACCATGTTTTTTGGTACTATCCTTAGTTTCTTTGTTTTGTTGACTAACAATGTATTTATTCCTTGATTATGAGTAAAGTGGACAACATGAAGCTTATGATTTTAATGCTAATATTTTAGCTATGTACACCTTATATGTTTGCTTTTGGGTACACTAATGACAAATACATAAAGCATGACCTAGAACTGTATTTCATCTTACTGCTATGAGAACCATACAATGCAATCAATTCTACCCCATGCCTTCCCAACCTCTTAGCTCAAGAAACAGAGACAATAATCCAAAATCAAAAACAGATTTTAAATATTTACCATATATACTGAAAAATACTGGTATAACAAGTTTTGCTTTAGCAAGTATTTTCTGAAGGTTATGAAGTCTGAAACTCACGTTTGTCATAATTTTGTAACCAGAATCCACATTTGCTGGAAAACCACAAGGCTATAAGTATAAGGTAAAACTGGGGATAGCTGAAAACTATGCCCTCTGCACACACATGCACACACATACACATGAAGATGTGATCAACAATTACAGGCACTTCTGTGCCTGTATACCTCAGGATTCTACCCAAATCAGTGAATAAATATGGAAATAATGAACCAGAAATGTATCTCAGCTCACTGCTGTCAGAAGCACACAGCTTTTATGATGATACCCCTGTTTACTATTGTCTATTCCTTACTTTACACTGTAGCTATTCTGGAAGGCAGGAACCAAGCATTAAAATGCACACACACACACACACACACACACACACACACACACACACACACACACACACACACACACACACGTATGCACACACACTCACGCACACACACACACACACACACACACACACACACACACACACACACACACACACACACACACACACATGGGCGCTTCAATTACAGCCACTTGTATGACAAAGTACACCTCAGCTGTTTGCTTGTGATCAAATGAATGTACAAAGAAATAATGATCTAGAATTTTATTTTAGCTCACTACTATAAATACCATACAGTATGTATAGCCATGGTGGTACAGCGGTAGCATTGTTGCCTCCAGCAAGAGGTTCTCCTGTTCGATTTTTGGCTGTAGAGTCTTCTGTGTGGAGTCTGCATGTCCTCCCCACAGTCGAGTGGCCTCTGAAAGACATGCGTAAATGGGCGTGTCTTCGCCGAAGGTTGGGCATCGGGCTGGCAATTCGGCACCATAAAAATCTACTGCCAATCATTAGCAGACCAGAGTTCCGCTGTGGAAACCCCTAACTGGGAAAAACTGAAAAGACAAACAAATTATAAATACCATACAGTACAGCCCATTACAACTTCTATTTGCCCTCTCAACCTCTTAGAGGAAGAACCAGACACACATACATAAAATCAGGAACATATTTTAAATATTGCTCTTATATTTTTAGAAAGTTGCTAATATAATGGCTTTTGCATTAGCAAAAATTTTATGAAGGATATGGAGTATAAAACTGTAGAACTAGGGCATATACAGTATCTATCATGGGAAAAGAACCAGAAAAATGGAAACAGCTTTAAAATCTGTTAAACACTTCTCACTGATACACACACACACACACACACACGCACACATACACACACACACACACACACACACACACACACACACACACACACACACACACACACACACACACACACACACACACACACACACACACACACACACAAAACACCATCAATTTCAGACACTTGTATGACTGTACAACATGTAAATATGCTTGAGATCAGGTGAATTAATAAATAGATAAATAATGGCCAGGAATGTATCAAAGCTCAATGCAGTCAGAACCATACAGTGCAAACCACTGCAGCTCCTCCATGTCTCTCATCTTCTTAGTCAAAGACCCAAAATCAGGAACAAATTTTAAATATTGATCTTATATACTTAGAGCATTGCTAGAATAACAAGCTTTGCATTAGCAAGCATTTTCTGAAGGATACAGAGTCTAACACTTATATTTTTATCATTATTTAGTGACTGCAATCCACAATAATTTGCCAGAAAAATGCACATTTTGCAAAGAACAGATCACAAATATGAGACGAAAAATGGGGATAGTTGAAAAAAAACTATGCCCTCTGTGTGCTTACATAAACACACATGCACGCACGCACACACACACACACACACACACACACACACACACACACACACACACACACACACACACACATACACACACACACACATGCATGCATATGCATGCACACACACGCATGCACACACACGCACACGTGCACTCATGCACAGCACCAATTTCAGCCATCTGTATTACAGTGCACATTAAGTATCTGGTTGAAATCAAGTGAATGAGTGAATACATAAAATAATGTCACAGAAATGTAGATCAGCTTGCCTCTGTCAGAAACACACAGTGCAACCCATTGCAACTTCTCTTTTACCTCTCAACTTCTTAGTTCACGGATCAGAGGCAAAGATCCAAAATCAGGAACAGATTTTAAATATTTTTCTTATATCCTGAACCACACCAATAAAATGAAATCCATGCCATATGGTGTAAAAAAAACAACCAATTAAAAAAAAACAACAGACACTGTGAAATTCTTGCAAGAAGGATTTAATTACAAATTAAGCACTTTCATCTTATGTTACAGGCTTCATTGGAATAAAACCAATATAATGTTGTCACATCAAACTAGAAAAATCAGTAGTCGCAATACATTATCATTATTATAATACAATAGTACGTGTTCTTGTTTCAACAAGTTTGTATTTTTTATCATTGAAAAATTGGTCAGACAACACAAGCATGATGGTAACTGGCAACCCTATTTCCTTAACGCTGGCAGCTATTACTACAAGTGGGTAGGAAGCCATAGCTAAATGAAAGTACATCAATTAATTGTGTCCTGCGTAAAAAACATGATACTATTTGATTGCTTATTTTACTACATGTGAGTACTGATTTTTTAATCAGAGAAATCCGTAACAAATAAAACAAAGGGGTATCATTTATAATTAAATCCTTCTTGCAAGAATTGTATAGTGTTTTTTATTTCTCTTATACACTTAGAAGGTTGCTAGGTTAACAAGCTTGGCTTTAGTATTTTTCTGAAGGATACTGAGTCTGAAACTCACATACCTGTCATTATTTAATGACTACAAATTCAGTCCACAAAAAATTACCAGAAAGCCACAAATTTTACAAAGAATAGCTAACAATATCTCTCAACTTCCTGCTCAAGAATTCTGGACAAAGCCAAAAGCAATGGGGGGGGGGGGCAAATTCCCAAAAACGGACACATTCTAAATATTATCTATTTGTTAATGGGGAAACCCATTGGACAAAATGCTCTTTTCCGAGCAACCTGGGATCAGCATTTGCTTGTCTAGCTGAAAGTCATGCACCAGGTAAATGGATATGGAAGAATAAAAAGCCTGTACTTTTGGGTATGTAAAGCAGTTCATTAACAGCTCAGAGCCTTAATCCTCTACACTAAGAACCAAACTGCTGTAATTACCTTAAAAATTTAGCAGAACAGGTGTTGTATGGACATTCATTTTCTTAAACAATAAGACATATGAGACTCTAATGTCTGGAATTATTGACTAATGGTAGCCCTCATTAATTTACCAGAACATCAAATATTTTACAAAGGGTAGCAAAACTAAAAGAGAAAAAATCAGAAATGAGCTTCAATATCAGGGACATATTACAAGCAGAAACTCTAATTTACTTTAACAAGTTAAGAGAATAATAGATGTTGCATAAACATGCATTTTCTAAACACAAGACTTAGGAAACTCTAATGTCTATCAGTACTGATTGACTGTAATTCTTATTAATTTCCCAACAATCAAACATTTTAGGAAGGACAACAAAAATATCAGGCAAACTCAGAGAGATACTGCAAAATCAGAGGCAGACCTTTGCCCTGAACATATAACACACAAACATGCACGTACATACACACACACACACACACACACACACACACACACACACACACACACACCTCCATGGCTCCCCTATATTTACCTGCACTGAAACTACTCCCATATGAGTGAAGGTGTGACTGCCATCTTTTCATGGAGTTTACTTTTCCTCCTAAGGCAAAATTTTACACAGACGAGTGAGTAATTTGGGATTCATGGACATTTATGGGAGATATCCATGGTTAATTAGCATTAGACACACCCGCAAATTACCACATTAGCATGCAGCTTCACCCATAAGAACGCTTCCTGTACTAAGTCTCCTTTGGGGAAAAGCCTTAGCAGTAATGCAGTCTAAGAATCAAAAAGGCTAAGTATGAAGTGGAAACATTCTAAGACAAAGCTTCACATCACACTGAGCCTTACTCAATCCCAGAGACAGTAAAAATGCGTCAATCATTTTAATGTTTGATATTTTGCACTATAGACATATAATTAAATATCTGTATGCATATCTTTGTGTATGTGCATACGTGTGTGTGTGTGTGTGTGTGTGTGTGTGTGTGTGTGTGTGTGTGTGTGTGTGTATGTATGTGTGATCAACCACAAAACGTTGATTCCGCTGCATAGGTAATGTGCCTAGTTTTTTGTATTTTGTGTTTTGATTTTCTGTGGACTATCTTTTACTGTACAGTATTTCAACTGTTTAACATTTGAAATGTATTCCATATAGCCACGTGTATTTATTCATCTATAACCATATCTATATAGAGAGAGACAGATATACAGTTCCTTTCTTATATGTTAATCGACTGATTGATTGATATTTTTACTTATTTATTTATTTATACTCTGCAGTCCTCTAGTCAGTTTCATCAAAGATCATTTTTTGAGCATTTTCATTAGAGATCAACTGATCAAAAGGATCTTTTACATCTTTTCCCAACATTCTGTGATGTGACCTCAGTATTAGTTATAATTAAGTAGGTAATGTGTGACATTTACTCTTACTAGGGAGGCAGGGGGTCAATATCCCCATAAAAAACAAAGAATCCACTTATAACAAAACTAGTTAGCTCTTTTTACAGTTTTCATAGTACCATAGACACACATGCACAAACACATATATTTTATATAGTATATATTGTAATGTGGTGTATACACTCATAGACAAATACACACAAAACACCTTGGATAATGCTACAATACAAACAGAAAATTGATTTCAACAACTGGCTTTGTAATTCGTGTCATGAAAGAGGAATCTGGTTTAGATCAGCAGGGACACATCTGCCTGCTTTGTCTGGGATGGCCTGCAACTTACCCCACAGGGCTTCTGCATATTGCCTAAAACACTGACTACCCCACAATGCCTTTTTGTTCACAGTGACTTTGCCTTTTTAAGGCAGAGTCAGTCTTCTAGACCTTGCAACTTAATAAATTTAGTGCACCCTACTTATGAAGACTCCAGTCTTCTTGACTGCATCCTCATTAATATAGCACCTATCTTCTCTGTACCTAAATTCACCCCTTCCATGCTCAAATCAGACAATGAAGCCACCACATTTTCACTAGGAACCCAGCACAAGGCTGCAACCACCATCCCTGTTGTATTCCATCAGTGATTTCTCAAAGACCAGTCTCCAAGCACTCTCAGATGATCTAATACAATTTAAAAGGTTTTCTGGGCAAGGGGACCGGCTACCTAAATTAGACAACTACACCACTGAATTTTACTCCCACCTGAATTCCTGCATGAAGGCCTCTTTCCTCATCTACACATGTATGATGACAAATTTAAAAATAGAACCCTGTGGTAGAATCCTGTTGTCAACAAATTCTACAATAAAAGAAACAATAGCTCTAAATAATGAACTCATTTCTCCTCTTCCTTAAGTAATCTTAATAAGGTATGCACAGAACTCAGGCATAATCAAACAGAGTATGATCTGAATATCAACACCTCCTTCAGGGGCAATCAAAAATCCTTAACTATGTTATATTTTTTTATATTTCTGAGCACAATTAATTTCTAAAGTAATAGCACTGTAATGAGCTGATACCTAACAGTACTACTCTTTCAAATCTGGAAGACATCACCAGTGTACCCATAAACAAATCTAGTCCCAACTTTACCCAACTTTCACACATCCCAGTTATCCTCCATTTCTAACTTGTCCATGCCACCTGACAAATGAGTTTGAAACATGTCCTAAAAGCTCTCTACAAAAGCAAAAACACTAGCTCCATTGGACCAGACAACATACTGGACTGTCTCCTGGTCAGCAATTACTGACCCACTCATAAAACTTTTTAACCTCTGTCTGAATATGTGGCTCAGGCTTGGAAAATGGCCATTGTAGTACCCCTATACAAAAGTGAACCTACCATGAACTGAAAAAAATATAAACCTATTAGCCTTACCAATATTATCTGGAAAGTAACGGAGCTCATAAATAATGATATAAGAAGCCTACAAGCTCATGATCTCAATGAGCTCAGCTTTGCAAAGGTCAGACCCTCTCTATTTCCAGATGCAGCTCTCTGCATCAAGCACAATCTCCTTTAAGAGCACACAGGGAACACACTCAGTCTGGGGGCTGGGTTTCCATCTCTATCTCTTTCTCTCTCTCTCTCTCTCTCTCTCTCTCTCTCTCCAGGCCCCCAGTAAGACTCCCCACTGGCATAGCTGAAGAGTTGAGTCCTCAGCTGAGTGCCCAAGCCAAGTCTGTCACCACTCTCTCTATGAAACCAGTGCTCTGTGTCCCTGCCCCCAAGTAGCTGACACACACTTTTTGAGATTTGATTTTCACACACACACACACACACACACACACACACACACACACACACACACACACACACACACACACACACACACCTTGGAAAGGCTGGCACAGATTTAATAGCTATGCCCCTGTGCCCAGACTATAAGGTAGTTACTGAACAAGACACTCCAAAGCCAGCTACTCTAAGGTTCTTACAAGGGTAGTCAATTATACTGAGTGAAATTAATACTAATACAAAAGGTAATGTTTACCAAAAAGGAAGGCTTTTGGGAGTGGCCACAGTGTCACCAAATAAATATAAGTACTCCCAAAAGTAAAAATATTCTCTAAAAGACCAGTCACAATGAAAAGTTTAAATATATTTCATAATAAATAATAAAAGAACATGAAAATACTAAATATCTGTTTACAATAAACACCAGAGTTTCAATCACAGGAAATATTAAAAATAACACAGATGAATAAATTCAGACAGATGCAGAAAAACAGTACTTAACTAATCTCACTATATTTTCCTGACTGATATAAAGAATTATTATTCCCTGGTTACATACTAAATAAAGTGGGTCTATATTACAACATTGAAATGTAATATCAAACACCTAAACATCGAGCCGTATTCATCAAAATGCATTTATGCGAATCGATGAATACTTCCAGGGCAAAGATGTAGTTGGCCAACTACATGGTGTTGCCCTTTTCTCCACTGCAGTGTGATCTCAGAGTTGGTATATTTAGTTAGGATTCGCGTAAATGTGTTTTGATGCATATGGGTTGATGTTTAGGTGTTCGATATTACGATGTTTCGACGTTGTAATATAGACCCAATAAAACAAGTTAAGGTAAAGTGGGTGAGAGATCCTTCTATGTCAGGTTCCAAAAACAGACTGCTCTTAAACTTCTGTCTCATCTTGTATTAAAACATAATTTTAGTCCTGGATTACAGAATGACATCACATACATCTGGTCATCTGACTCTGGTTCCAATACTACCCCTTCCTAGCAATTGAACCAGAATCTAGCATGTGTCAATAATGCACACACACAGAGCTTTGATCTGTTGCAGCTTGTGGAAGTCATAAAACAATTTTAAACTTCCATCCTTCCAGAGTAGCAATTAGTTCACCCCCAAGGCCAATACAGAAGGCTTCCTAGTACAGACATTTTGCCTCTGGCTGCATTTAGACCTGTGAGATTCAATCTTTATGGCCTATACAAAGTATTTTTCAAAGTTAGCTGGGCTGATATTAACCTCTTCTCTTCCAGTATCCTTTGTTACAATGTGTTCATTTCAATAGATACCATACAGTCTGACATACAGGTACATTTCTTTTTCTGTCAAGCAGGACCCACTGTTGGTACATTGTTTAACACAAGCAACTTTACAAATACATTTTCAACACAAACACATGTACAAATCAATAAATTATATATTGTCTTATCAAATAATTTTGTTATGTTTGACAGTGAAATTTACCTTCAGAAAATTAGTGTGGCAGTGGGCTCACCTTGTGGAGCAAGCTTTGCTAACATGGTGATGGTCCATTGGGAACACCAACATGTATTTGGGGATTTTGAAGTGTTGTCATTGATTTGTTTTTACACTAGATTTTTAGAAAACATTTTTATCTTATTTAAAGGAAATAAAGAAGCTGCCAACCACATGACAAAACCTTTGAATAACACTACTATTTTTTTTAGGTTTACAAGTAACTTCCAGGAAGAACGGATTTCATACTTAGATGTTGACCTTTGGAAGGACACAGTTAGGAAATTATACAATGCAAGAATATATCGTAAAGAAACTTACTCTAACTCAATGTTACATTTTTCTAGCTTGCACCCACTTTATCAAAAAAGATCAGTCGTTAAGGGTCAGTTAGTGCGTGCAGTGAGAATGGTTACAGAAGAAAAAACATTTCTTGAAGAATGTGACACTTTAAAACAGATGTTTCTACGTAGAGGGTACCCTGAGTCCTTAATTATGGAATTGACTACTGAAGTACAGCATAAAAGGTGAGCTGGTATTTATAAACCCATTTTAGGTATGGTCCAAACAACAAGTAGGCTGGATAGTGTCACTTTGGGCAATATTGGTACTATAAGAACCAGATACGCTAGGCAAAATCAAAACGTAGGTTTCACTGTTAGTTTTACTACACCATTCAGTTTGGATGCATACAGTATTAGAGATATTTTAAATAAGAACTGGAATATATTGTTGATTGAAAGGGAAGTAGTTAGTAAAGTAGGTGAACACCCCATTACTATATTCAAGTGGGGTAGGAATATGAAATCATTACTGGAGGTGCCCAAAGTGACAGCCTTTAGAACACCAGGCATGTACAAATGTGAAGCTTGTAGTTTTTGTAAATACATGTCTTCAGGTCATTCTTTTACCATTCGTGACAGGTTGTATAGAGTCAAAGGAAGATTCAACTGTAATTCTAAATCTGTCATTTACCTTGCCCAGTGCCAGGTATGCCCGGCATTTTATGTTGGGAAAACCAACAGGAAATTGAAGGAAAGGGTGTATGAACACACCTATAGTATTAGTAAGGGTAAAATAGAGAATGCCTTGGCAAGACATTGTATTAGTTATTCTGGTCATACCTTTCATTTCAGAGTTATTGAGCAGATTGTTCCTAATATAAAAGGGGGTCCCTTTTCGCTAATACTTGAAAAACAAGAGGTTTTATGGCAATTAGGTCTAGACTCCTGCAGAAAATCAGGCTTGAATGAAATCATCTCAATTTCTTGTATTTTGAAGTTGAGAAGTCTTATTGGGTGACTGGCTGCTGATTATTAATATGTAAATGTTTTTAAATTAATTTTTGCAAAATTGGTTTTGATTGTATGAAATTTAAGTTAAAGTAGTTTTATATTTTACTTCAACCAATATACAGCTTGCGGGGTCATTAATTTATTGATTTCATGAATAGATGTTTGCAGTTCATAATAGACCGAGTGTTTGTAACTGTATAATTTATTTTTATACATTTTTAACATTTTCATACGTTTTAACAACACTAGATTTTACGAAGGAACTTAGGTTCTGTTAATTTGTTAATTGATGTGATAATGTGTGGGCAAACTTGATTGGTAAACCTTGTATAAGGGAAGGAGTTTGTATGTCTTTTAAACAGAAAGGTTTGTGAATGTAATTTTGTCTGAAGAAGTCCCGTCACTTGACTGGACGAAAAGCACTTCATGTTGAACTTTTGCATTTATTTTACTAAATATTTGTGTTTATTTCAGTACCTCTCATGGCATCGTTTTTATTTTTAATGCTTATAATGCACCAGGGTAGAATAGTGGGGTTAATTATAAAGCAGTTTTACATAGAAAAGTTTATTATAAAAAATATAAACAATGTTTGTTTAATTTGTTGATTGTATTAGAAATGTTTTTCACATTTTTTATACTTTTAAAGTATGCGTGCCTTTTTTATAGGAAGTGTTTTGATTAGTTGTCCATAATTAGAGTCAGTACTTGATGATGGGAACGGGAGTAGTTTATTCTGAAGAAAGCCTTTAATTCATGGCAGGAAGCACTTAATCCTTGGAAATAAAAACTTTGTGGACTTTTTATGTTATTCGCCTATCATTTTTTGCTTTCACAGCATAGTGTTTTGTTTTTTGATTTTTTTTTTTTTTGCACTACTTGAACTTGGAGGCATTTATATAGTTTTATATTTGATATACAAATGACATATAATTCTTTACAAAATGCCAGCTAACTATTCTGACATATGTTACACATTCACTGCCCTACTTCTCCTGACATAGTTGGCAATACCTCACATCACCAAAGAAACAAATAATGGGACTTGTGATGGCTAGGCTGTTGGCTGAGTATTTCAAATGTATGAATCTATAAAAAAATACACACACATGCACACACACACACACACACACACACACACATATATATATATATATATATATATATATATATATATATATATATATATTAGGCATGGATATAAACAGAAAAATAGACACACACACACACACACATACACACACACACACACACACACACACACATACACACACACACACACACACTCACACACTCACACACACACACTCACACTCACACACACACACACACACACACACATACACACACACATGCATATGCAATCATTGTGGGGATGAGATACAGAATGTAACACATAAGAAGCAGAATGCATGTATCAACAGTGTCTGTTCTCTATGTTTGGTTATTATTTCCTTATGGCCCTTCAAATTTTGCTATCACTGCTAAGACATTGAGCTCAGATAGGATACAAGTAAACTTAGACTCTATCTGTGATTATGGGATTGTACATTATGGCAGTGTATCGTCTTGCCATTTTGGGTAATGCTATAGAATCAGAAAAAGTCACTTAATTTCAGATATGGCTTGATCCAGGTTGCCAATTCCTCAAATTATAAAATCCGTATATACAGCAGAAAAATAATTACAGAATATTGCGTGATAGCTGCCTCCCTCAGTTTGTATCTGTGTACTGTCTTCCTAAATAGCACATTTATGTTTAAGTCCATAAGTCACTAACACCCCCACCCTTACCTCCCCCCACCTAGACTCTTAACCCAACTATACTACCGCCACTACTAACCACAGTCAGAAATAGCTAGTTATTTTTACATACTTTAACATTTTGTCTGACAACTTAGTTACTAATATTATAAACGACAAGAAACTATCTTAACTTGCAACATTTACTGTATATACTGTTGATAATCAATATCTTGTTATTGTATTAAAGCCAACAACCTGCAATGTCATTTACTATTGCTGCAACTTTGTATCTCTATTTGTCATGTACATGATGTGGAGCTTTTTTCCCTGGGCATCCGCTGAAAAAGGATCTGCGTCCATTCAGAATTTCCCAGTAAACAAATGTAAATAAATAAATAAAATAACTTGTAGAGTCCTCTCAAGCCTCACCCTGTAGTTTCAATGCAAGCATGCGTATCCAGTTACCCATCCTTCTAGCAATGTGCAAGCGTGCTTTTTACAGGGTGTACATTTGTGAAAGAGGCAGTAGCAAACCAAAAAAAAAAAAAAATAGCACAACAGCATTCATAAAAAATGCATTAATCCTGTTAGGGCTGTACTATGATGGTTAGCATGACAGTGCCTTTCCATTCCATACAGAAATGTGAAACTAAATTAACATTTTTTTTTAATTGTGAATGTTAGCTGTACTGGGATTTTCATGAAATAGCAGATTTGTTAAGATGTTAGAAGATCTATGAGCTATACATTTTTATGCAATATGCAATGTATTAAACAGTCCCTATAACCCAGAAAATATATTCTTTGGGAAAAAATATATGCAACACTGACATCTGGTGGTAAATGGAAAAAACTCAGCCCATCGATGGAAAAGGAATCAATAATTGGGAATAGTTGCAGAATCAGTAATTTCTGTTGATTTAGCATGCAATTTTGATGTCCCAGCAAAATATATGCAACATTGATTTTGACTTTTGACTGTTCCATTTATTTTAAATCATCCTTAAAGACTCTTATCTTAAAGCATCATAGCAATGGAGTATTTAAGACTCTATCCAAAGATGAATATCAGTAATCCAATAGACGTAGAAAGCAGTAAGCTGCTAATTTATTTAGGATCTGCTACATGTGCTTGAGACACATTTGCTCTAGACACACATCCTCACTGCCACTCTCTCCTTTTGGCAAGTGCTGCAACTCCTAGTGACTCATTTCCTGTAAATTAAATCTCCCTAACAACACCCTGATCCCACCCAGTGCCTAACCCTAAACTCCCTCATTTCTCCCTAAACCTAAAATCCCTGTCCCTCCTTCCTGACCCTAAAGTTCCTATAACTCCCTAAACCTAAAATCCTCTTCCCCCCTCCCATTCCAGATCATTCCCTAAAGCTGAAATTCCCTTTTCCCTCCTACCCATGATCCCATTCATGATTATTCCCTTAACCTAAAATGACCTTCCTCTTCCATAACCCTAAAGTCCATATACCTCCCCTAAACCTAAAATCCTATTTTCCCCTTCCCATTCTGGATCAGTCCACAAACTTAAACCTAAAATCCCCTGCCCCCCTCCTATATATGATTGCTCTCTAAACCTAAAATCCCCATCCCTGTCCTAACTCTGAAGTCCACACGATACTCCTTCTTCCACTCCCTAAATCTAACAACGCCCTGCTGTCTCCCCTTCTCCACTTACCTGGTCCACAGCAACCACTTGCTTCCATTCCTGGGATGTGAGCAGATGGTGCAGCAGATGCATTGTTGAACTCACATCTGAGCTCAAGCGCAAGCAGCTGGTCAGAAGATGTTACAGCCACTGAATTCCTGGATGTGAGTTCCTGGAATTCGAGAAGTTGGGGCTTCAGTGTCTGTGGAACTGCAGACTGATTGCATGCAACATACAAACAAATGGCAAAGTTCGAATTGTAATATCAACATTTTGCAAAAAAAAAAAGTACTGTCTTGAAAAGCATATTAGAGATAAAATTTGCTGAGTCTATACATACATTTTAAAAGAGAAAAGTGGTGAACAGTTTACAGGCATAAACCAAGCAAAGTAGTTTCAGTGACAGTGTGTAGTTTACAAAGATTTCACAAACACAGTGCTGTTAAAAGTCAATGACTTAGGTCAGTCTTCACATTAGAAATGTTTCCTTTATTTTAATATTTCATATTAGGTAATGAATATCCGCAAACAGGTGTCACTTCACTGAGACATAAATCTTAGTGGCAATGGTTGATTTTTTTCAGAACAGAATTGGCAGCTAAATGAAACACTGCAAAAGCAACACAAAGCAAATCTGACAATGGCAGACCACATAGTTCATTTCACCTCAGCCGAGGTGGTTTCTTCTGGAATATTCTTTCCAATCACAACTGACAATTTGATTATGCAATGATTCTTTCTTTCATAGCTCAGATTTGTCACACCCCAAAAAGGTTCTAAAACTCTAAAAAGGTTCCCATGATCTCATACTGTAACATAACGTAATTTCCCTTCATTTAAGATATAATTATATTCACACAGCTTTTGTTATAATTAAGGTTGAAACACAATGGTAAAATGTTTGCTTGTTTATACCTCTTCTCCTAGTCAACAATGTTGCACAATATTCTTTTCTTTATAATATGCAAAGCATAGCTATGATTTATCTACAGCTGCAATATTCATCTGTAACATTATTTCTGAAGCAATTCTCACAAAACACAAATATGTTTTCTGGCCTAGCTTGCTCAGAGTAATTCCTACAATAAGTCTCACAGAACACAAATGCATTTTCTGACCTAGCTTACTCAGAAACAATGCAATTACATTTTTATACACTTAATTGGCAATCAATTTGCAAGGATAGCATGTTGATCATATGAGGCAGTGTGGCCTCTCTACAGATCACAGAGCTTCTCTTCCACAAGCACTAGTTATCTGAGTCACAATTTGTCAAGGATAAAATGTTAAAGAATGCTTACTGTTGGAAGTCAGGTACAGTTTCAATAGTGAGCACTTTTTCATGTTTGTTGAACCACAGGATTGGTACATATATGTTTTGGGGTTGCTGGATGGGGGAATTATCCCCTGCAAAACACACTTACAGTAGCGTTTTCAACCTTGTGTGTTTTGAGCATTCGTTTTTGGCATTCTGGTTTGCTAGCTTTTGTATTGCAAGCAAGGCAATACAATATGTAATACATTCCATAATTGTGCATTTATATACAAAGCATCTTATAAAGATAGCCTGGCACAAGGCATACATTTCAACTGTCCAGAGTTTTGCAGAATGTCCAGATTTTTGCCTCATATTTTTGGACTGTTCCTCATAAAATATGTAATTTTTTTCAAGTTTTTGTGGCAAATCAGTTAGGATTGAATTCACTAAATATTTACAAGCATTTGAGTTTCAGGCTTCATATCCTTCAGGAAATGTATGGTAAATACAGGACATTTTATTCTAGCAACTAAGTTTATAAGAGCAATATTTAAAATTAGTCCCTATTTTGGGGCTTTGCCCCCCCCCCATTATTTTTGGCTTTGTCCAAATGTTTTATTCTAAGAGGTTGAGAGCTATGGCACAAGATATGAGACAAATTCATGAGACAGTAGTGGGAGGTTGAAGTCCATCATTCGATAGGATAATGAGATGAAATGAAAGGCCTAACAGATACAGACATTGAGAACCTTAGTATCCAGCAGTCTGGAAAAGTTTTATTTTTTTACAAAATATAGAAAACAAATAAGCTGATACACAACAGCACCAAATGTGATGTTTGCCTGTTAACATCCACTCCCATTGCACATTCCCTCCCTTGCATAATCATTTTCACTTTGCATTAGCTCCAATGGGAGATTAATTATTACAGGACAGGTGAGTATTTTGCCATTAACCAGGTCTGTACATTATGTACATCTAAAGTTCTCAAGAAGTCAGACAGTGATACATTCAATAGTGATGTGCCAGCCAAAAGTCGCTTACAGTGGTGGTCTGCACTTCAATAGCCCAGCTTATTATACCCCATAATACCAGTGAAACTCACAGACAAGTGATAGTACAAATCAGTGTGCAGTAAAGGGGCTTTGTCAAGATACACACCTCCAAAACATAATAAAATGCTTAGATTTCTTCTCTACACATACCACTTAAATGCTTGACACTGGAATATTTTTATTAGCATCCCATGATTATCTTAACAAATTGTCCTCAACATATATAGTGCTAATATTAACTAACTGTCATGCGGTCAGGTGCCCACCATCAGAATAACTGTGTTAGTATTATATTTCTAACATGCTGTACTGTCTCTACCACACAGCAGCACATATAATCCTGTTGTTACCTACTTCTGACGTAGAGTCTGGTACAACATTTGTAGTAATACAACTAAGTGAATACTGTTGATACTACTAGGAAAAGTTTTTTTGGTAAGGTAATATGTTGGACTGGGGTACGAGGCAGAGTCCACCTTACTCTGAGTGGTAATTTGTCTACTTCTGTGCTGATGATTACCATGTAAAAGCATTAGTTGATAGTCTGCTGCTGTCATTTTTGATGGTGCACCGGATTGTTAAATCACAATAAGTCATTCAACATGCAAGCCACAATATATACAAGTTCGTTTTTAAAAAAGACCACATTCTTCCCATCATAAGGGCACCAAATATCACATAAATGAAATTAAAATGATTCAAGCTAGCCCACAAAGAAGAAACCTTTACCAATAGTATTTTATGTTTGCTATATTTGTTCTGGTTTAAGCACTTGGGTTCCAAATCAGTTATTTTACATTAGGAAGATTTGTGATCTAAACTCTTGTGGCATGACAGGATAGCCTACACCCTTCTAAGCTGGGAATTTCTGGTTGAAGGCTCATTGTGTCTGTTATTCAGAAAGTGTCTTAGTTCTGGTTTAAGCTCTTGGGCTCCAAACCAGTTATTTTACATTATGAAGGCTTGTGATCTAGTCTCTTATGGCAAGACACTGTAGCCTACACCCTTCTAAGCTGGGAACTGCTGCTGAAAGCTTATTGCACATGTTATTCAAAGTGTCTTTGTTCTAGTTTAAGCACTTGTGCTCACACTAGGAAGGTTAGTGGTCTACACTCTTGTGGGAGTACTCTACTGAACTGCTGCTTTATTTAAACTGTTTTTGCTGTTGTAACTGCAATTTTCTGCACTTTGAATTTCTAGTACATCTGCATTTTATAGCATAGGCTAGATTCAGGCTTGCTGAATCTAGACTGTTTGGTATCTTCTGAGCACTAAAACCAGCCATCTTACATTAAGAAGGCCCCCCTGCAATCTTGTGGTAAAAGTTGCAGCCAAGGACCCATCTGAGTTGTGGATTGCTGGAATAAGGCTCAGTCTTGGGCTTTCCCTTTGGTTACTTTGTTTAAAATCATTTAAATTCACTTGTATTTAACTGTCACGTTTGTGTGGGTTTGTGGTAAGCTTACTAGAGCTGCTCAGAGATTGCTCTGTTGTCCTGCAAGCAAATAAGGTGTGCATTGTGAACAGTTTTCTACCCCTATCCCTCCATAGAGTAGCCGCTTTTTGTTAGTCTTACAGCAAAACCTGGTCCATCTAGCCCACTCCCCACTAGTTACTACAGTATATACCTGCCATAATGGATGGACAATTTCCCACCATTTCTCCACCCAGCCTGATTGACATAGAGACCCTGATGAAATTAGCAATTACCTCATGTATAATGACAACCATTTACTCCTAAAACAAACAAATACAGTATGTGACAGATGTATTTATTCTATGGATTTGGAATCAATTCTCTCACATAACAAACCAGATATCAAACAACTTGTCAACACATACACTTCACCTCTTGCGCATAACCAGCTCACAACACATAAACCCACATACATGGAGGCACGTGCTAGAAGCCTACCTAAAGATCAGAGACCTCCCAAGTGCAAACCTACTGCACACACTACAGACCGAACAGAATCCACTACACATAATAATACACGCACCAGTGTCTCAGCCAATAAGCCCCTAAGGCAAAACACCTCAAAACCAAATGTCTTGGTCATAGGCGATTCCACAGTGAGTACGCAGCTGTCCCCCTCACCAGGATGGACAAGGAGAAGGTCATGGTCAGCTGCCTGTTAGGTGCCAGGATCCAACAGATCATGCACGCATTCAAGTCTCTCAACAACAAGTACCATTATGACTCTGTTATAGTGCATGTTGGAGTGAATGACTTGAGGCATACCTCACTGGACTATATGAAGAGAGACATGATTGAGCTCTCAGATTGTGTGTCCCAGGCAGGTATGTCCCTAGCCCTAAGCACCATTCTACCCTAACTCAGGATGATGCCTCATTATAAACAAAAAATGACTGACTTCAACAATTGGCTTAGCTTCTGGTGTCAATACACAAATGTCCTGTATAAACACCTATACAAATGTATAGACTCAGCTGTACATGAACAGACTGAAAAGCCCTCACAAAAAACAAGCCACCCTGGTGGACATCACACATAAACAGGTTATAGAACAAGAGGAAGAAACTGTCTAAGAACAAGAGGGAAGTGACTCAGCAGAGGAAAGACACCCTCCACAGCTTGAACAAGCAAATTAGATGTCTTGTAAAGCCCTCTAAAACCAATTACAAAGCTAAATTCCCTAGCTAAGGATAATCACAGGGCATCCTTTAGTTACATCAGAAATCTAAAAGGGAAGGCCCAGCTTTGTGCCAAACTAGTGGTGGATGGCATCACTCATACTGACCCTGAGGATATCGTCAACCTGCTAGCAGACAAATTTGGTGCAAACTTCACCCCCCCAACCCACCAGACATACTTTAAAGCATACATGTCACCAGTCCTCTACCTACTATCTCCAAAGAACAGGGCATAACCACACTCTCCATGGCCAAAAACACAGATTCTATGGGACCAGATACCATCCCAGGTTACCTACTAAATGGAATAAAACAGGATCTAGTGGAACTACTTGGCACTTTGTTCAACCACAATCTAAGTACTGGCTTTGTCTCAGAAGAATGGAAAACAGCAACAGTAATTTCCTTGTACAAAGGGGATCCATCAACCGACCCTGGAAACTATAGACCCATAAGCCTAACCAGCCTTATCTGCAAGGCCATGGAGAGAATCATCATGGACCTTATCAACAAAGGCATAGGTGAACTTCAAACTCTTGACCCAAACCAGTTTGGCTTTGTTAAGGGTAGATCATGCGTATTATACCTGGTGGACTTCTTTGAAAATGTCACCAAAGCCCTGGATGAAGGCAAAATAGTGCATACAACCTATTTTGACTTAGCCAAGCCTTTTGACACAATCCCCCACTTAGACATCATTGAGAAACTCACCCAGCTGGGAATTAACTCATATGTCACTAGATGAGTAGCCAACTGGCTCACCGACAGAATGCATACAGTCAAAGTTGAGGATTCCACCTCTACCAGCAGATCAGTTACCAGTGGCCTACCACAAAGATCTGTGCTGGGCCCCCAAATGCTTGGAATCTATTCCTCAGGAGTCCAGGTGAAAATAGATGGCCTGTGGCTTACCAAGTTTGCTGATGACCGCAAACTGGATACAATGATTGAGTCCCCCAACAATGCAGGCATACTACAAAAATGGGTTACACAAACAAATGATTGGTGCCAAAGCCAAGGACTTAAACTAAACGCAAAAAATGCATCCCTTTCAGCAAAGGGGAAGTCCGTGCAAATTACAATATTAATAGAACTTCCCTTAGCTCAAACCCTGTAGTGAGAGATTTGGGAACACAGGTTGATAGCAACCCTAACTTTGATCACCATGTGTCCACAAAGGTAAGGAAGGCCTTCTATGTTGCACATCTCATAAGTATGGGCATCGTACCCAGAGCTAAGGATGTTATAACTCCCCTGTACCCATCCCTCATCAGACCACTAATAGAGTACAACAGTCCCTTCTGTATGTACTATGTACCTCACCAGATACCTGCAGCAGCTGGAGAGACCTCAGAGGTTTCTCACCAAGAAAATTCAGGGCCTTCAACACATAACCTATATGGACAGACTGAAGGCCCTGTCACTGTACTCTGCATCTTATAGACTGCTGAGAGTTGACTTGTGCCTGGCCTACAAAGTAGTCTCAGACCCTGCCCTAATGGAAATGCTACACATTTGCAAGTCAAATGGGACAGGATTCACTCATTCTAGGGATATTAAACTAGCCTGCAACATTAGCTGGAGAGACAGATGAGAGATTGCCATCCTCTGGAACAAACTACCAATTGATGTAAAACAGAGCTCCTCAATGACCCTGTTTAAGCATAACTTAGACAACTGGATGAGAGACCATAAATTTACCCTAGAGGTGTCACCTATGTCCCTCTTGGATAGGAGCAGTCGGCGGTGATCATAGACTCACGCTGCAAATATAGACCATACAACTTGGTCAATAAGGGAACAAGGGTATAACATGACTAGGCTTATAAAGGCCATAGGGCCTATAACCTAGTAACCTCTTATGAACCTATATTATGAGCTAGCCAATTAAGAGCTTCAAGTGTAAAAATGTCAGTGTACACCTTGCACTTTTAAATATGTATTTAGAATATGTAGCATAGAAAAAGGGAAGTTAAGTTTATTGCTGCACAGTAGTTTGGTATACAAATAAGAAAATTCTGCCTGGAAACAAGAGTCAAGAAATCAGTCTGAGGTTCCAAACATCTTAGCTATACCCCAGCATAGAGAAAGGGCGGTATTTATCGTCTTGCCCTCCAGGTCAATGGGGAAACACATTCTGTTGATGTCATTTGAGTGCTTGTGCATCCTTGAAGTAATGAAGGGGTCACAGGCGAAATATTTCATTTTTGTGTCATTTAAGTGCTTGTGGGTACATGGTTTGTGGATTGCAAAGTTGAAAGAAGATGCCGAGCAGCACTTTTTACAAAGGACATGCGTACGGCATGGTATTTGACTATGAATCACAAAAGCACTTCATTAGTATATGCCACTTTACACAATTCTCTTTAAATCTCATTATACTTCATTTGCTTACACTAAATTGCAGGCAGTGCGTATTAACATAAATGGGCTCAATGAATCATAGCCTAGCCATTATCACTTGCACACTTTGTGGATACCCCTAATGCATTTGCATTGGAGATCCTTAAGAAATCTATTAGCAGTGTACATGTAGCACTTGGTGAAGCTGGTTGCCTCCTCAGGGCAGTCTATTTATCTACAAGTTAAAACCACTAAATTATGCAGTTAAAGTAATGTACTAGATTTGATTTTAGTAAACCAAAGCGTAAAGGGGTCATTTACTGGATGATGCTAGAAAAAATACTATGTCTAGTGGAATCTAAATGTTTTAAAGAAGGAAGTTTGTTTAGAGCAGAATGAGGTGGTAATGATGCCCTCCATCCATCAAGCAGAGAAATGAAAAAAGGTATTAAAGTTGAATATTGTACAGATCATCAGTAGTCTGGAAGCCAATAGGACTGACCTGTGCTAACAGACTTGACTGTTTGCAGTGTATGTGAAGTGACTAGAAGTTGTTTCAATGGATTGTGTGTGTGTGTGGGGTGGGGGGTGGGGGGCTGCACAATCAGTATGTAGTCATGGAGTTACTTAAATAGGAAATGTATCACATTCAGTTAAGGAAGGTGATTGAGCAGCACTTAAGTGGAATGGTATACAAGGCAAAAATGCAACTTGTAAGTGTATGTTGTTTTGGAGGGTGAAGAAGGAAAAGACTTGCTAAATATGTAAAAACCAAAATGGCAGATGGTATTTGGTTTGTAAAGGATTTGCTGGGGTAACATTTGTGAAACATTTGCCATTATCAGATATGGATACTCTGTATAGGAAATGTACATCAATATTGACAGAATTCTTGACCTGTTATGAAAGCTGTGCCAATCTGTCAAAAAATTATCTGTGGCTGAGAAACCTGTGTTTGTTAAATATGATTATTCCGAAGCAGAGCCATAGCTAGGCCAGTTGGCATGCTGGATAGTTCCTAGACTTGTGCCCCTCCCCCATTTTGAAATTGAGGATCAAAAAAGAAGTCTGTTGTCTAAAACTGACAGGGGGGGGGCTTTTGCAAATTCTTTACCACATTTAGCAGCACACAAAGCTATTAAATAAATTAATTTAAGGAGCCCTGACATCAGCTCTGGTTTCTTAAATAAATACACATACTGTACTCTTGCCAAATCATCAACTGCTGATCACAACTTCCAAAACAGCTTACATCCACAGCAGCCACCCTCTTTGCCACACACTAGTTACAATACTGCTCCAAAATGACATTGAAGCATCAACTGAAATGTGAGGAAAATTAAAGAACTTCCATTGTGACTAGATCAACTGCAGTGGAACAAAATGATAGACTGAGACTGAGAAGCATTGATGTTACCAGAAAAACAGAAAATGAGTGGAGAGAAAAGTCTAAATTAATTGAGAAAAGGTGAAGGTTACCGTTCTTGTATTTGTAATTCATAGGAGAAGAGGGCAGGGTACACTGGAACATTTCACTTGGTTGTGTGGGCTGGTTAGTTGTATGGAAATGTCCATTAAAATTTATTATTGAGGTTTACTCATCATACTGCGGTGGTGCAGCGGTAGCGTTGTTGCCTCACAGCAAGAGGCTCTCCCGTTCGATTCTTAGCTGAAGTGCGGGCAGTGCCTTCTGTGTGGAGTCTGCATGTCCTCCCCATGGTTGGGAGGGCGTTTGAAAGACATGCGTAAATGGGTGTGCCTTCATTGAAGGTTGAATGTCAAGCTGGCACCTCGGCATTCGTGAAAATCTACTGCCAATCATTAGTGGACTGGAGTTCCGCTGTGGCGACCCCTAACCAGGAAAAGCCAAAAGATAAACAACAACAACTCATCATATAGTTATGTTACACTAAATTTGGCACATATGCCCATGTGGACTTGGTAAGTGATTGTTTTCTGCTTTACTGATGGCAAAAACTGAAAGTATGAAGTCTATTACCCAGTTATATATATGTGTGTTTGTGTGTTGCTAAATTGTATATATGTTACATCAATATTCTCATGCTAATTACAAATTATGTAACTTTGATGTATTATAAAATACTTTTTGCATGCACTTATATTTGTTTATTAGACAATATTAAAAGCAGTTTGAATACTGATGCATATTGTGATGAGTTAACCATAAGGAAGTATATTTCTTAGCTCTAATTAGAATATAATGAAGTATTAATGATTTAGGTGAACAGTTTGAGAGAATAATGTAATATGTGTTAGTTTTCATTCATCACTTTGTTTTTTTCTGTTGTCTAAATTGTGTAAATACAGTAAGCTGGCACCAGAATATAGTAAAATTTGAACACAGAAAAATATTTTTTGTTAAATATTTGAATTAAAGATGGTTAAGATAGATGTCCATTAAGATTCCTAATCAGCAAATAATGTGCTTTGAAAAGTCAGTGATAAGCATAACTCGCACCTTGAGGAAGTATTAATTATGTGACAAACTAGCTATTCGAATGAAGAAAAGAAAATATATCCACAAGTGTAGAAACATACTAAGATATACATTTTCTACTGAAGACATATTGCTTATTTCAAAAAAAAAATAATATAACTTAGTGGTTATGTTTAGTATTAGAAGTTACACTTCATTTTCTGCTCTGCTACATACTAATTGAAATACATGATGATATTTAAGTATTTGTAACTGCTAGAGTAGAGAGAAAAAATAAACACAAGAAAGAATTAACATAGACCCACAAATCATTAGACAAAGTTTGATATCTATTATAAATATTAAGTTCTACATAAGAAGTTGAGGCAAACGCTATTAGTAGTGTTGATTTAAGTGTAACATGTAAAGAGGAAATTGAGCATTATGGCAATGTACATTTTTACCTGTAATTAGACTATAGTGAAAAACTGACTATTTTTAAATAATACTAATTTTGAACAATAATACAATATGGGGAGGTCCTCTTGACTTTTTTGTTTTTTCATTCGCTTAAATGCAAGCAAGCTAAGTACATTAATTGATGAATATTAGAAGAAACATTGTTGTCCTCTTTCTCCAAAAACAGTGACTCATTGGAAATTACGTGGTCATTTTTATTAGAGAATCAGTAAAGATTGTTGTTGCTGATGATAGTGTGCCATTTCTCCTTTCTCCAAGTACTGTGTGACCATGGAGGTGTATAGATGTGAAACAAATGACGTTTATATATAATAACTTCAGTGGGGTGGGGGACTTCCCTCCCACATGGAGTTTGCAAGAGGAAAAAAAGAAAGGCACAGTTTCAATCTTTCATACCCACACAAATGATTTCTAAGGGTTCTCTTTTTGAGATGTCATAATGGAACCAACAAGTTTTGCTATGTAATATAAATATTAAACTTTATACACACAGTGTTTAAATTATATTAATATTTATAGATTAAGTATAAAGGAGTAGAGAAAAAAATTGCCTCCATTGTAATTAAATGTGAAGGATGTAAGCTAGCTGTAGAAACTAACAGGTAAATAGATGGAGAAAGTTTGTTCATGAAAGCAATTAATTATGTACAGGCTATATTGTGCAATGTAGAAACATACTGAAACAGTTCTTCCCTGATGATAAAAAGCATATATTCCTATGTTTTCATTAGCATTAAGGAAATAGAATTGAATTGATTAGTCCTGTTTGGCACATCAGTGCATAATTAGATTGATTATACAGAGAAAGTGTCTGACGTGCACTGTGAAATGAGTGACCCCAGGATTCAATAAAGTCTGTGCAAGCTCTGTGTAGGGCCTATATGGAATGTATCCATGTACACAACGATGATCTTCCCTCAGCATGTGTCATGTATATTAATTGTGGTGTGCACCTAAGGGAGGTCAAAACAACAAGGATATTGAATCCGTGTAAGACCCACGGCACACCCACATACCTTTCAGCCCATTAACCTGACTGAAAGGGGTACAAGACAATTTATTTCACTAATTTGGATTTATTTTAGTTTTTTTTTTTACTTTTATGTACTTGTTTGTGTGATGCACCACAGTATTTAGCTTTGCTTATCTCTGTGCAACCATACATCATACATGTGCCAGACATGTAAGAATAGAAACTGGATGCATTCAATTTCATTTTTTTTATTTTTATATGCTTGTTTGTATGATGCTCTACATTATTTAGCTATGGTTAGCACTGTGCACTCATGCATTAGATATTCGCTAGACATCTAAAAATAGAAACTGGATGCATTTAATTGTTGTAATTGTGCGGTGCTTAGCATTACACAAACTCCTGCAGCAAAGCAGTTTTATGCTTACAGGGGGACCTTCATAGTCTAATGAAGATACACGAGTTCCCCTCACTATTGCAGTGGCTAGATAGGTTGAGTCATGACCTACAGCGCAGTAGTTCCCACGTTCGAATCCTGGGCAGTAATACCTTTTACATATACTGCTGTGAAACTGTGTCAGTCACTGAAACATTGGTTCACTTTAAATTCAGTTATTGTTAAATTTATAAAAAGTTGTTTGATGCTAAGCATCTCTTAAACATCATTAACAGTCTTTTCATGTTTGTGCATTGATAAGCTTCGCTTAAACATGGGTTGTGCGAGTTTACATGATGGTAAGCGGCGTGACGTGTTTCTGAAAGTTACAGTATGATGCACAATGCCAGGAATGCATCCTATTTAAAAGGCAATAGGTGGGAATTGCACAGTTTTCCTAGGAGCCACATCTTGAGTGTGGATATGATATGGCTATCGTGGGGGAAGGTGTGTGCTTTAGGGCACAATGTTGGGGTGTGCAGGAGTCTAGGGTTTTCACTGGACTCCTGGTAGAGCACTATGGACCATGGCTGCTGCAGGGCAATTATCAGAGATCATACTACAAGTCTGAGGCCTGGGATAGTTTGGCCAGGGAGCTGACAAGTGCAACTGGTATTCCCAGCACTGGTGTCATCATCCATTATGATGACCTCTATCGATGGAAGAGAGGTACTTGGGATCAGTAAATCCAAGAGGCATGGGTGGGGAATACCCCACGGATATGTAAGCATGTTTTCTAGTGATTTATAGATATATATATATATATATAAGCTGAATCTGTGCAAAACTGGTATGCATAATGGTTTCCCTCTCTTACTACAGCTGCAGAAAAGAGGGCTTGCAATGTGCAGTCCCATGCAAGGCGTTTGGCCAGGATGAGGCAAACATGTGGTATGTGAGAAAGTCAATAAAGTAATAAATGAATGCATAACTTAATAATAAAATAAAATAAAATAAATACAGATATTGCAGTCTTTACAGTCATGCATGAAATACCTGGGGCATCACAGACTTTCATTAATGTGTCAGTGCATATTTGAACTGGTAAAGCAAGTTAAAGCAAGTAAGCATGCAGTTCTGTGTAGCATAGCTTTCAACCATTAGTTAATGTTGTGGTATACCCAGATTAAGAGTCAATGTCAAGGTCTGCTCATTGTCTGAAATATACTGTCGTTTGCAGTCGATAACTGAGTAGGGTAAACATGTAAGTCAACAGAAGTCCTAGAAGTCCTAGACAGCTATCCATGTGTGTAAATGCAAGATCTGAAACAATAAAGTGCAAAAGGAGATGGTGCCCTGATAATTTACTTTTTCAAATAAAATGTTCAATACTACTGTAGTCACTGCTTGTGGATTCTAATCCCACACCAGCCAACTGAGAAATTGTGCCGTTTTCAATACTGGTTTAGAATTTCATCAATAAAACATAACCATGCTTGCATGTGAAGTGCACACCCACAGTCCTGTGCCATGACTGTCCAGCTGTCAAGTGTAATCAGTGTACATGGACATACCTCTCAACTGTCATGATTTTTGCAGACTGTAGTGAATATTGCCCCATATGTCTGGTCTGTTTGGTGATCTTGCTTTACTGGCCAGCCTCTGCCACATTGCTGAGGATCAATGTCAGTAAAACATGCCAGTCCTCTGAATTTCAGATGTTAGCCATCTATCAAAATGCAAGTTAATGCCAAATCTGTTATCAAAACACCTTGCTACTAATGTCAGAGCACACTATTTAAGAATGTTCCCTGTCATTGTGCCTTTTTACCACCATTATATATGGCTTGGCCCGTAATGTCCGGTGCTAATAGGTTGAGATATATGTACATGGATCATATATGCAATATAAGCAACACTGAATGATTCCTGGATGCAATATGATCTGAACTATAGTGTGTCTGTAAGGAGCAAGGTAGTACTTCAAACAATAAGCGTCACTGCAGTCAGTGGTCTCACAAGTAAAATCTAACATATCTAAAAGTATGTAGTTGTATGTTTAGCTATCTTTCATCCCGCCCCTTCTGTTCTTTTATTTATTTAATCAATTATGTTCACTATTATCACTTGCTATTATCATATTATTTGTTATTACCTCTTATGTTGCCCTTATGTATAATTTAATATTGCTTTGCCATTAAATAAACTTTCATTTATTATTATTTATTGTTGTGTTCCTCATTATATTATTTTCAATTTGTTTCCATTACTCACTGTTGTTTTCTATTAAATTATTAATTACATTTGTTTGGGTTACGTTTATTTTTCATTTATGTTTCTATTTTATTTACCACAGTATGACAAGGTATGCCACTTCCTGATAATCCACCTACACTGGCGCCCCTGGCCAAGGCACCAGAGTCCAGCATATCTGTGCCACAGCCTGGTGGCACCCCCTCTGCTGCCCTAGCACTACCTACTCCATCAGGTAGTGCTAGAGCAGGTAGTGCTAGGGCACTACCTGCTCCATCAGGTAGTTCTGCCCTACAGGCCAGGATTGTGCCTCCCTCTGGGAGTGGAGGTGGAGTGGATGATTTTGTCATCCATGATCAAATGCCAGGCATAGTGCATAGGCTTGGCCATCAAACTGTCGGTGCATGCCTACACCGGATGGAGATCATGCTGTCCATCCTGGTGGGATAGTCACTCCCCAAGGGTTGCCAGCACACATGTTCCAGATGACTACCATGACATAAAACATGACTTGGCAGTTGTTCAAGTAGTTCACATAATGGTTACTCTCCCCTTACCTTCTTCTAGGATATGTCAAGTATGTTGCCTTTTACTCTGTTAATGATACATTTGGGTAACATACTTACCTTAAATACATACCTTACTTCCAATGGGATGAGTGTCCTCAATCTGGCTCTGGCTGCTCATCAAGCCTGCCACAAGTCCCAAAGTTACCCTTCTGTGTCATTGTCCTGCAGAGCCTTCTGCCTCTCTGTCTGTGCCTATTGCTAGCAGAAGCAGCTTCAGCCTGCAGTACACACATCTGTATGTAACAAGTAACTGCTACAAACATTCTCGCTGTGCTGACGTTTGTATTTTACCCCACTAATTTTCACCCCAACATATGAGAAAGGGGATGAAATCTACACTGAGACCTTATGTCTTGTTGAGTAGTTGCATGGGATTGGCTAATTAAATTGCAAATCAGCTGCATAGGCTGCATTTAGCATTTCTGAAGCACAGGTTGGTTTATGTGCAATCAGCTGCTGAGAACCATCATAAAAAGGCAAACTTCTCGCTAGGCAAACTAGTGTGTATGAGAGTTACTTCTTATATCTAACTCATTCACATATTACTTGTATCTTTCAACAGAGGAATATTGTACTCCATCAGGTATGCACCCATTTTGTTTCCAACATGATGCATATGTTTGAATATACTTAGGGAGAATGGGATTACATCAGTAAGCCATTGTTAGAACTGTACTGATAACATGGCACTGATCTCCAGCGGTGTTACACCTACAGAGGATGTAGAATGCAGCAAGGGTATAATGCTCTGTATTAACTAGGTAAACAGGTCTCCTGGCTACTTCCTTTGATAACACTTGTAAAAGTACACTGCTATTTTGTTGGCATGATTGTCTATACATATTTTTTTTGGGTGGGGGATTTGTCCTGCTATGGGGTACACTACAATGAACTCCTGTGTTGGCTGTGTGAGCATACATGAGTATCTATCATGGTAGAAAAAGGAATATGCCACTATTGCTACAATCCTAGTTGTATCCACACCCTTTGTATGTCTGGCACACTTTTGAATATGAAATGTGTAATCAAGTGGTGAAGGCTGATAGCTTTCCTTTACTGCTGTATGTATACATAGTTTACTCATACGTATGTGATCCTTACATGTATTCTCATGCCTTTGTATTTCAGGAAACATCATGCACACACGTCGCAGGCCACCATTTTCTGAAGCAGAAAACATCCTCATCATTGAGGCTTTGCAACAACATTACCACGTCACGCTGTCCCCAGGGAGGGCAAATAGGTCCAAACGTGCAGCCCTGTGGGATGAACTGGTACATAACATCAATGCCGTGGGTCAGCAAAATCATACCTATGAGCAGGTGTGACACCATACCATGGATATGATAACTGCAGCAAGGAGACATGCAGCTGACATGGCCAGGGCCATTCAGGTCACTGGTGGTGGCTCTGCAGCAGAAACTCGTCTCACAGCCATAGAAGAATTCCTGGCAAACCTAGCTACACAGGACAGCTCCCAGACATCCATCAGCCAATATGTTGTGGACATAGGTGCCACCCATTCCTCTCAAGAGGAGTATCCAGGTATGCTTATTTAGATCAGCATAGAATACTGCTGCATTCATCCTGTCAAGCTGTATCTAGTTTTACATGGGTGTCAGGTGTTTTTCTGAGGGGGAAGTAAGTAAGCTGCAGTTTTAAGCTCATGTAGAGATTGTCAGCCACATATCTTTTAACATAGCAGTTACTGCAGATGTGAGATATTTGGACATATTACCCCTGTTATACTTTAACATGTGGTGCTGTTTACATTACCTCTCTCTCAAACTTTTTCAGGACTGTCAGGAATTGGAAGAGGCTGTGCTCCTTCTGCTGGTAAGCACAAAACAGTTTTGTCAAAAAATTAGATATATTTCAATGTATTAGCTAAAGTGTCATCCCAGGCCTGCTGGCTGGATTGATGTACTGTCTGCATGATTGTCAACTGTACAGATATTTTCTGAATGTCCACAGTTCAGTCTCATACCTCTGCCTTGTAGGTATGACCATAGTGATTGACTTGAAAGTATTGTCAGGACATTATTGATTGCCATAACTGTCAACTGTGCAGATTTTTGCAGAATTTCCACAGTGTACATAATGTATTTTTTGCTCAATAGTTTCTTGTTTACTAGATAATTATTTCCATATAATTACATATTGGTTCATAGGTTCAAATGTAGGTACTAGGCTATTGGCCCTAGGGCCTATGTAAGCCTAGCCAAAAAGGTACCCTGGCTTTTGCCACCCAAGAAAATTATTTTCCTGTGCCCCTGTCGAGCAGAGCCACAGAAGTGATCCCCGGGGTGAATTTCCTATCTCCCATCCAATCATCAAGATTTTTCTTGAAGAGTGCTAATGAGGAGTTTTGTTTGATATAGATAGGTAGTTTGTTCCAGAGTATGGGAAGTCTCTGGGACAGGAATCTATCCCTCCAGCATGTCCTGCTTATTGTGGTGACAAGGTTTAGTTCCTTAGAGTGTGTAGCTCGGAGGGATTGGGATTTCTTTAGAAAATAATGTCCACATGTCCTATTCTGTGAGGTTGGGAGGTATACAAGTCTGTAATAGTACAGCAGTGTACACAGTTTAAAATATATTGTACCATAGTACTGCAGAGCAAAGTAGTGTAGGTATTAATGTACTGATTTTTCCTTGTTATCACAGGTGGCCAGGGAAGTTGGTCTTTGTCTCCTACACTGCCTGATGTCAGTGTCTCTTCAGACTCTAATGATGATGGTGGCCAAACTGAGGCACAGCTGGGGGTTGCAGGGGCTGAATCAGACACAGAGGTTGATGTCCCTCCCCCACCCTCATTATCACCGTACACAGACAGCATGCCTACACATACCCAGTCATCTGAGCCCACAGATATTGGATAGTCAGAGGGTGGGGACATTGAACAGGGAAGTGTAGCTATTGTGGCTTTAGTGACTGTTAACACTGGCCATAGCCAAACTGTTGGTGAGGTTCCACACAGGCGGATTGATAGGGGTGCTCTTAGGAGGCCTGCTGTTCCTCCACCACCTGTTGCAGGTGTCTCATCACATGTCACTTGGCATATGTTTAGGGCCGTCATGGAGGTACACACACTTTCAGAAAGGAACCTCCGACAAATACACAGGGTTATGAATGCAGCACAGTCTGACATTCGTGACTGCCTCCACTGTGTTGCTGATACCTTAGATCGATTGACTAACACAGTGGAAAGAGGTAAGTCTGAGACAGATCACACACTGTCTGTCTTGGAACACACATTGTCTGTGATGGAACATCTGATTGTAGTTGAGCATCAGCCTCATGGGCAATGGTCAGCAACTACATCTGCTGAGAGTCAATGTGCCTGTGCACGATCATGCTCCATTACTGGCAGTACATCCAGTGCTTCAGAGGGGAGTGTGTTGTCCACACCAAGATGTAGCTGGTCATGGGCTCATGGTTCTGGGCATTCCTGTGGAGGACATGTGACCAGCAAGCATCAGTCACCTGCCGGTAGTAGTACAGCATCTGACCTTGGGGGTGGAGGTGCCAGTGCAACTTCTGGCACAGCCAGTTCTCATGTCTGGGGGTGGAGACGATGAACTGTCAGCTCTACCATGCACGGCTCACAGCTGTCCAACATACAGACATGTAGGACCAGCACTGAGCTTGGCTATGTTAATGCAGACACTCACACACAACTGTCACATTGAGGGCACCTACAGACACACACACATTTCCATGGTCCATTTGCCTGCTTCTCTTCCTGACACACACACACATTTGCTGACCTTTTGGGTCAGCCTAGGCCTCCTGCACCCCCCCCTACAACACCCTGTGCAAGTGATGCCACATCCCAATCATCTTTCTCATGTATGCAAGGACATAAAGCTATGTGTCTGATGCACAGGATGACTATCTACATTAGTATGAATTCCTTTCATCCATTGGTGCTGTTGACATGCTACTTGTACTGGTCATTTACAGATACTGTACTTTGCCATTTATAGTGTGGATAGCATAATAATTTGTGTACATTACAATGGATTGAAAGGGCTGTGGAGTCACACAATGAAATGTGTCTCATGGAAATGTTTGTTTCACTTTTAGGATTGTGTAATACACACCTATGGGTACACTTCAACAATCAACCCATCAACTTCAAAGCACATGACCAAATGTCAGCACCAAAGACAAATGTCATCAGAAAGGTAACACAGTATAGGTTCATGGGCTCATAGGTTCATAGGTGTTTATTAGGCTAATGAACACAAGGGCTTCTTTAAGCCTAGCCATGCATCTCAAATCTCTGACAAGGTCTGATGCCCTTGATTAGTGTAAGCTGGGTTTTGGGAGATGAAACATTTACAAGCAGGGGCTTGGGAGTTGAACCATTGACAGTTTCCCTGTGTCCATTAGAGACATAGGTCCCAAACCTATGTTCTGTTCTCCATCCAATTGTGTAACTTGCACTTGATTTGCGTTAGGGTGAAACTCTGCTTCACATAGATGGAGCGCCTGTTCCATATAGGGTGTAGTGTCAGGAATACATACCTGTCTCTCCAGCATGTCCTACTTATACCTCAGGCAAGGTGTAGGTCTATAGAATGGGTAATTATGGTGCTAGTTGTTTTGTGGATATGCAGGAGGTCCACAGTGTGGTCTGACAATGCCCTGCATGGCAGACATACATCTCTACTTCAAAGCCTATAGGAGACAGAATACAGGGATAGGGCCTTGATGCAGTCTGCATAGGACACTTTACGTACACCCTGTATTGGTTTAGTGAAGAACCTCTGTGGATGTTCCAGTTGTCGGATATGCCTGGTTAAGTACACACCAAAGGTGGCATCGTACTCAATGATAAGTCTGATGAATGCCAAATACAGTGGAACAATGAATTCCTTGGACTTACATGCTATACCTTTGTTTATAAGTTGCACAACATAGAATGATTTCCCCAATACTGTAGACATGTGACAGTCAAAGACTAGATTACTATCTTTGTGTGTCCCTAAGTCCCTAACTACTGGGTCAACTGCTAGAGGTGTGCTGTCAATATGATAGCTACCAGGAGTGGATGACTATCCAAAGGGTAGTATTGTGCATTTATTAGCATTTAGTGTTAGTCCATGATTCTGACACCAGCTGTATGTCTGTGTCCGCCCCTCCTGGAAAAGATTTGTGTCAGTGTGGGATTCAATGACAGCCTCTAATTTGCAATCATCTGCAAATTTAGTCAGCAAGAGACTACTGACAGTGGCCTTGACTTCAGAGAAGTAAATGCCTAAAATGAGCGGTCCAAGGAATGATTCATGAGAGAGTTCACTTGTGACTGGCCTCTTTGTAGAGGTGGACTCCCCATTGAAAACTTCTTGGGTCCTGTCTTTGAGTCACTTGGATATCCATTGGCTGACATATTAGTTTGTACCTAACCTCTTGAGTTTGTCAATGTCTGATGGGGTATAGTGTCAAATGCCTTGTCAGGCCAAGGTAGGCAGTGTGAACCAATTTTCTCTCATCCATTGCTTTGGTTACCTTCTCAAATAGGTCCATCAAGTTGGGTAGGCATGATCTGCCCTTGATGAAACCAAACTGGGTTTGGTACAGTATCTGGAGGTGTGCCACATCTCTGTTAGTCATTTCCAGTGTAATTCTTTCCATTGCTTTACATATCAGACTAGTGAGACTTCAGGGTCTGTAGTCTACAGGGTCTGTAGATGGCCCACCTCTGTGCAGAGGGATGACTATTGCTGTCCTGCATTCATGAGGCATGAAGCCTGTTTGGTGGCTACAATGAATAATGATTCCAGAGGCCCTGAAAGGTCATGTTTTAGGCTATTTAGAAAGCATGTTGGGATATTGTCTGGGTCCATTGATGCAATGTACTTGGTCTTAGAGAGAGCATCAAGGATCTGTTCCCTGGTGATAGCAGGGGTACTTATATTTGATGGTATTTTCTGAGGTAAGATTGAGGGGGAGAGAGGGTCAAAGTTGGAGATGAATTTATCAGCCAGGAGGTTTCCTATATCTTCTGCCTCTTTATAGGTGGTTCCATTTACAATGAGATGTGCACACAATTCTGTATTGTCTTTGAGGTTGTGGAAATAGCTAAAGTATGCTTTGTGGTTGCTCTTGGCCTGGGAGCCCAAACTTACCTCAAATCTGCCTTTGGTAGACTTCATTTGTCCTCTGATTTATTTTGTTTACTTTGATGAGAGTGCTTTTATCCTGTTGTGTGCTGCACCTCCTAAGTTTTGCCATGAGTTTCTTCCTTCCGTTATACAACCTATTGATTCTGTGATTCCACCAAGGTGGCTTGATTTTGAGTTAGTTCTGTACTTCTCCCTGGTGGGTACAGCTGCCTCTATGCAGCTATTAACATGCTCGTACAAGGTTTCTGTGAACACTTCTGCATAGGCCGCAGTGTTCTCAGTGTTTATGGGGGCTTGAGATTTGGCCAGTTTATCACCTAATAGCTGGAGGTTAACTTTAGAATAGTTCCTGAATATTCCATGTTTATCTGGGGGTCCATGTATTATTTTTACTTCAAAGGAGACCAATTTGTGTTCAGACCTTACCAGGGAAGACATTACAGTAGGGGGTGTGCATGACACTTCTATATTGGTGAGGACCAGATCCAGTATGGTTGCACCCCTGGTTGGTGTATTGTCTATCTAGTCCAGGGAGTTTGTGTTTACAAAATCCAGGTATCTCTATGCCTGTATGTTTGGTGTTGTACAGGATTCCCAGTTAATAGTGTGATAATGAAAGTCACCCATTAATATGGTATTGGTTTGGATGGTTAGTGTTTCTAATAAGTTTAAATACATGGTATGGGTTTCCTGGGTCATGGGGGGGGGGGGCTATAGCTTGCATGGAAGCAGTACTAGATTTTGCCTGTTGTGATTTGAACATGGAGCAGCTCTAGTACATTGTCCTGTCTGACCAGCCTTGAAGTATCTTTAGTTTTGATCTACATAGAGACACCTCCACCTTTAGTCCCTGCCTGTGAAGTAGCTAATCTAAATGTGTGGAAGGCATAATAACCTTGGACTGTTGGTGTGCTTTCCATGGCTTTAATTCATGTGTCAATGACCACACAGACATCTGCCAAGAGCTCAAATATGCCGCTCTAGTTATAGTCTAGGGAGGTATGTCACAGGTCATGTACTCTAACATGGACTATGACTGAGTCATATCATAGAATCATAGGAAGTTGCTAGGCTAATGGCCCTAGGGACCTTACAAACCTAGCCAAGTTCTACCCTTATTTCCATGATCAGCACCAATTGTCCCTGACCAAGAGGGACACAGGCGGAACATCTGGGGTGAATTTATGGTTTACACTTCCACATTGCATTTGAAGAGGGCCAATGAGGTGCTCTGTTTGACATGAAGTGGGAGCCCATTCCAAAGATGTGGTAACCTCTGGGAGACAAATCTGACCTTCCAACATGTTCTGTTCCTGTCACATAGCAGGTTAAGGTCTTTAGAGTGAGTAACCAGTGCACCATTTGATTTGCGGATATGCAATATTTCCAATAAAGCCCAGTCAAAGATTGCCTTATATGCAAGGCATAGATCACCTCTGAGTAGTCTGTATGAAACATAATAAAGCGATGTTGATTTCAGATGATCCCCACAGGACAGATGCTGAAGACCTTTAATTATCCTTGTGAGGAACCTTTGTGGCCTCTCCAATTGCTGCAGGTGCTTGGAAAGGTGCATACCAAAAGCAGCATTGTATTCCATTACTGGCCTGATGAGGGGAGAGTACAGAGAGGTTATAACTTTTTATTTTCTGGATGCAATGGCCTTACTTATGAGATGAGCAATATAGAATGCCCTTCTTACCACTGTGGAGACATGGTGATAAGGTAAAATTACTGTCAACCTGTGTGCCCAGGTCTCTCACCAGTGAGTGCATACTTATGGTTTTGATTAGGTTGCTTAGGGTTGTTATTGATGTGGTAGGTAGCAGGAACATCACACTTATGAGAGGGATGATAATATATTTTTTTTGCATTGAGGTTAAGACCATGACTTTGGCACCAGTCATTTGTTTGTGTAAGACCCTCTTGTAGGATGTTGACATAATTTGGAGATTCTGTGACCGCTCCCAGTTTGCAGTCATCAGCAAACTTTGTCAGCCACAGACCTTTAGTTTTAAATTGTTCTTTGGAGAACTAGATTCCAAACTGCAGAGGTGCCAGGACAGCTCCCTGTGGAACACCACTGGTTACAGGTCTGCTGTTGGAGGTGGATTCCCCTATTTTGACCATATGGGTTCTATCAGTGAGCCAGTTGATGACCCATATAATGACATAAGGGTTGATACCTAGCTGAGTGAGTTTGTCAATGATGCCTTAGTGTCAGACACCTTGTCTAAATATAGGTAGGCTGTATGCACAGATTTCCCCTCGTCCAGGGCCTTGGTGACTGTCTCAAAGAAGTCCATAATGTTTTACAGGCATTATCTCCCTTTGACAAATCCAAACTGAGCAGGGGCAAGTGTTTGGAGCTTACCTATATCTTTGTTGATAAGGTCCATGATGATTCGCTCCATGGCCTTGCAGATAAGGCTAGTTAGGCTAATAGGTATATTGTTCCTGGGGTCAGTGGAAGCACTACCTTTGTACAAGGGAATACTGGTGGCTGTTTTCCATTCATCTGGGACAAAGCTAGTGCTTAGACTATGATTGAAAAGAGTACCCAACGGTGTTGCTAATTGTTGGAGCCCATGTAGAACGTAGCCTGGGATGTTATCAGGCCCCATAGATGCTGTGTTTTTGGCTTTAGACAGGGCATTTATGACTTGCTCTTTAGAGATACAAGGTAGGGGACAGGTGGTAGGGATGTCATGGGGTATGTGTGGCAGGGACAGGGGAGTGACGTTTTCAAAGAACCTGCCAGCTAACAGGTAAGATATGTCCACAGGTTCAGTATGTGTGGTATCACTAACTACTAGCTTGACACAAATCTGGGCCTGTCCTTTTAGGTAATGGATGTAACTAAAGAATGCCTTATGACTGTCCTTAGTTGAGGAATCTAATTTGGACTCATATTTTGCTTTTGAGGACTTTACAAGAAGTCTTATTGGCTGGTTTAAGCTGAGTAGGGAGTGTTTTCAGTTTAGGGCCCACTCCCTCTTACTCTTAGACAGCAATTTCTTCCACTTATTGTAAAGCCTGTTAATGGCAGTTGTCCACCAGGCAAGTTTGCTCTTCCTTGTGGAGCTTGTTTTGGTCCTATCAGGTATGGCTGAAACAGTGCAGTTAAATAGGTGTTTGTATAAAGCATTGGTGTAGATCTTGGCATAGTTGCCAATTCCATCTGAGGGGGGAGGTGCAGTCCAATTATTTATACCATCCCATAAAAGGTAATGAGGTGCTTTGGAGAACTGTTTTAGTTTCTTTGCTGCAGGGGAGGGTGTGATAGTTACGTCAAATGAGACTGATTTGTGGTCAGATTTCACTAGGAAAGACCTCACAGTAGGGGTGCTACAGTGGTTCCCCCATACTGGTAAGCACCAGATTCAGGATGTTGGCACCCCTTGTGGGCATGTCAACAAGCAGGTCCAGTGCATTGGAGTTAAGGAATTCAAGGAACCTTTGGGCAAGTGAGTTGCAACACAAGTAATTTATCCGGTCAATGGATGGGTAGTTAAAGTTGCCCAAAGCCAGGTGTTTGGATGTATCTTGATAGACTCAAGTAGATCCAAATAGGCAGAGTGGGTATCCTGATTCATGGAGGAGGTCCTGCAACTGGCAATGACTTGAATAGGTATTCTACCAGTGGTTAATTGCACCTGAAGTATCACCAGGGAATCCTACTGTTTAACCAATCTGCAGGTATATTTATCTGTAATGAATATCGATACATCGCCTCCTTTAGTTTTCATGCCTTCAGTTTGTGGTCTGAACGTGTGGCAGGAGGTGTAGCCCGATATGTTTGGGGTGCTCTCCACAGCCGTGAACCAGGTCTTCATGACTGCACAAATGTGCAAGTCTTCTAATGTGAGGACTGCTTCCAGTGAGTGCATTTTCATGTTAAGACTCCTAGCGTTTAGCAGCATAACCTTGAGATTGTTTTTATATGAAGTTTTTGCATTTGGAATTTTGTCCTTTAGACACTGCTTAAAAAGGGCATTAAGGGGGTGGCTAGAGCCTTGGCCAGTAGCTGAAATCACAGGGGTGACAGATAAAGACTATCTCTGGTAAAACACTGAGATAGTCATCCCATTCTGACAGATACTGTATCCCCTTAGAATGACACCAGAAACTAAGCTAATTATCAAGGTCAATCATTTTCTGTCTGTATTGAGGCATCATCCTAGGTGAAGGTAAAATGTTAATAACTTAGATTCCAAACGGAAAAAACTGTAGTAACAAAAAAAAGAAAAAACAGCCACCAAGGACAAAACCGGTAGTCTTTATCGGTGTGTAAAATAAATTTAATAGAACACTGAACCATAGATAAAATGACTAAGCGCTTTCACCAGATAACCACACTGGCTTCTTCAGAGTCATTTAATGTTACAAGCACTTCACTTAAATAGTAAACTGTGTGATTAATTGATTAATTAATCATTAAGACCAACCAATCCAACAGTTTATAAAACAAGGCTGATTGCAATTCAATCGCAAATGTCAGTTTAAAATCCATTTCTTGTCTCCTCAAACGGAAATAAATAATTCAAATTACACAAGTATAAAAACAGGCAGAAAAATCCTTCTTAGTAAAACGTAATCATATTCTAAACCTATACAAAATAACAAACCCTAATAAATAAATGTACAGATAAATTCATTATTTATTTAAGTCCTACCCTGTAGTGTAAATATTAAAGTAGTTAAGAATATTAATGTTGTTTTTCTCACATTTTACATGCTTAAACCTGGCTTGCTTTTAACTTTAAGATGGGCTTCAAAGAGACCCCATCATTCAACCCAGGTGACGTCAAAGCATTAAGCCTGAGTTGCCACTCGGTTTCCAAAGAACTGATTTTATTGTTAACATCACACCCCCTTTCAGTGGTGACCACCCGATCTATGACAAAAAACACAAATTTTTTGAAATTCTTACATTTTTTGGTATGTAGATAAAGTGCATTGTGTTCGTCATTTCTTTTAATGCTTCTCAAATGTTCGGATATCCTATCCCATAATCTATGGATGGTCTTCCCCACATAAAACGCTTCACATGCAGTGCAAGAAGCGACATAAACTAGAAACTTAGTGTTACAATTACATACCCCTGGACATGAAATGGTGTATTTATAGTCCTCAACACAGAGGTAAGGGCCTTCATTGATATATCTACACCATCTACAAAAACCACATTTTTTCATTACTGACTTTTTACAAGGTTTAACTTCCCTTTCAAGAATACCTTTGAGGTTATTACCTCTACTGTAAACTGTTGAGGGTTCTAAACCTAAAACTTCTTTGGTGTGATCACTTAAACAAAACTTCCAAGCATTCCTCAAGCATGAGCACAATTCATGAGACCTATCATTATATTTTAGCATGAACATTGCACCCGATTTTTCTTTTCTATCATCATTGTCAGTAACCATTACTTTTTTCCTTAATATTGGGAAATAATAAGTTTCTCTTTTTTTCATGACCTCTTTTTTGATGTTAAGTAACAATTTCAAGGGGTAGCCCCTATCTAGAAACATTCCTATCAATTTGTAAATTTCTTTTTGAAAGGTATCATTGTCACTAACTAACCTAGATGTTCTTACCATCTGTCCCTTTATAATGCCTTTTCTCTAGTGAAAGGGATGGCAACTATTAAAATGCAACAATGAATTAGAATAGGTCTCTTTTCTATAAATATTACTAGAGAGACCTTGGGGTGTTTTCTTAATAGTTATATCTAAAAAATTGATTTCTTCATTATTCCAAGTATAGGTAAATTTGAAAAATTCAGTTGTAGCATTTAAATAATCAATAAATTCAACAATAGTTTGTTAATCACCCCCACAAAATTAATACATAATCTAAAAACCAATTATATAAAATGATGTTATCTTTATATTTTGAGGGAAAAATAAATAGTTCTTCCCATGCAAGTAGCACCAAATTAGAGAAAACAGGAGCACATTTAGCTCCCATCGCAACACCAGTTAACTGCTGATAGGTTTCACCCTCAAAACTAATGAAATTATTTTTTAAAATAATTTAAATTAAATCGACTAGCAGATTAATTTTACTTTTATCTGTTGTACTATTTAAGAGACTCTCATGAAATATGGTTAAACCTTGTTTGTGTGGAATAACCGTAAATAAATTGACATCGACAGTTAAAAAACCATAACTGCTATTGTTGTCTTTAACCTCCCTCAGCCTCTTGAGGCAATGCCACGAGTCTCTTAAAATGTGAACAGCTTCATCAACTGCAGTTTTGGACCAATTGTCCACAAAGGAAGCAAGGGGCTCTGTCTTGGAGCCCCTGGCAGCAACTATCGGTCTAAACGGAGGGTTGCTGATTCCCTTGTGGACCTCGGGAATCCCAAAAATTGTTGGCAAAATGGGAAACTTTACTGTTAAATAATCATATTCTAGTTCATTAATTGCCCCCTGAAATAATGCATCCTGTAAAAAAGGTCTGTCTTAGAATAAGCTCTATTTACTTCATTCTTTGATACCTTGTTATAAGTTGACTCATCATTCAATATTTGGGTCATCCTAGAACAGTAATCAGTCTTGGTCATAATTACCATCCCCCACCTTTATCAGGTTTCATGAACCTGTATTGTTGGTTTTCTTTCAAGTTTCTCAATAATAATATTTCTTCCCTTGTAAGGTTATCTGTAACATAACCATCTTGTAGTGAAATCCTTCTAAATTCAGTTTCGACCACTCTTTCTAATAAAGTGACCTCAGTATTGGGTGGGGGAATGAAAGTACTTCTTCTCTTAAGAGACTTAACCAATTCTGTCTCATTAATACTATTGTTGTAGTTACAATTGTTCGAAAAAAACATTCTTAGATTTAACTGTCGCATAAAAAGTTTAAAATTAACTAACACTTGAGCTATATCCAACCTGAAAGTTGGTACAAAGTTAGTACCCTTACTTAATATTTCAAAATGGGTATAGTGTATTTCCATGTCCGTATAACTGTAAATGTAAAACCCATGTTTTTTCAACACTTTGTATAACATAGATGAATTATTGTCAATAAGGTTAAAATTGTCATTATAACAATTAAAAGTCACCAAACTCGTGTTTTCAATTTCACATTCTTGATTAATATGTAACGTAGATACTTGGAAGTCACAAGTGGTTTCAAACATTTCAACACTATTAAACTGTTCAACAAAATCAACACTACTGTCACAAAGGCAAAACCTGTTACCAATCTGACATGTCTCAGGGTTAAAAACATTGTCACAAGTCTCTAATAATAACCCCTTGCTTTGGAAACCGAGTGGCAACTAATAGACAGTTATTCTGAAGTTAGAAACAAATCAAGCAGTGCTTACTGAAAACAAAGAATTTCCTTGTGAAGAATGCTGAAAAGAGGGCAGTCACATGAATGGCTACTGCTGAGCTATTACTACTGCTTGTATCACCATGGCCTCACTCTGCTGAGATACAATGCTCCTTTTCTTTTTCTCTCACCAGAAGCAAAATGTTAGCACCAATCCCAATATAATAAGCAGGCCACAGTTTGTTTGTTGATCCACACACTTGTTCCAGATGATGCAAGGGTCTGTAGGCTTGTTGTAGCCTTTTCCGGGTAGATGCCTTGAATAGCAACCAGACCAAATGGTTCAGTTTTGCATGTATTATGCCTTCTGAGGTTAATAGGATTTGACTAGGGTACTGACCTGATGATGATGAGGGGCATAGCTGCTGTATCACAATATAATGTTAAATGTCAGGTGACATAGATGTCCAAGGTTGGTCTAGCAAGGTCCACAGCAGTAGTGATCCATGTTAGGTAACAGTTTCACAGTAATTCATGTAGCCTGCCCTTCAATAGGGTAATGGAGGCGATCTGCTTGACATGGATGTGAGGCCTACTGCAGAGGAATGGCCACTTTTGGTAAATGTTCCTGTCCCTCCAGCATGTCCTGAGTATGTCATACTGTACATTTAGGCTCCTGGAACACAAAACTGTAGCCCCACATTATTTCACAAAACATCCATTTGCTGTCTGGTAGTTTGACAGGCACTGTAGCCTTGCAAGGCCAAAGTACTTACTGCAAAGTTGAACAGGTTTTCTGTGCAATGTACAGATGTCTATATCTTCACTGCAAAGAGTGCCTACAGAGAGTGCGTTTGAGACTGTGAACCCCAAGGGGGTAGCAGCATGATCCTTACTTTGCTGGGAAAACAAGACCCAAATGTCACATTTGTAAGTATGCTATTGTGACCCTGCCTAATAAAAGGTGTATGGTTCAGGCAAATGCCATATGCCTGACAAAGCAGCGTACTCAATCCACCATGTTATCCCACACTGTCAGGTACTGTTTTACATTAGAATGACAGAATAAAGTTAATAACATCTTACATTCA
>NC_056750.1:322920343-323015343 GCF_019279795.1 Protopterus annectens | reverse complement strand
AACTTCCACAGAAGGCACACACATGCACATACTCACACCTAGGGCCAATTTAGAGTGTCCAATCCACCTACAGCATGTCTATGGGATGCTTCACATGAAAAAGGAATTGCCATGATATGACTTAAATTGAGAAATATTTAGTTGTATTACTTTTCTACCTTTTGTTTTATCTACAGAATTCATTGCTTTCTGGCAAGATATATGTCAAAATAGTCATAGGTGTATTTCTTTCAATTATTTTCTTTTTAATTTACTGTAGGGCGTTTGCTAATTAAGTATTAGAAGACATAGGAAAGACAGTACCATCAGCCATAGCAAAGGACATGTTTTCACTTATTATCAAAATGAAGACTGTCTGCTATACAATTTTTTCACAGTGCTCTACTATAAAAGGGTTTCAGATGTGGCGTCTTAGTCTTCTGTAACATCTTGTATTTCAACAAAAAGTAAGAAAATATTATTCTTCTGAAATATTAGGACTTTGCCTGTTTTTTTTTTTCCAAAACAAAGATGTGAGCCCTCTGTATCAGCCCTCTCATGTGAAAACAAGAACAGGTGATAAAATTAGGCATGTGCTATGTGTGCATATTAATAATGTTCTTGTGTTAAGTATGTTGCCCCAGCACTGAGATAAAGTAAAACTCTGACAGCTTTATTAATTTTAGCATATCTTGATGTCTTACAATACCATTACTTATCTTTTTATTATTTATCTTATACACTTACAGATTTATAGCTTTAAAGAGCATATTTAAACATTTTGCTATGCTATTTCTGAAATTAGCTCAGTCTTGGTTTATGTTTTATGCTTTATCTTAAATAAAACCAGTGGTTGTTTCTGCAGTTGTTAAAATATAATGTTAAAACTTTAAGATCTCATGTAGCACTAGGGATTCACAATCTGATTTCTTTAAAATTAGTCCATTTGAAAGCCTGAGTTTTAAATAATTAATAAAAATGGTGAATAGTAGTAACATTAGTAGTGCCTTCTATAAAGATGCTGCTACGCATCCTTCTTTGTTTACTGCTACATTCTTATTCCAACAGTCTTTAACTTCCTGTTCATGAACTAGTTTAGAATGTCTTTCAGACATATAAAGTGTGTCAGTTATGCTTAACAAAACTTGTGATGCCTCCCCAACACAAAATATATGCCCCACCCAGAAAAAAATCAAGATTACTTGGTCTATCTCTCTCTCTCTCTCTCTCTCTCTCTCTCTCTCTCTCTCTCTCTCTCTCACTTCCTCTGTTGCAGATGTACGCACATTTATAATCCAACTGGAAGGCAATGAACTGTGTTGAGGGACTGGACAAGAATCTTGTTATTATATCTTGCTCCATTGCTCCATTTTTTCATAAGACTGTTTGTTGCCCTGCACTGATACCAGAGTGCTAAGATTGTGCTATTACAGACCTAAACCTGCATCCATTTCAACAATGTACTCATATTGATCACAGGATAACACAACAGACTCAGGAGATTAGTCAGAAATTACTACAAATTATCACACCATTTTATTTACTTCTGATATGAACATGTAATATATTACAAATGTCCAGCAGGTCACTCCAATTTTACTTTCATTGATATACCTCTAAACCTCTTAAAACAAGATATCTGGACAAAACCAAAAATAAAGCAGAGACAGATTCTAAATGCTGCTGTTATAAAACTCAGAAAGTTGCTGGAATAACAGTTTTCTGTTAGAATGCATTTTCTGAAAACATGCAAAGTCTGAAACTCAAATGTCTGTCATTATTTAGTGACTTCAGTCCTCAATTATTTGCCAGAAACTACACGTTTTGTGAGGAACAGGCAAAAAATATGAGGCAAAAATGTGGATATTCTGTGAAGATCTGGACAGTTGAGAGGCCATGTTTGGTGCCAATTCATTTTTAGAGCCTGTGTAAAGGCTCTGTTATAGATAAGCAAATTTCATTTTAACGAGGAACAAAATCCTCTAGACTATGAGGAAGTTATTCATAATGTATATCAGCCATCATCTAGGCTAACATGTAGGTTGTTTCCTGCCCCCCCTCCCACTGGTACACTGGTATGGTGTCACTCCTTTACGTTGTCATTTTTTTCTATGTTCCCTTTGCCCTTATTCCTCCCAATCATCAAGCCTCCCCAAACTGGAAATGAGACGATTCATTCTTCTTTAGAGGGAAGTCCCCCAAAGCCTGATAGGCCATCATTATTCTGTCATCCATTAGAGCAGCTTTGTGTCCTCATTAAGAAGAAATTTTGAATGGCCAAGCCCATGCCCTGGACAGGGATAGAAGCTGTAGGAACTTCCCCCTGTAACTGCATGCTCCCATGCAGTCAGTAATGAAGGCTGCCACCAAACAGTGGCTTGGTAAGCTGAAAGCTTGCTCCCAAGATGCCCGCTCTTCTGTTCCAAGGGATTGTGGCAGTATGCATCCAGCTCGACACCTCCCCCCAAGATGGATATGACCATCCTCCTTTCCAGCTCAATTTAGAATTCCATCTGCTAATTGAACTCAGGTCATCTGTGCCATAATCTGAGCTTTATCCTTGTACATCATAAGAGCTGTTTAATTTATTCATCCCTTTATTTATATTAATTAATATTGTAAGAGAAGTTTTTTTCATAATGTCTGCTGTTTAGAAACTTTTCAGATAATAAACAACAGTCTTAAGTATCTTAATTGTCTGTGCTGTTGATGAGTACTCTTTATTAACATGGATGCAGCACAGAACTGTCTGTGTTCGTATTCATTTTTTTACTTCTCTGAACAACCAAATCCTTGTTGACCATGGATCTGTCTTTCTCACTTTATAGAGTCAGATCAGTGTCTGATTTAATTATAGATGGGAAAATATAATGCACCACATCTCTCTCCCTTATCTGCATCAGACATAGAGGAGCTCTCTGAGCATGTAGCCCAGGCCGGTATGACCCTGACCTTGAGTAGCATCTTACCCTCACCAAGAATGATGCCACAATATGAAGACAAGATGATCAATTTCAACAATTGCCTTAAGTATTGGTGTCATTCAAAGGGGATCCAATGCCTGCCAGCCTGGGATGACATGCTCGACAAGCCACGATGTTTCGCTAGGGATGGCTTTCACCTGTTACCCCTGGGCTTTCGGATATTGGCAAAGGCTCTTGCTACCCCCATAGTGCCTTTTTTAGGCAAGGCTCAAAAGACAAACCCACCTCCATAGGTATCACAAGGGATAAGAAACTAAGAGTAATGCTACTCAACGCCAGAAGTCTAAACCTCAAGATGCATGCACTCAAAACTCTCCTTAGCATGGAGAACATCGATATCTGTGCAGTAACAGAAACCTGGTTCAAGGCTCCTGAGAACACCCCAGCACTACCAGGTTATACCTCACACCATGCTTTTCGGCCCCAAAACTTGGACCGAACCACAAAAGGAGGGGGAGTATCAATATTCATCAAAGATACCCACACCTCCAGGTTGGTGGCACAGCATGAAGCATCAGAGACTATCCATGTGCAACTAACAGTGGGTAAAACTGCCTTCCAGTTTATAGCCTGCTACAGACCACCCTCCCAAAAACAGGAACCCCACTTGGCCTTCTTGAGAACACTGGGAAATATGAAGGTCTCTCCAAACACCATTATATTGGGCGACTTCAACTACCCAAACATAGACTGGGAGCATTACTCTAGCTCCAACACCCTAGCCCAAAGGTTCCTAGAATTTATAAACTCAAATGCTATGGAACAACTTGTTACCACTCCCATAAGAGGGGAAAACATACTGGACCTGATCATCACCAACATGGGGACTCTATGCTCCAGACCAGAAGTGTATCCCTCACTGGTAAGATCAGACCATAAACTAATCTCACTGGATATTCACATCCCAACCCCACCCCCTGCCCAGAAAAACCACAGTGAAAAACTTCTCTAAAGCAAATTTCACACTCCTCAAAACCGAGGTGGAATCCTTCAAAGCCCCCCGGCCTGTGGAAAATATGGCCCAGACCACAGAATCCTTTATAAATGCCTTCTATGAACACCTTCAGGAATGCATGGATCATGCAATCCCAAATAAAACCAAGACCCAATCCTCCAAAGGCAGACGTCCTGTCTGGTGGACCCCAGCCATAAACAAACTATACAATAGAAGGAGGAAGCTATTACATGATAGAGCAAAATCCCAAAAAGGGAAGGCATCTCTGATCAGTATTAGCAAAACACTACGGGCACTCATAAAATCGTCTAAGGCCAGCTTCGAGAGAAAAATTGCACAGGACACTAAGGATAATCACAAGGCTTTCTTTAGTTATGTTAGGAACCTGGGTGGGAATTCCCAGATATGCTCAGAATTAGTCCAAAATTACAAAAAATACACCGAACCCACAGACATTGCCAACATCCTAGCTAACAGGTTCAGCGCAAACTCCCCCCCCCCACCAAAAGGGCAAATATCTATCCCAGCAGAGTGCTGCCCCCCTGACATCTCAGATGCTCAGGTAAGAGCCGCCCTCTCCAAAGCAAAAAATGCAGCATCAATGGGACCAGACGGTGTCCCAGGCTGCGTCCTACATGAACTCCAAGAAGAGCTAAACCCAAACATAAAACTACTGTTCAATCTCAGCCTAACTACAGAATATGTACCCAAAGAGTGGCGTACAGCAACAGTGGTCCCTCTCCACAAAGGTGGTGCCTCAACGGATCCTGGAAACTATCGCCCCATAAGCCTGACTAGCTTGGTCTGCAAAGCTATGGAAAGGATCATCATGGACCTCATAAATAAAGATATTGGGGACCTACAGACACTGGATCCTACCCAGTTCGGCTTTGTTAAGGGCAGATCCTGCCTCTTAAACCTGGTTGATTTCTTTGAAACAGTCACCAAGGCCATTGATGAGGGGAAGGTGGTCCACACAGCCTACCTGGACCTCGCAAAAGCCTTCGATACAATACCCCACTCGGGCATTATAGATAAGCTCACCAGCTTAAATATAAACCCCTATGTCACTAGATGGGTTGCAAACTGGCTCAAGGACAGAACCCACATGGTTAGAATTGCTGGAGCCATGTCAGACTCCAAACCAGTTACAAGTGGCGTCCCTCAAGGCCCAGTCCTGGGACCTCTCTTGTTCGGTATATATTTCTCGGAGGTACAGGCCAGCATGGAAGGACTGTGGCTGACCAAGTTCGCAGATGACTGCAAACTGGGTGCCATAATCGACTCTCCAGCCGACACAAGCATCCTCCAAAAGGGCCTCATAGAAACAGACAACTGGTGCCAGAGCCATGGCCTCAAGCTAAACGCCAAAAAGTGTATAGTCATCCCCTTTGGCAAAAACAAAGTGCCCACAAATTACCACATAGGTGGTAATCCATTAAGTACAGAAGAAGTAATTAGGGACCTGGGGACCCAAGTTGATAACAATCTCTCATTTGACAACCACGTGGCCAAAGTGGTTAGAAAAACATTTTATATAGCCCACCTAATCATGAAGGGATTCACATCTAGATCAGGGGAGGTCATCATGCCTCTTTACTCATACCTCATCAGGCCCATAATTGAGTACAATGCCCCTTTTGGGATGTACCTTACCAGACACCTGCAGCAACTGTAAAGACCCCAAAAGTACCTCACCAAGAGGATAAAAGGGCTCAAACAGATGCCATATGCTGCCTGGTTAAAGAAACTCCAGCTCTACTCAGTGGCATACTGCCTGCTCAGAGTCGATCTGTGCCTGATGTATAAAGCCATGTCCAACCCGGAATTAATGGACATGCTGCACCTCAGAAAATCCAAATCCCATCGAGCTACGTGCTCGAGAGACTTGAACCTCAGCACTGAAATAAATAGGACATGCTGGAGGGACAGATTCATAACCCAGAGGCTCCCTTCACTCTGGAATAAAATCCCAGTCCAGGTTAGGCAGAGTCCCTCATTGACTCTCTTCAAGAGGAATCTTGATGAGTGGATGGGAGATCATAGGTTTACCCCGGGTATCACTTCTGTGTCACTGTTAGACAGAGGCACAGTATACTAACCTTGAAAAAGGGCATAGCAAATTTAATTTAAAATTGGTGGCGAAAGCCAAACACACTCTGGCTAGGCTTATAAATGCCCTAGGGCAGATAGCCTAGTATGAACCTATGAATCTATGTACATACTGTGTTAAATGAAGTATAATGACATTTATTGATTTACAAAGCAAGCGATTTTTCGACAGAAATGTAGCAGTAGGATTACGTAAGGTAGCATTAACCAATGAAAGATCAGGGTTAGGTTTCATGTCTGCAGATGTAAGAAGAAATTGTGTGACTTCTTTTTAATGTTTATGTTTCATGGTGAGCCTGATGGGCTGATATCCAGCAGTAGTCTTGGTTGTGTTTTTGACTTCTGCTATTTGAAAGCAAATGCTATACTTAAAGCTGCAAATTAGCACCAGGAAATGACATTCAACTGCCTTTGGTTTTGAGTCTGTATGTGGAAAGTAGAAGACAGATGTAGGGTACCTGAGTTTGCGTAGCATATGTTGGTCAAGGGGACCATTTTGCTGCTGCACCAGGAGAAGGATCCAAGTGACAGGGGTAGAAAGAGATAAGACATTGTGTTGACCATGAAGACAAGACTGGCTTTAGGAAGTATTTAATTTTTATCTTGACTGGTTACATGTAGGGCTAGTCACACGATGGTGTGAACATTGACTCTAGATGTTGATCACTGTTGATGTGACACGCCAATCCCATGTACAAAAAAGGGAATTATGGGTGGATGGACATGGATTGTATTTCGACCTAGTTGGGTATAAATAATGGAAGGTGTGTTGATGTGGCAAGTGGGGAGGTGAGAGACAAACTGTTCATATTGTCATGTTCTTACCACCATGTAAGAGGTCTTTCTTTCTTCAAAATATTTCTAAGTACCAATATTTTGTCTCCTTAGTTCACTAAGCCTGCTTTACACTGGAGTGTAATATGTAAGAGATGTTTTGCATAATAATGCAGGGTCCTCTATTTGCACAAAAGGATAGATTTACAAATAAATCTCCAGTGGCTTTACTCGACAGAGGCACTGGGAAATAAAGTCGGGTGGCAGGATGCCAGGGTAATCCTATGGGCTAAGCTTGTAAAGGCCCCAGGGCCACTAGCCTAGTACACACCTATGAACCTATAAAATGTCTATTAATTAGTCTGCCTTTTTTAGTATGGGTCATGCATGGTCTGTACTGGTTTCCTGGTACCATGATCTTCAGGGTAGAAAAGCAACTCTTTGATCCTTTCATCTCTTAACCTTGAGCTTGTTGCTTAATCTTTTGCCCCTCATACTTGAACTATTGTTGTCATTTCAGCTCGGTCAGCTTGGATTAATTGCAGTCTGTACATGGAAGAATTAAGTTGCATATCCAGTATCAGTTGCACATGACACAATCATCTTTTACTACTACTACTTCTTAATTTATCCTATCTTCACTACCTCTCCCAACCCATTACTTCCTACCATTCACAATCCTTCCATGTTACCAACCATCTTAACTCCCCTCTCTCACACTCACACTCTCCTATTTCTCCCCATCTATATCCTATAAAAAACTCCTACTTTTCCCATACAAACTTATCACCTCTCAAACATATTCTACCCCCATAACAACTAGTAAATCTTTCAGAATCACAATAGAACCCAATTGTTTTACTAAACTGTCCAATTACCTCTCTGACTCAATCCTTCATCTGACTACCACTCTATTATCAGATGATATCCATCCCAACCCAGTCCCCCCCACCGCAAACACTATAGACAAGTCCGTATTACTTACTTCTTTAAACTCCCAAAGTATAGTAAACAAAGTCCCAAACCTCCATGCCTGGCTCATACATAATAAACCTGACATCCTATCCATATCTGAAACCTGGTTAAAACCCCATATAAAATACTCTGAAATAATTCCACCAAACTATTCTATCATAAGAAAAGACAGGTCCCACAAAAAAGGTGGAGGAGTAGCTCTCCTATACTCATCCTCCTTGTTAGTTACTCCCTATAACAAACCTATTCCACACTTTAACAACGCTGAGCTACTCCTCACTCTACTACAAGTCAACAAACACAAACACATATGTCTAGCTTACCTCTATATCCCCCCAGGGGATAATATTTCTACACTTGAAGATATCCTTTCCTGGCTCTCCAATAACATTAGCAATGAAACCATAATCTTAGGAGTCATGAATATTAACTGGGCCTCCATTCAGTCTCCGACAAACTCTCTTAACATCAACCTCTATCATTTTTCAAAACTAATCAACTCTGTAACTTGCCCCTCAAAAAACCTCTCTAGCGGCAGTATTCTGGACTAGATTCTAGTCTCCCATCCTCACTATTTCTCTAACAGTGGCACTCTTCCCGATCCCCTTAGTGACCACATACCCATCTTCCCTACCACCATCCATTCGCACCACCTCTAACCATTTTATTTTCAAAAGATCTCTTCATTCACATCTAGTATCCCAGTGGGAATGCTCTTGCTCCCACCCCACATAACTAACACTGGCTATTTCTATCTTCCTTCTTTCTCCTGTTTACTCCAGCAACTTTCCTTATTATTTTCCCCTAGCAAACACATTATTATTCCTATGGTATCTGCAAAGAATGTACTAGACTGCACCTCTTAAGATTATGCTTCCTAATATGTATTGACATTCAGTATTACTTTGCAATATTCCTTTTGTTAGTCTGTATCATCTGTAAGTTTCATCACAAGTCTGTATTATTTCTAATGTTTGCTGTACTATTTGAAATTATTTGCTTGAATCTTTTACATTTGTATAATTATCATTAATAACCTGCTGTACCTAGATTGTTTTGGAGCTTTTCTCCCCAGGACTCCATTGAAAACGGGTTCATTTTGGCCCAATGGACTATCCTGGTAAATCAACTGCAATAAATAAATAAATAAATACATGTATGTGTATAAATATATATATATATTATTATATATATATGGCTACCTATTAGAAAATCAAAGTTACGGAACTTCAACACCATATGATCGAGGTTCCATAACTTCGAAATTAAAAAAAACAAAAAACAAAGACAATGTACCCTGATGGGTTAGCAGGACAAGCCCCTGCACCCCCTGCTACTTAAATATACCAACTTTGAGATCGCACTTGAATGCACTACGGTGCGGAAAGGGAAGATTTCCCTTTCCTACACTGTAGTGCGATCTCGGAGTTGGTATATTTAAGTAGCGGGGGGGTGGAGGTGCAGGGGGGGCTTGCCCCTGTGCCTATACCCTTTACTTTTTCTTTTTTTTTTTTTTAATGTTCATTTTGAACATTTCAAATTTTCAATTGGTCGATCATTAAAGGTCAATCTTTAGTGATTCGAACAATTGAAAATTCGGTGTTCCAATAGGAACCCTATATATATATATATATATATATATATATATATATATATATATATATATATATATATATATATATATATATATATATATATATATATATATATATATATATATATATATATATATATATATATATATATGTGTGTGTGTGTATATATATATATATATATATATATATATATATATATATATACATACATATATATATATATATATATATATATATATATATATATATATATTAGATACAGATATATACATATATGAATTTAGTGATTCAGGTTGAAGCAATGTTTCATCGACAACACTAACACTGACATGCTTCCGTGCATGCTCTGAGGATGAAACTTGGACCATGCAAATCAAAAAAGGAATTTTGCAGAGGGCAAGCCCCCTCACACACCCTGCATGCCCCCTCCTGCTGGTTATATATACTAACTCAGAGAGCACATAATCCACAGGGAAAGGGCAAATATGTCAACCCAAGGAATTATTGATCTCCCACAACTGTCAACCATCTGTTTTGTTGACTAAACCTAAAACTGATGAATGACAATGCTCTCATAGTTATATGTACCATATTATTTGGTCTCTTTTGCTGGAAGGATTTTTTTTGGGGGGGCAACAAATACAGCTGTCTAGTGCACTCTGTCAGACTGTGCATGAGGTGCCATCTGCAGTACTTGTTCACTACATTCAACAAATTAGAAAGGATGCAAATACCAGTCATTGGCAGTACCTTCAGTAATTATGACTGGCCATTAACCAATGGGGGATATCTTACTTAGAATAAACTCATATTGGTTTCTTTACTGAAATATGAACCTACTTGGATAGGTGTGTCTAATGAACCCCAGTGAGCTAGCATCCCCTGACTACTGAGGCAGCAAAAGGCAGATTATTGTAACTGTGTACCTTCCTTCCTTATCATAAGGCACTAATGCACCGAAAGGTTGCCACATTATGAGGACTCTTTGCAGTTCAACAGACTTGTTTATCTTGATGTGAATTAAACTGCATCAGATTTATATAGTGAATTTTCATTTGCGTTCTAATGTTATAGCCTGGCTAAACCCAGAGTTATATGTAATAAATGATTTGTTTTAGATTAAGCAAAGCTCTTCACTGCAGAAGATAATCACGCAAGCGGTCGTTAGTGTAACAGAAAATAGCCTGAATGATTTATTTATTTCTTTTTAGCGTGCATGTAACAATAGATTGTATTATTCTGTGCCTGTTATATTTTCTGTTTGGGGTACTGGCTAGCTATTAAGATGCATTTACATGAGCCTTTAGAAAAGGAAGCGAGAAGAATATTGTATAGTATGTTTACAACCAAGTAATCGGATAGCAGGACATATGCTTAGCTGACTAGGTGCTCACTTAGAATGAGCTTAAACATGGGGAAGAAACAAAAGAAAAAGTGGTTTAGGGAGATCATCCAAGGGGAGATGGCAGTGTGCCAGGCCACATGGATAAGAGGCGCTGATTGGGGGCTTTTGTTGAATGTGCTGTTCTTATGCTCAGCATCTTTACACAGTGTATTTTTTCTCCATGTAGTCTTTCTACCCATAGGAAATCACTGGAAAATAAACTCCATAAGATCACAGGAAGTTACTAGGCTATTGGCCCCAAGGCCCTTACAAGCCTAGCCAAGAATTGGCCCATGTTCCGACAAGTCAGTGCCCGATGCCCTTGTCTAACAGGGACACAGGTGGAATCCCAGGGGTGTATTTTTTGGTCCCCATCCAGTTATCCAGATTGTGCTTAAAAAGGCTTAATGAGGTACTCTGCTTGACGTGGAGAGGGAGTCTATTCCACAGAAGGGGGAGTCTCTGGGATACAAATCTGTCCTGCCAACAAGTCCTATTGATGTCACCAGCCATGCTGAGGTCACAAGTGTGGGTTACTCAACTGAAGCTTGACTTGCAGATATGCAGCAGTCTCATCAAGGTGGGGTCTGAGATTGCTTTGTATGCCAGACAGAGGTCACCCCTGAGTCTGTATGAGACTGAGTAGATGGACAAGACTTTTAGCCTATCTCAGAAGTTATCTTAAATTTGTGACTGTTTGTGTCATTTAGGATGTGTTGGGGTATTAAGTTCCAGTATTTGGACACTTTATTAGAGAACAGGGAGTCTTCATAGTTGCTGGATTTAGTTACCTTTAGTAGAAGTTTATCGGAGGACCTTAGGAATCTGTGATTTGTATTTGCTTGAACTAGGTCTTTGAGAGCAGGGCAGTTATCGGGTTTGTGGATGATAGTGTTGGCAATGGTTAGTTGGTTCAGAGATAACAGGCTGAGTAGTTCTAGCCAGTTGAGTTCATGGAGTGCAGTACAGTGTTTGATCTATGGAGTTGGTTTGTAGCAAACTTGGCCATTTTGTTATAGCAGATCTCTAGTTTAACTCTGTCTTACATAGGTTGGTAAAGATGTGGGAAGAGTATAAGAGGATGGATGGTAGGTGAGATCTGGCTGTGGCTAGTCGGATGTTGTTGGTAAGAAATTGTTTGACCCTGTAGATTGAGTCGAGTTTAATGTGTATTTTTTGATTGTTAGTGCTATGTGTTTGTCAAATATTATACAGTTATCAATTGTGACCCTAGAAGTTTAGTTTGTTCAACTGGTTCAATTTTTGTATTGTTGGAGGAGTAAATAATGAGGGGGGTGTGGTTATTTTTAGGCTTGGTATTGGAGAAGACCATTAATTTTGTTTTGTTTGGGTGGAGTATGAGTTGGTGGTTGGAGAAATAGTTTTATATGTCATGGAGTGATTTTTGTGTTTTTTCTTGTAGTTCCAGAAGGTTGGGGGCAGAGAAGATGAGGGAGGAATTGACGGGATATTGAACAATGGAGGCTAGTTGTGTGGCAATGCTAAGGTTATTGGTAAATATGATGAAAAGATGAAGTCCAAGGATAGAGCCTTGGGGTACTCCAACTAAGACAGGTAAGACAGGGGAGAAATTGTTTTCCCATTTGACTGATTGTTGTCTGTCAGAAAAATAGCTGTGAAACCAAGAGAGAAGTTTGACTGAGGTTGTAAGCTGAAAGTTCATTAATTTTTGGTGGGGTACTACATCAAAAGCTTTAGACATGTCGAGAAAAATAGAGGAGATGTGTTGGCCTTGATTTTGAAGGAGGTTTACAGTATTTTTGAAGCTTATTAGTGCAGTTTAAGTGCTGTGTTTGGGATAGAAACCATGCTTGGTACTGGATAAGAGATTATTCTAAAGGAATATTCAAAGAATTGTTTATGGATACATTTTTCCAGAATCTTGACTAGGGGAGGCAGAAGAGCAATGGGTCTATAGTTAGTGAAGTCTGTAGAAGGGCCACCTTTGTGCAGGGGAATGATATGTGTTGTTTTCAGAGCTTGGGTACGTATTGTTCAGAAATCTAATGGTTGATTAATACTGAGATATGATAAGAGATGAAATCAGCTGCTAGTTTCAGAAATTTGTTGGGGAGCTGATTGGCTGCAGGAGTTCAGGGTTTTAATTTGGAAAGGAGTTTCTTTATGCAGCTAGTTTGTATGAGCTTAGAAAATAAGATATGGTTAGATTCTGGAGAGTTTGGGACTGTTAGGGGTGTGTTAATATTATTGTTTATGAGGGATGTTAATGGATTTGATGAAATGTGTTAGAGCTGTGTTAATATTATTATTTATGAGGGATGTTATGGATTTGATATGTGTTAGGGGTGTGTTAATATTGATTATGAAGGATGTTATGGATTTGATTAAATGTGTTAGGGGTGTGTTAATATTATTGTTTATGAGGGATGTTATGGATTTGATGAAATGTGTTAGAGGTGTGTTAATATTATTGTTTATGAGGGATGTTATGGATTTGATGAAATGTGAATTGAATTGGGTTGCTATACTATCAGTAGTATTTGTGGCAGTGGGTGATGGGTAGTGGATCTCCCTGGATTAAGGAGTTGTTTGATACCTAACCAAGATTTTTGGGGTTGTCCTGGTGTTTTTGTTGAGATGTATGGCAGTATGTCTTTTTGTCATTGATATGCTTTTTGGCATGGTTTCTTAGTTGTAGATATGCAATGAGGTTGTCTTTGCTTTTGGAACTTTGGTACAGTGTCCAGGCTCTATCCCTTTGTTTGAGTAATAGCTTGATATATTTAGTTAGCCAAGGTAATTGTTTTGGTACAAATTTTCCTCATGGTAGCTAGGTTATTTAATATTTTGAGGAATGTATGGTTAGTTATTGAACTGCGAGGTCCAACTTTAAGAGGTTTAAAAGCAACCAGTCACATTATCATAGTAGTGCACTGAATATGGTAGAGGAGAATGTTTGTTTGCTGTGAACATGTTTGAATATGATATTGTTAGGAGTACATATCTGTTTCCCAAGAAGAAAGGTTGGTAAATGGTCACTTAGGCAGGCTGGTAGGCAGCCTGCTTGGTAACCGAGATTTGGAATTGTTAGCTAGTATCCAGTGCAGTACTAATTGTTTCTTGGTATGTTTATCTATACAGGTGGTAGAGTTAATAGTTTGAGAGAAGTTGTAAAGGTTGATAAAGTTAGAGGGGTTTTCAGATGAGCAAGTGAGCTGAATGATGATTTAGGATGAATTAGTAGCAAACTTGGCAATTTTGTTGTAGCTGCTTTCAAGTTTGTTTTTTATGGAGGATTGTATATTAGTTACAAGTGGTGCTCCATAGAGTGTAGGGAGGGCAAAAGGTAGGTTTTGGCTAGAGTAATTTTTATGGGTGTGTTCAGAAAATGATTGTATCTGTACAGCATGCCTAGTTTCTGGTGGGTTTTATTGATATTGCTTTGGATGTGAAGGTCAAATTTAAAATCATGATATATTATGACCCCTAATAGTTTGTTATGGTGGACTAACTTGATTTCAGTGCCATTTGCCAAAAAGATTTTGAAAAATCCTTTGTTAGGAGGTGTGTGTTTTTGGGATAAAGAGGAAGAGTTTGTTTTTTGGGGGGTTGAGTAGACATTGTGTCATTGCAAGCCATGCTTCAATAGAGACGACAGCGTGTTGAGTGATTTCTTGGAGGTAAGTTAAAGTGTTTGAATAGCAGATGATGGTAGAGTTATCTGCATATTGTATCAATGTGCCTTCAGAAGATGAATATTACTTATTGATAAAAATATTGAACAGTAGATGGCCAAGGATGGAGCCTTCTGGGACTCCTATGGAAGTGAGAAGATATGTGGAGATGGGATCATTGCCATTTTACAGCTTGTTGCATGTTGGCAAGGTAACTAGAGAACCATTGAGTAGATGGAGATGCTAGACACAGGGTAGAGAGCTGATTGAGGAATTTACTGTGATAGACCATGTCAAAGGCTTTTGATAGTGCTAGAAATACCACATATACATGTTTATTAGAGGTGTGAGTCTTATTGATGGTGTCTGTAAATGATAGTAATGCAGTACAGGTGCTGTGGTCTGGCCAAAATCCATCTTTTGCATTGGTGATTAGCTTATTTTGTAAGAGATACTGGAGAAATTATTGTTGGAAACATCTTTTAAGGATTTTAGTAAGAGGAGACAGGATGGCTATGGGACAGAAATTTGAAATGTCAGTAGAATTACCTCCTTTATGTAATGGGGTAATGTGTGCAATTTTTCACAAGTTAGAGACACAGGATTCTTTTATTGATCTATTAATAAGAATGCTGATTGGGTATGCTACTGCATCTGCAGCTAGATTTAGGTATTCTGGGGGAAGGTTGTCATGCTTTTTATGAGTTATAGAAGCTGGTTGAAAGTTTAAATAGGTGGAGCTGTCTGCAGGTGTATTGGAGAGGTTGCAGATAGGTGAGTTTTGTTAAGGAAATGTGGTAGGGTCTATGGTAGGTGAAGCTGGCTGTGTGGAAGAGGGTAGGTTAGATGAGTTTGAGGTTAGGTTGGCTATGCATTCTATGAAGTATGTACTGAAATGGGTAGCTGTTTGAAGAGGGGGAATGTCTGGGTATGAGCTGGGATTCTTTTTTGCACCTGGGCTGATGAGAAGGGATAAGGAGGAGCAGAATTTTTCAGGGTTGTTTTATGGCTGTCTTGTAGCGGAGTATAATAAGACTTTTTATCACTGAACTTGTTTCTTGACTTGGTTTTGTAGCTGTCTGAACAGTTGCCAATTTTTGTCATTTTTATTCTTTTGCCGGTTAATCCATGCTTTCATAAGGAGTTTGCATTAGTTGGTGAGCCATGGGGTATTGCTAATTTTAATTGTTTTTGTACTATCTGGTGCTAATGTTTTAAGAATATTTAGAAATGTTGCATTGAAGTATTCAACTGCATCATTTAAGGGTAGTCTTTTTAGGATGAACCACTTAACTGCCTTCAGAGATGCAACGAAAGACTGTTTGGAGAACTGGGAGAGATTACAGGTAGTTATCTGCTTATATTCCTTTGTTAGCTGTGTAATACTCCTGTGGGTATAAGCTGGCAGGTGATCACTTAGTGTATCAGGGAGGGTACCAGTGGAGGTAAAATTAGATGGGTTGGTAACCAGAATCCAATCCAGGACAGATTGTTGGGAGTTTTTTTTGCCATATCTTGCTTGTGTATTAATAAGTTGAGTGAATCCAAAGAGGTTCATGCTGTTGATCACTGAATTTGCAGATAAGACTGCCAGTCAATGTTTACATCACCGAGAAGGATAATTTCATTTGTGATTGTATGTGTTATCCAGGATAGTATGTTTTCAGGTATTGGAATGTTCTGTCCTGAGGGGATATATAGCACAGCAGTACTTATGATCTTGGCTCTATTAGGTTTTAGGAATGAGATTAGAATTTCTGCTTTTCCAAAAGTTGGGATTGGGCCTGTGTAGGGAGTTACTGTGAACATAAAATAAAATGCCACCACCATGTGTAAACTTGACACTCATTTCATTAATGAGTTAATAAAAACATAAGCACATAGCACTTTCACCCTTCTTGGTCACAGGGCGTCATCAGAGTGATCACTCTGATGAAGCCCTATGACTAGGAAGGGTGAAACCGTTTAGTGCTTATGCTTCTGTCGACTCATTAATGAACCGAATGCCGAGTTTACACCTGGTGGTGGCGTTTTATTTTATTTTTTTGATTTTGAATATATGCACTCTTTTGGGGTGTTTTGCTACTGTTTATTTAGTTACTGTGAGCATATTTGAAAAGATTACAGCTATTCCACCTGTTTTTTTTTTATGTTTTCTATCAAGCCCAATAATGTTATAAACAGGGGGTAGTATTTCAGCATCTTTTATTTCAGGCTTTATCCATGTCTCAGTTGTAGATAGCATTTCTGGGTTGTGTTGGGTCATCCAAGCATAAAACTCTGTGAGAATATCAGCAGATTGCAGAAGTTTACACGATAGTGTACTAAAAATGCTTCTTAAAGTAACATTTTTCAATGTTTCTGAAGACAGCATTTTATTAAAAGATTATCTGGGTATACCGTCAAATGAAACTGAATGTGTCAAAATACACACTGCATTATTCTTTTTAATCTTCAAGGACATAAGGATTTAATTAAAAAAACAGTAAGTAAAATGATGTGCAACAATTTTAAGCATCAACATTGCTACCTGTTTTCTACAGAGTTCAACAAGAATAAATCAAGCATGCCAACTGAAGAGTTTTGTACAGAAATACTATTTAAAGATTTAAAGAAATGAGTCACTCAGTAGATGGCAGCATTGTTTGTGTCTAACCATATTTGGTTTCTCAAAAAAAAAAAAGCCATGAGTTATTTCGTCTTGCTAAAATATCAAAGAAAAAGAATCCAAAGTACTCACTGATAAAACATTTGATAAAACAGTTAAAAAATAATATCCATATTAAAAAGTACTCTGTTTAAGTTTCTCAAAACAAGGAATGCCATCTCTGAGCAGATATTTCCATTTACAGTGTTTATCACAGAATGCTACATATTAACATTTCTATATGAATATCTCCGATGCAAAAGTAATAATTTTGGTTAAACAGAATCATGCAAACTCTGGAAGACAGCTTTTAACTTTACTAAGGTTGTATAAAACCTCATTTTATAATGTCCAAAACATATATGTATATATTTAAATACACATACATAATACATAGCATGCTCTCAGTGGTCCAGTGTGGCAACTGGGAAGCTAAAGGACACACAAGATCATTTGCACTGTTGTTATTAATTTGAAACCAATATGTCCATTATCTTTAACCAAGTCACTTAGACTATCAAATAACAGTTGCCTAAGATGACATCTGACCTTTATGTGCCATTCCTTTACAACATATTAAAGTCGAGTAGAGGGTTACAGTTCCTTTCAGTAGACAATGTTACACAATATTTGGTAATAATTACACAATATTGCCAGCTGTAAACTAATTATCCAGTATCCATCAGCTGACTTAAGTGGAGTTTCCCAGCATGACAGAAGTACTAGGTGTGAAACCGGTACCCAAAATGTAGAAAAGGGACTGGGACTCAACTGCCATCTCCTCCCCCCTCGATCAATTCCACAGCCACAAGAAAATATTTTTCATTCTGGGAGTACCACAAGCTCATAGTAAGCATAATTTCTAACAACCACAAATTGCTGCAGATCCAGCATTTCAAACATTGGTAAGATCATACTGGTAAATTAGTAAACCAAGCTTTAGTTCTAACATTTTACAGTGATGCTGCCCTGCATTTCAGTCATCATCCTTCCTCCGTTCAATAATTCTGTCTATGATTTATCTGCCTCACATGATGAGCAAGAAGGTTCTCTAGACAGAAATAATCAATGATGGCACAAGATTCTTGGCAGATATAAAACAGAAAAATATATGGCATGTCATAAGGTATTCAGTCTGCAGAGGCCGGGCCACAGTAATCAGAATATGTAAGAGGATATAATACCTGTAGTTTGGGGGATTTACATGCAAATAAATAAATAAATACTCAATGATCTTCAGAAAAGAGGATTTTTTTTTTACTTTAGTTATGAAAGCAAGGTCACCGATTTAACATGCAAGCAGGCTAACAAAATTAATCTCTCTCTGATAAGATATGCTAATCATGTTTCCTTTTTGCCTGCTTCAAAACATCATTTGTCTGCAGCCAGCGTTATTGCTATGAGGCTTACAGCAATCTCTGCTGATCTCCCAAGTGCAGTCATTTTAATATAAGCCTGTTATAACATTTAAAGAAATGCATTAACCCTTTATTATTAAATTCTTGGATAAGTAAGGGAAACTGCACAGCATTAACCCAATTAAAAGCAAATACAGTCAAACAGTATTTTTTAGTGCAGAATTTGCTGGTCTTCTGCACCAGAAGGAAGAAGAAAAACACAAATAAACATTCCTAAGTGGAAAGCTAGGTTGTTATGAATATCAACAGCTAAGCAATGTTAGCATTAGTGTGCATACATGCTGTGAAAGAAGAAGGTAGTGACTGCTATAGTGCGCTGACTTCTTGGAATGACTTGGACAAAGGTGTTATTGTGGATCAGCTTATTCAGCAAGCATTTAAGACATCCATACAAGATAAAAGCTGAAAATTTGCTAATGAATAAATTGATAATTCATAATGAATGTACAGCAAACTTCATAGAAAAAATGTGCCTCATAAAAGTTTTGTAAATTTAAAATTGCAAAGCACCAGCATTTGATATGTGATCAAACTTTATCAATATTTTAAAATGATGCACATCCTAATCAAAGGATACAGTCAGACCTTTTCAAAATAAAAATAAAATCTTCTTAACTGAATGAGAGTACATAGGAAGTACAGGGATGAATTCAGATAATAGCAGTGTATCAAGCACAAATAATATGTTTAAACTCACATATTAAAATCAGTTATGCACTCTGCTACACAGAAAGGTAGAAGGCAGGGTGAATGGAAGGAAAGAGAAAGAGAATAGAAGACTGTTAAGTGTCCTAACCATGTAAGAGCTAGTGATAGTGCATAGTATAGCTTTAGCTGCAGAAATCGGCTGACATTACATGGAACAAAAGAATACCAAAACACAATGCATGACTTGCTCAGATAAGCACCTAACAAGGAGTCGAGCAGACAGGTAGTAGCAATTAAAGTGGCAAAATTCTGAAGTACATCACTACAAGAGCAACAAAATAGCTGAAAGTCACACCTTAATACTTTTAACATAGTCAAGACTAATCATGGTCTTGTTTACTGCGCATGCTAACAGAGCTCTGATGCCTATTAACAATGAATGCAGCAAGTGTGTGTGACAAGCAGCTTATTAAAAATAGTGGCTGTAGTCACAGCAAGGGATGCAAGGAGAACATGTGGATTATGGTGAGGGTGCAGTGAAGAACAAGCAGCAGTAGTGCTCATTTGTCAAGCACAAGCTATAAGGGTGTTAGCAAGATCTTGTGCACACTGTTGCTGCAAGTCAGAGAAAGTATGTGTCAACTAACAGAAGATAAAAATGTAAAATGTCACATAATGGGTGGGGCAGAGAAAATACCAATAGAGCAGACAAAAGCAGTTACTACAACAGCAGATGTTAACAAATGTAACTTTACTATAATGCAAAGCATCCTACTGCAACAATGCTGGACCTATATGTAACCCCTATGAGACGTGAATCCACAATCCTGTCCACTGACACTGTGCCAGGCACTTCATTTACAGGCTAACCTGCAGAAGCTGTAAGATAAACAGCTTCAGGGAGAGACACAACACTTGGTGATTACATACTTGTAAAATGAAAAGAAAAAAGACTATCAAAAAAAGCAAAATGCATACAACACTGAGGGGACTTGAACCAACAATTGTCCACACGTACAGTGCACGAAGCACTTCATTTGAAATAGAAGCAGTCAGTCAAGCTGCATCAAGGTAGCACAGAGCAGTGGTTACACCCTTGCCGAACAAAAAGAAAAAGACAGCCAACAAGAACTCATCAGGGCACCACCTTTTGTGTCTAATCTATCATCCACAGGCATAGATGGCATTGTAATTCACTGCAGGGGAAGAGTTCAAATCCTGACAGTTGTACAATGGTAAATAGAGCAGCCACTGCTGCCAACAATGCTGCAACCCACACTACAGTATGTGAAAACTGCTGTTCAACAATGTATTTGTACAGTGCCAGCTTTGGCCAATACATATGTACATGAGAACATCGACATCTGTGCAGTAACACAGACCTGGTTCAAAGCTCCAGAGAGCACCCCTGCATTACCAGGCTATAATTCATACCACACCTTTCGGCCCCCTAACCCAGAATGAAGCACTAAAGGTGGAGGCGTGTCCATATTCATTAAGGATATCCACACCTCCAGGCTAGTTGCACAGCATAATGCATCCGAGATTATCCAAGTGCAACTATCTCTGGGCAAGACCGCAATCCAAATTGTAGCTTGCTACAGACCCCCCCCACCATGCCCCAGGATTCCCACTCCTCATTTCTTGATACACTGGAAAGTGTTAGGGTACAACCCAACACCCTAATAATGGGTGATTTCAACTACCCCACCATTAACTGGGAAAACTACTCATGTACCAACTCTTTTGCTCAACGTTTTCTGGAATTAATAAATTCCAATGCCTTGAATCAACTTATTCACACCCCCACCAGGGGCAGCAATATCCTAGACTTGGTCGTTGGGCAACCGGTGTTCCACACCAGAGGTCAATTTCTCGTTGGTCAGATCCGACCACAAGCTAATCACCCTAGACATCCACATCCCGCCCCCACCCCCAAATAGGGAAACCCCCATAAAAAACTTCTCCAAAGCCAACTTCACATTTCTTAAGACAGAAGTGGCAAACTTCATGACACCCATGCAGACAGACAATAGAGGTATGACTGCTGAATCCTACACAAATGCACTTTATAAGCACTTACACGAGTGCATGGATCATGCTATCCATAATGAAACCAAGATGCTATCTTCCAAAAAAAGGAAGCCAATCCGGTGGTCCTCTGCCATAAACAAACTGTACAACAGAAGAAGGAAACTGTTGCAAAAAAGAGTAAAATCCCATGACTGGGGGAACTCCCTGGTCAACCTCAGTAAGAAGCTGAGATCCCTCATAAAATCCTCCAAAGCTAGTTATGAAAACAAAATTGCCACTGACTCTAAAGACAACCACAAAGCATTCTATAGCTATGTCAAGAATCTCAATGGCAACACTCAGATCTGCTCTGAGTAACAGCACAATGGCACTAAATATACAGAACCAACTGATATTGCCAACATCCTGGCAAATAGGTTCAGTGCTAATTTTACCCTCTCTCACCCCCTAGAGGGGCCATCTCTATACCGGAAGAATGCAAAGTTCCTGTAATCACGGCTGCACAGGTAAAAAACACACTCTCCAAAGCCAGGAACACAGCATCCTTGGGACCTGATAACATCCCAGGCTGCATTCTACACAAACTACAGAATGAACTGGCACCCTACCTAAGTACCATGTTCAATCATAGGCTCAACTCAGGCTTTGTGCCCACTGAATGGTGCACCGCAATGTTTATCCCACTCCACAAAGGGGAAGCCACGACAGACCCTGGGAACTACCACCCCATTAGCCTGACGAGCCTGGTCTGCAAAGCCATGGAATATATCATCATGGAACTCATAAACAAAGACATTGGTAATCTCCAAACTCTGGACCCTAACCAGTTCGGAATTGTAGAAGGCAGATCGTGTCTCCTTAACCTGATTGACTTCTTTGAAGCAGTCACTAATGCCATAGATGAGGGTAAGGTGGTTCACACAGCTTATCTAGATCTCGCCAAGGCTTTCAACATCATCCCCCACTCTGGAATTATAGATAAGATCCCTATGTCACAAGATGGGTTGCCAACTGGCTCATGGACAGAACCCACACTGTGAAAGTAGCAGACACCAAATCCGATTTCAGACCAGTGACAAGTGGAGTACCACAGGGTTCAGTCCTGGGTCCTCTCCTGTTTTAGTATCTACTTCTCTGAAGTACAGGCTAACACAGAAGATCTTTGGCTAACAAAGTTTGCAGATGACTGCAAACTAGGAGCCATAATCAAAAAGTGTATTGTCATCACCTTTAGTAAAAACTCTGTGCCCATGAACTACCACATAGCTGGTAGTCTACTTAATGCCGAAAGTGTGATAAGAGACCTTGGGACACAGGTGGACAGTAATCTCTCCTTTGATAATCACATTGCCACAGTGGTCAGGAAATCCTTCTACGTGGCTCACCTCATCAGAAAAGGTTTCTCATCCAGAAAAAGAGGTCATCGTTCCCCTCTACTCATCAGTCATTAGACCCATTATAGAGTACAATGCCCCTTTTGGTATGTACCTCACAAGACATCTACAACAACTGGAAAGGCCACAGAAATACCTCACAAAGAGGATTACTGGCCTCAAACAGATGCCCTATGCAGACCATCTCAAAAAACTCCAGCTTTACTCCATCGCATATCGCCTACTCAGAGGTGATCCTAACATACAAAGCTATGTCAAACCCAGAGCTGTGGGACATGCTCCACTTAAAGAAATCCAATCCCTCCGAGCTACATGCTCTAGGGACCTAAATCTTGTCACCACGATAAACAGAACATGCTGGAGGGATAGATTCCTGTCCCAGAGACTTCCCATACTCTGGAACAGACTACCTATCTATGTCAAACAGAGCTCCTCATTAGCACTCTTCAAGAAAAATCTTGATGATTGGTTGGGAAATAGGAAATTCACCCCAGGGATCACTTCTGTGGCTCTGCTCGACAGGGGCACAGGAAAATTATTTTCTTGGGTGGCGAAAGCCAGGGTACATTTTTGGCTAGGCTTATATAGGCCCCAGGACCAATAGCCTAGTACCTACCTATGAACCTATATGGTGCTTGGCAGCCTAGCTCTTTGCTCTAGAATGAGCAGTGCCAGGCCTCATTGGTTGCACATGAACAACAATGCTGCTCTTCATGCCTGTGGCTCACAGTATGATCGTAAAACATAAATGAATTAGAAACTCTAGATGGGCATGCGAGAAGTATGTTTATGTATTTTTTGACCAGATTAAATGTTAGAAATGGGAATATAGAAAATAAAAGTAAAGAAAGAGAAACAGGTGGTAGAATACAAGGCAAGCGAATAAGGGGTGAGCAGAATGGAGGTGGAGTAGCTGGGAAATACTTTTTTGTGGGATAGGTGCCCATTTTATATGCACATAGAGAAGGTACTTTGGAGAAAGACGTAAAAGATGTAGGAGGAAGGTAATACGGCTAGGTTAGGTAGCAAGGGTAGACAGATATGACTGATATGTGATATCTGAGTGTGTGGTAGCACTATGAAAGACAGGAGATGCAATGGTGAAGGAGACATAAGGAAAACTTAGGGAAGACAATGTTGATAGGTTCACTGGACAACCAGCAGAGGTGGGCATGATCACAAAAGGGAGGGGAACACAAGGATAGGAGATAGGATGGCATGTCCTCAACTACAGTCCTTGCCAGCTGCAGTCCAGTTAAAAATTACTTGCCACCCTGGGTACAGTTATCACTGTGTGTTATCTCAAATGGTGGAGACAGTACTCTTTAGAAACACAATTCAACAAGTCACTGGAGAAGATTCTGCATCTAGCTGATTCGGGTATCCAACTTCCTGTGCATAATCTCCCCCACAGTGTCTTCCAGCTGCTCATGGGTGACAAAGATTTGACATCCACTGGCACTGCTACTGGAAGGTACAACTGTCCCAGCATCCAGAGCAGGGTTACCTAAAGCAGGTGGTGCAGGTAGGGCAGGATGTGTGGAGTTGACTATGGTAGTCTGGGAAACAGATGTACTGCGTCTTCTGGTGGTGGTGATGAGGACACTGCAGCTGCCACCTGTTGGGGCCAGCAGTCCTTATCAGTAGGATGGGTGCAGGCCATGATACCGCTGCATATAATAGTAAATTAAATGGAGAGAATCAAAAAAATAAACAAAATAAATGCATATAATAGAAAGGACAGCAACAGAGATGGTGGGGGTGACAGAAGTGTAAATGCAATGAAAAACTGAAGCTGATATATATTTTGACTATGGTACACTTAAACCTAATATACTTGAAGGAACAAACACACTTTCCATTTAACAAGGCTGTTAGCAAAAACAACTGAGACAGGAACCTGAATTAGCAATAAAAACTGAGACAGGAACCTGAACCCATGACCATTGTCAACCGCATTCTGACAGATAGAGGATTAATGTGATAAGATACTTTGGGTAAACCAGCAGGGATTTTTGCTCCAAGACATAGTAATGATGTCTGACACAAATGTACATGTTCAAATAAACAATGCTGCTCACATATTTTAATCCACAGGTTATAAGCAAAAAAGCAATGATACAGACAAAGATGTCCTACAACCCAGAAATGTTTATCATGCATATTGCCATCATTTAATGCTGTACTTAGTATAATGAAATAGAAACTTCAACTAAAATATTTCATGATAATGCAAACAGAGGAGAATTGAACCACAGGTATTCTCATAATGCGGGAGCACAACATTAACATCCTGACTAACTTGTCAGGATGAATGTAAAAAAGTAATAACATTCAACATTCATATGCCTATGGCAGTCATCACAGTATTAGCAGTGATATCTGAAAGGTATACTGTTTGGGAATGAATCCCTCCTGCTGTTATTATTAAAAGCTTTACAGTGTGAAGTAAATGTGCTCCCCCTGGTACTTTGTTGACTGCCTCAATTCCCCTCCTGTGTAGCTGCAATTCACTTAAATGTCCATTGGGGCTGCAGAGATAAAAAGAGCTCTTTGTAATGTTTGTGGATGGCACACAGTTACAGGTCATGTGTTACTTATACTTACAACATGGAGGTGGTAACAGCTGCTAAATGTCATCCTCCAATCAGTGTAAGAGGTCAGGATCGTGGTATCTCAAGCCACTGTAATGGTGATGGTAGTATACTTTTGTGCATGGGATGCCAGTGATAGACGTGATAGCCTGTGCTAAATAGTCCAGGCTTCAGTCTTATACTGAGAACCTTTATAGCCTTCCTGCAGAAGTGTCTGGCTGTAATACTTGTGTAGCAGGTTCAGAAATATTTTGGACTACTTCTTATACCACTTCTGTGCTCTGAAAGAAATACTTCCCTCTCTTCTCCAGCCATGATGTATCATATTGAAGAATCTCAAGGGTTTTGCGATATTAACTAAGAAAAAAAAAGCTTTGCAGCTTCATTTATCATTAAAACAAATCCCTGCCTCGGAGAGCGGTGCTGCTTTTTTCCTGCTTTGTTCAACATTAAATTTAAAAAATCCCTTGCCTCAGCATGATATAATTTTTTTCCTGCTTTGTAACATTAAAAAACAGTTCCTTGCCTCCCTGTGCTGGTTTATGTGGGTGGATACTTACAACCAAATATTGTGATGCTTTCTGCTTCAGCCAATGAGATAAGCTTACGAACACCCAGTGATCTCCTAAGTGTATGATATAATGCACACGCAAAGTGAGCTCACCTGTTCTGGTGTAAGATTTAATTTTATTTAATTTTATAGCACACTTCGGATTTTTTTTTCAACAGGCGAGTGAGATTATGCCAGACAGCCGACAGCATTTGCAAACATAAACAGAGTTACAAAGTATTCAGTGCAGGCATGCATGGTGATTTCACACCAGAATTTAATTTTAGTACACAATTTGGATTTTGTACAGACATACGAGGTACGAACTACTCAACGTGGAACAAAGTGTGTGTGTGTGTGTGTGTGTGTGTGTGTGTGTGTGTGTGTGTGTGTGTGTGTGTGTGTGTGTGTGTGTGTGTGTGTGTGTGTGTGTGTGTGTGTGTGTGTGTGTGTGTGTGTGTGTAAGTGCCCCAGTTTGAGATGGCAGTTAAGTTCCTGTAACTCGGCCACAAGAACCAAGAGCCTTAATCCTCTACAACTACCAGTCCTCATTCTCTTTGTCAAATTTCAGTCATTACAGTTTCACAGTTTTTGTGTTTCATGATATACATACTGCATACCTCTCAACTCTACAGATTTTCGCAGAATGTCCAGATTTTTGCCTTATATTTTTGGTCCATTATTTATAAAATTGTGGCTGTCTGGCAAATTAGTGACAAATCATTAAAGACTGAAGTTAGAAAATAATGACAGACATTTGAGTTTTAGACTTCACACCCTTCAGAAAGTTCATGCTAATGCAAACCTGTTATTCTATCAACTTTCTAAGTTTGTGAGATCAATATTTAAAAATTGTCCCTATTTGTACCACTTTTTTATGGCTTTGTCTAGATTCCTTACTCTAAGAGGTTGAAAGGTATGACATGCTGATACAAAACCTGTTCTGATAAGTTTTGTAAGCGATTGATAGTAGTCTGCTGTTATTTGTCTCCAGTTTGCAGAACATCTCTGATTTTTTTATCATATTTATGTCCTGTCCTTCTGTAAGTCACTTAATCAGAGACTGCTTTGAAGCAACTAGAAATTTGAGCTAGACTCTTCAATGGTCCCCTGGACCTGGAGTAGTTATGGTGTAAAGGAAGGAAACTGATTGCAGTAAACAGGAGCATCATCACATGAGCCATGTACTTCGATTGTGATCCTTGGTTTGCTTTATGTTGTGTGTTTACTATTTAGCTGCAAATAAATTGGGCATCTTGAAGTCTGAGTTTGGTGTTAATATTTTAATTATAAAAAAAAAAAAAAAACAGAGAAACTAGTGGTCTTAAAATTTCGCAGATGAGCTCGGTCACAATAATTCCCAAAAATTATGAAAATCAGGTAGTGCTCCAAAGGAGTCTGTGATGAATAATGGCTTGTTGCTTTCAAGCACTACCTGATTTTCAAGATTTTTGGGAATTATTGTGACTGAGCTCATCGACATAGTTTTAAAACCACTAGTTTCTCTGTTTTTTTATTTTTACTCAACACTCGTGGTGGTGAGGTTGGAACTAGGCAGATTCCTATGCTTGTTCAGTTTTTAATATTTTAACTCTGAATACATTTTACAGGCACACATATATGAAATACACTGTGTTAGGGCTACAACACTTTGGGTAGCATTTAGTAGAGATGAGTAAGGTTATGAGCTGTTAAAGAGCTGCTTTCTATACCACTTGGTTTGATTCTCTTGTCCATTTGTTTCTGTTTGCCTCTGCCAATTTACCTCACCAGACAATATTCCTGGGCTGCTCCTGAAGAGGGAAGCATGTCCAGTGTGCTGTCCCAGACTGTTAGCAAATGCTTTATACATTTGTCTTTTGAATTCCTGCACCCTTCATATAGACGTTAAATAGTATATAGTAAAGTACTGATTAAGTATGAATGCCGTCATGTCTCTTATGGTTTAATGGTTTGCCAGATGCATTTTCACTAAATGTGAGCTTCAAGGAAAGAGAAGTTCACTTTTTCCTTTGCTAAGTCTATTTTCAATGTGAGAATGTTTTCTTGTGTTTAGAAAATTGTTGCCATTGGTTCATTTTTCTGTAAAACTAGGAATAATAGTTTTAAATGAAATCCAGTTTTCTTTGATAACTGTAAAAGTAAAGAAGACAATAGTATGCACACTGACAGATTTGATCATTGTTTATGGTAACTGGGGAGAGAGAGAGACAAGTAGCTGAATATTGGTATGGCAGGCTGTAGCCAGTTTCATTAACCTGCATAGGGCCACATTTATACACAGTCCAGCTCTATTGACTCTGAAGTGTCTGCTGCAACAATACAGCATTATTAACCATTCAGGTAGGTCAGACCTGTACTAAGTAATGTCAGAAAGGATAACTATTCTTGATCTCAGAGAAGACATAGGGAGGTCAAAAATGAGATGTAGGTGTCATGTAAACATTTAAGACCCTCCCTCCCAAAAAAAGTATTGATTTTTGTATGACTTGTGGGTTTTTGAGCAAAAGCTAATGCAGCATTTATAGTGTTTCTGATTGTTTTGCTTTATTCATTGCACTAAAGCAGTGGTGCACAACGTCTAGCCCAGGGGCCAAATCCGGCCCTCCACGCAAAGTCATCCTGCCCCCAGAGAGTAACAAAAATTTTTAAAAAGTGAAAAAATACTATGCCTTACTCCAGTCATGCAAACTTTCCAGCACATGCTTACTTACCTCAGACTTCCCATGCTCTGGAACAAGATTCCAATCTACATTAGGCAGAGCTCCTCACTAACCCTCTTCAAGAGAAACCTGGACAAGTGGATGGGAAAAAAAGTTTACCCTAGGGATCACTTCAATGGCTCTGCTGGACAGAGGCACAGGAAACTAATCTAAGGGGGGCGGCGAAAGCCAATACATTCTGGCTAGGTTTATAAATGCCTTCGGGCAGATAGCCTAGTACCTACCTATGAACCTAATTGACTGCAGTTGTGCACACCTCTAACTTTAGCCACGGAAGTAACTGTTCTTTCTTATTTATAACTTATATTCTGTAAACAGTAGTAATTTTCTACAAGAGTTTGTAATAAGTCATGGCTGCAAGTCAGAATAAAGTTAAATGCAAAGCTGATGTAGAAAACAGGCAATTTCATGACTGCTATCTTAAGTAAAAATGCCAGTCACCTGTACCTATTAACTCCTAATGACGTACTATGTTTTGAGGTGGCCCGCAGATGCATTAAGAATTCATGTAGTGGCCCTGCCCACAAAAATTTTATGCACCACTGCACTAAAGAATGAATTAATTCATTAATAGACCCGGATCATGTAATATAATCTAACCACGTTGCATTTTTGTAATATATTTGCAGTACTTTTTAGAGCTTCCTGCAACTGCACAGGGGTTGGCATTCGTCAGATTGTATAGTTTGGATTATTTGGAGTCTTGATCAGATCATTCTGCTCTTTAGCATCGATTATGTAGTCATTGTTGCATATTATTGTGATACTGTCTTCTCTACAAGATCAGATTGAAAAGATTTCTGCATTTAATTAAAAGCTGTTACTCTGGCAGTTAGTGCAGATGACTAAAGCTCCAACTTGTTACTGAGCAGCTTCATGTGGCAAGGGTGCAGGGTATGAATCTTTTCACCTTCATTTACCTACTGTGTGGCAGTCAGCAAGTCAGCTATCCAGACAGTGCTTAGGAGTAATTGGGAATTTGATCTACTTTATTATCTTGTGGACTGAATGTCTAGTAACTACAAACCTGTTGATGTTTGCCTGACATCTTCTGTTGCATAGCTGATCTAGTTTAGGATATGTTATAGCAATATCAAAAGCACACCATTTTAATGTAACATAGGTAATTTATTCTTCAAGGACAGCAGGCACTGCATTTGTAGGTGAAACACTGAAATGCAAAGTTATTTGCCAGCAACAACCTCTGCATTAGTAAATAGCTCTCTTTAATGTAAAAGTATTCAGATGACTTTTACTTCTGCAGAGATTGTGCATATGGACTTAAAGCATGTTATCATGTGGTTAATATTTCTCATGCTCTCATAAATGCTCTTCTTTTTAAACTGTATTATTCAGATAACTTTTACGTCTGCAGAGATTGTGTATTGGCTTAGTAAATGTTATCAGGTGGTTAATACTTCTTATAATCTCATAGTTCTGAATCCCTCCACCATTTTGTTTTGCCTCATTACCATATGCAGAGATGATTCATTTTAATAATGTTGCATATTACCATATAATTATATGACCATGCTGCTTGACCTGGCCATGTTATGGTGCTTGTTTTTTTCTGAATTGCACACACCCTATGTGTGGCCACTAACCACCCAAATTTGCTAATCACAATATGGCAAAGTTTTCTGAATTTATCGTAAAGGTATGCAAACCATGTGTTGATACAGATATCCAAATTAAGTCCAATACATCATTGTATGTGCAGTTGTATCCATCTGGGAATGATGGTACAGAGTAACTTCAAGATGCAAACATTACCTACTTGTTGATAATTAGATGAAATAGGCTGGAGTGAGTGCAAAGTAAGACATGTATTCATGAAAAAACACATTTATTTACTTATGCTTCATTGAGTTGGTTAATCCCACTAGGCCTACGGCCACCCTTCAGGGGTGACATGAGGTGGTATTCACACTGACTAGGGGAAATTTACCTAGAGCACTGGGATACACTGATACAGGCAGCTGAGGCCTTAGTTTTGTTTCATCTGAAAATGTTAAATAAGAGAAAAAACAACTGATGTGCAATGCTGTTACGATCATGGCCAGCATATTACAACGCCACATTATCTCAAGAACTTTTAACCTACTAAGCCTGTCTCTCAACAACTGCTTCTTTAACCTCTTGCAAATTCATACTCGTTACTTCAGTAATGCTGTCAACTCATCTTATCCTCTGCCTTCTGCTTCTTCTTTTGTCTTCAGTCATTATCAGCATCAGTGTTTTCTTTAGTGAATCCTGTCTTCGTACTATATAGGCAAAGTGTCAGTTATGTGGTGTATTATGACCAGCAGTTTACTATCAATATGTCAAAGGGCAGAATAATTTTCTGACCAACATATCGAAAGTAAACCTCGAAATTTAAAATATAGAACAAGTTAAACTGTCGAATCAGCTGAATGAATTCAGCTGATTCAACATTGTTTTGGAAAACATCGCCTGATGTTAGCTATAGGAGTTCACTTTACTTGACATCCCATACCTAACATCACATTTTTGCAGGGGGGTTAGCCCCCCCCTGCACCCCCCACACACCCTGCTAACTATATATTCCAACTCCAAGATCGCACTATAGTGAGGCAAGGGATGAAATTCCCTAACCGCACTGTACCGTGATCTCTGTACAATTCTTTGAAAGTTTATATTGGCGAATGCACACTGCATTTGCTAATATAAACTTTTGAACATTGAGATGTTCACCCAGATGAAACTTTGAACATGTGTAGTTTGAAATTTTCATATGGGTACATCTCAACTCGACATTGTAATAATAAACCATGACTAGCATGTACAATGTAATTCCATAAGATGTTCCTTTAAGTGCTTTTTGCAAAATGAGCTTTTGACTGCTATCTGTAAGATTCCTCCATAATATACTGATATGCGGATCAGTAAAGAAAGAGAGTACGCCTATCTGCTTACATTGTGTTCCTTACTATGTGAGCATTGTGGCTGTTCACAGAGCTGTTTTCAGTAAATCCCCAATATTTCACTGATGTCATACAAGAGTGGGCATGCTGAACCTGTACTACTGAGAACATTTGGATTACATATGAAAAAGACAACAGCAGCAATCAACAAATATGGTAATATATGTAAAAACACGGACATAAAAAGTAAAAAAAGTATTTATTATAAATGGTAGGCGCTTTCACTTAGTAGCTTCATAAGACCATACAATACACTGGTAGCAAACATTTAAAAAGTTTGTATAATCCAATCACATAAGACATTGAAAAATGACATCACATCCTTCGAATCAGCTGCATAATATACAGCCCCTAGTGGATACATTAGTATTGAAGAGAAGTAACCACTGACTCATGTATACAAAGTATCTAACATTTTAAAGCAACTAAGCAGCTTAAAAAACTCTCAAAGCATGTCATATGCATCCTTCGTTTTTGGTTACTCATTTGTCATTAACTAACAGTCCTAAATAGGCTGATCTATATAATATATAAAAATGGATGTCACTGTTTATAACAAAACATTCATTAACAGAAAATTTTTTTTATGAATAAAAAAGTAGTAGCAGATATTCAATCTACATTATATATATGTAAACACAGACTGTTAATCGCAAAAAATAAAACGGGCCTATTTAAGAGTAAGAAAAAACAATATATATAAAAGCACCATTGTGCGGATAAACACATTTCTCTACGGACCATAAGAGCATCTGTCACTTAAATGTGTTCTGACACAAAAAAAATATCAATTGTTATAAACTCATCAGTTAATGTATATAAACATAGTGTTCATGTCACATCATATAGATGGAATTACTTACGTGAGCAACTTATCGCTCTAATAAATGAACAACACATACATTTATAAACCAGTTAAACTTTCCTTAGGTTTGTAAATACAAAAAAAAAAAAATAATCGCTAAGAAACTACAATATAATGTGAGCAATATCATAAAATTACAAAATTATTTATCAATAAAACATCAAAACCAAACTGCACAAAATATAATTCTATACCCACTGTGCATTAGTAATGTCTAAAATCGAAAGTAAATTATATAAAAATACATCCTCTATAGTTGATGGGTATACAATACCCAAACAACCATAAATATAACAGGTGAAGCTTTCATAAATGAGCGCTAAAAATAAACTTCAAATGCACGTGCATGGGATGCACAAGCATAAAGAACGGCAAGTGTCTCATCCCAGCAACACCAAGTAATAACACACTAATACTGGCCAAGACTGCATTGTAATAACTGAAAGGGAAATTCGCACATGTTAAGGTGGGGGTGTATTGGCCTAGCAGCTCCCAGAATCCATATATTTTTTTCTAGATGTTCTGGAGTTTCTTTATGAACATTCCTTTAACAACCTCTTCTGGCTGATGGAGTGAACAAGGATAACCAAGGAAAGAAATTCAGTCTTACTGTCCAATGCACCCTAACTGGCCAAGAGACATTGTAACAGTGAAATAAATAGTTGATATAAGCCAGAGATCTGGGGTCCCCTAGACCTCCAAGAAATCAATAGGGTATAGGTACTCTGATGAGAATTTTAAGATATTTCACTTTTCTAACCTTTTGATCCCATGATGGCCTGAAAAAAAAAACATGAATAAAGAAAGGAATTCAGTCCTCTTTTTATCTTTCAGTGAACAAATAATTTGTATCTGACAAAATAGCAGTTCAGAATAAACTTAAAAGATAAATGCTTGTGAAGAAGCATAAATCATATTTGAGAATACCTTCCTCCCAACTCTCCCCTCCCAAAAAAAATGTCACCTTCTGTGTATCTGTCTTGTGTTAGATTGGACAGAATATCAAGGCATAAATAGCTACAGTCATACATTTCAAGTGGCTGCTGTTAAACATGCATACAGCATGTCTGTTTACCCCTACCCTCATAATACAGCCTCCTTCTATGTACCACTCTGATGAGAAACTGGAGCAAAAGTTAAAGAACAAACAGAAAACAGTAACACATTTCAACCTGTTGCTGTCACATGTATGTAAACAGCATGTCTCCTTCCCCACCCTCAAAAATATAGCCACGTGTTTCACATGTTTTATTGTGTGGAAGGTAGAAAAAAGTAAGGATCAAAGCATGTAGTACATCATAATGCTTTTAAATAGTACACCAACATTCTATGTACACACCTGAGGTCTGCAAGGAAAGGTAAAGAAATAACGAACTACGCTATTCTCTCCCCCACCCCCAGCTACATCAGCCTTCTGGGTACACCTATGAGCAAGGCCATTTTTAGACTAGGTGCGATTCAGGACAGATGCCACTACTAAGCATGTGTCAGTCTCCACTTATATAGTTGGAAGGTCTGGCTGTTCTATGATGCATTTTATGCCTTGCTTTTAAAAACATTTGCATTCTAATTTTTCTTTACTGTGACCCTAAAATATTAAAAATGTAACTGGCAATATTGTATGTGCCCATAGATTAAAATGGTAATATCTTTTCTAACCATACACACACACACACACACACACACACACACACACACACACACACACACACACACACACACACATTCTGACATTGCCTCTGACAAGCCAGATCTATCACAAGATGCACCAACACAAGCACGTGCTGCATTCTGGCCTATCAGAGCACCAAAATTCACTTTCACCATGTCTCTGGGGTATTGGGGAAAACCAGAGCACATGGATAAACCCTCATAGAGGCAAGGAGGGCATGCAATATCCACATTGCAGAAGCCATGGTCAAGAAGTAAAGTGATCACTAAGCCCAAAAATAAAAAGACTGTACAAAATAGAGGTCAAGCAGGTTTCCACACCTTCATTTAATGTACAAGAAAAATAAACAGATTAAGCGCTTTTGTCCCAGTCAAACTGGGGACTTCATCAGAAGTGAAGAGATGTCAATGCAACTCACTGCACCACTGTGCCAAAGAGCAGTTTCTTTCATATACATCCTGCTCCTGCCAGATCACCAACAATAGCCAGTCATCATGTGTAATGTTGATTTTTTTTTTATTCTGGAAAGTGAAAGAAATTACAGCCAGTTTGTTACAATGGAATGTTCTGCAACACCCCCCAAACATATACAAGCATACAATATTAATTTTACACTAATTTAAGCAAATACAGGTTCATAGGATTATACTAGAGTATTGGCCCAGAGGCCCTTATAAGCCTAGCAAAGAAATGTGCTCATGTTCCCACAAAGTCAGCACCTGTTTCACCTGTCCAGTAGGGACACAGGTGGGATGCCAGGGGTGTATTTTCTGTTTCCCATCCAGTCATTCAGGTCCTTCGTAAAGAGGGCTAGAGAGGTACTATGCTTGACAGGGAGATGGATCTATTCCATATATGGTGGGAGTCTTTTGGACAGAAATCTATCCTGCCGACAAGTTCTATTAATGTCACAGACCAGGTTGAAGTCTTGCGTGTAGGTTGCATGAGTGGAGTTTGACTTGTGGATATGCAGCAACTCCAAGGCTGGGTCTGAGATGGCCTTGTATGCCAGACACGGGTCACCTCTGAGCAGATGTACGAGACTGAGTAGAGGGACAGAGCTTTTAGCCTATCAGTATAGAAAAGGTGTTTGAGACCCTGGATTTTCCTGGTCAGGAATCTCTGTGGTCTCTCCAGCTGTTGCATGTGCTTGGCAAGGTACATGTTGAAGGGGCATTGTACTCAATAATGAGTCTGATAAGGAAGGAGTACAGGGATGTTATAATCTCCTTGTTCCTGGATAAAATACCCTTGCTTATGAGGTGGGCCATGTAGAAAGCCAGAGGCAACAAGGAGGTCAAAAGTGAGGTTGCTATAAACTTGGGTGCCCAAGTCTGTCACAACTGACTGCATGCTTAGTATGTTGTTATTAATGTGATAATTAGTGGGGACTCCATTTTCCACAAACGGGATAATGATGCATTTCTTGGCATTCAGTTTGAGGTCATGCTTCTGGCACAGACATTTGTTTGGGTAAGGCCCTCTTGAAGGATGTTCACATCACTAGGGGAATTTAAGATGGCACCCAGCTTGCAGTCATCTGCAAACGTGGTCAGCCCAGACCACTGCTTTTGGCTTGCACCTCAGAAAAATATATCCCAAACAGTAGAGACCCCAAGACCAATCCTTGGGGAACACCACTTCATTACTGGTCTACTAGTAGAGGTGGCTTTCCTTATTCTGACTGAGTGGGTTCTATCAGTGAGCCACTTAGCTACCCATCCAGTAACATATGAGTTGATGCCTATCTGGGAGAGTTTACCTATTATGCCTGAGTGGCCAATGTCGAAGGCTTTGGCTAGGTCAAGGTAGGTAGTGTGTACTGTCTTCCCCTCATCCATGGCTTTGGTGACTGTTTCGAAGAAATTGACCAAGTTTAAAAAGCATGATCTCCCTTTGATAAAACCAAACCATGTGAGGTCAAGTATGTGGAGGTTGCCAATGTTCTTGTTTAGAAGGTCTATGATAATGTGCTCCATGGCCTTGCAGATCAGGCTAGTTAGGCTGATGGGCCTATAATTGCCTGGTTCAATGGACAATCTACCTTTGTGTGGAGGGATCACAGTGACTGTCCTCTATTTGGCTGGGGTGAAGCTGGTGCTCAGGCATTGGTTGAATAGGGTGCCTAATGGAGCTGACAGCTCATGCATGAGTTCATGTAGGATGCAGCCAGGGATTCTGTCATGTCCCATGGAAACAATTTTTTTTGCTTTTGACAGGGCATTAAACACCTGCTCCCTGATGATGTGGGGAGGGGGGCAGGTGCTGAGGATGTCCTGGTTTACTGATAAGGGGGGACAGAGGGGTGAAGTTTTCACTGAACCTGTCTGCCAGTAGACTGGCTATATCTAAGGCATTTGTGTATTTGGTGATATTAACTATCAGTTTAGGGCAATGTGGGTGTTACCTTTCAGACTTCAGATGTATTTGAAGAAGGCCTTGTAATTGTCCTTAGTGGATGTGGCCAATTTGGACTCGAACTTAGCCTTAGAGGATTTCACCAGTGACCTTGTTTGCTTGTTCAGACAAAGGAGAGATTGCTTTCAACTTGGCACCTGCTTCTTCTTGGTCCTGGACAGCAATTTTTTCTTAGTTTGTTTATTGCTGCTGTCCACCGGACAGGTTTACTCTTCCTTGAGAAGGATGATTTGGTCCTGTCAGGTATTGCTGAGTCCATACAGCTATGTAGGTGCTCATGTAGTTTTTTGGTGTAGGCTTGGACATTAGTACTAGTTCCTACTGAAGGGATGGTGGCTGAGACACTGCTTATAACTGCTTTCAGGAGATTGTAGTCAGCTTTGGAAAAGTTTTTTGTTTGACTCTGATGGGCGGGGGGTTCAGGGGAGATGGTGACTTTGAAGGTGATCACTTTATGGTCAGATCTTACTAAGTAGGATGTCCCTGTAGGGGTGCTTTAGTGGCTACTCATGTTGGTTAGTATGAGCTCCAGGATATTTTCATCTCTTGTAGGGGTGTCAACCAGCTTATCCAATGTACTGGCATTGACAAAGTCAAGGAATCTCTGGGCATTCATGTTTGGGCTAGAATAGGTATTCCACTCTATGGTTGGGTAGTTAAAATCACCCAGGATCAGGGTAGAGGGTTCAATCTTGATGGATTAATGTAAGTCCAGATAGCTGGAATGGGTGTCTTGAGTCATGGTTGGAGGTCTGTATGATTTGAATAGGTGTTTTGTCAACAGTTAACTGCACTTGGAGTGTCCCCTGTGCATCATACCGTTTCACCAGCCTGGAGGTGTGTATGTCTTTGATAAATATTGAAACTCCACCTCCTTTGCCTTTGTAGCCCACCATTTGGGGTCTGTAAATATGGTAGGATGAGTAACCTGGTAAGGCTGGGGTGCTCTCCACAGCTTTGAACCAGGTTTCAGTGACTGCACAAATATCAGCATCATCCAGGGCAAGGAATGCTTGCAATGAGTGCAGTTTCATGCTAAGATGCTGGCTACTGTATGACTATTTCAGCATTGCCAGATCAGTAACTGTTTAACAGTGATCAAACAACAGCAGAGAAAGTCACTTTTGTCCACAGATGGCCTCCATATCTATCAATTACAGGTACTAGACTGACTTTGTACACTTAGATGTGTTATTGTAATGATGGTAAAAAAAAAAAAAACAGTAATGTGCTTCAGGTTTGTGTATTTGACGTTGTATCACACAAATAAGGGAGTGCTTTAAACTGAGCAAATAAGATTTTATTTACTTATTTAACATTTATTTACGGGGAAAGTCTGACTTGGAGCCAGCCAATTTTCAGAGCAGGCCTGGGGAGAAACACTCCAGAAGCATGTCTTTATAACGTGGGAGGAAATCAGATCACCTGGAGGAAACCCACACGAATGCAAGGAGGACATGCAGACTCCACACAGAAGAAAACTCAAGACGAGACTCAAACCAGAGAATCTTTTGCTGTGAGGTGACAACACAAATCACTGCACCACTGTGCTGTCCAGTTATTTGAATAAGAAGTTCAAAGCTACTGAGTCTTGTGACCATTATGCCTTATCAGTTATCACCCTACACCGTACATCCACTCTCAAGGAGGGCTAGGCCAGTCAAGACCAGGATGAACTTATTAACACCCATCCAATTATCCAGGTCCAGTTTGAAGGAAGATGGTATATTATATTGTATTATCTGCATGGTGAGTCTATTCCAGAGGTGAGGGAGGTGCAGAGGAATGACTCAGTCTCTCATACTTGTTTTTTGATATTCTGAAGCAGGTTTAGATTCCTTCTTGTGGTATCTGTGGGACTGTTTGATTTGAGAAAGTATAAGATATCTTGGGTTTATATCATAACATCGAAGTAGTAAAACATTGAATGTTATAATATCGAACCCAAAACAGTGAATGCTGAAAATAGCAAAGCTGCAGAACATTGACTTCTTTCCTAGGGAAAGAATTCAGTGGGCTGTTTCTGCCGCTTTGCTATTTTCTCCACTGTGGTGCGAAGGTTACGGACCGGGTTAAGGTAAGTGTGCAAACAGACCAGGTTAAGGTGAGTGTGGGAATGGGATAGCTAGGGACCTTAGGGTTAGGGAGCGGGTAAGGTGAGTGTGTGATAGTTAGGGGCCTTAGGGTTAGGGAGCGGGTAAGGTGAGTGTGCGATAGTTACAGACCTTAGGGTTAGGAAGCAGGTAAGGTGAGTGTGCGATCGTTACGGACCTTAGGGTTAGGGTTTGGGTTAAGGTAAGTGGATAGTAGTGTATGTACGGTTTAGTGTAGGGTTAGTAGGATTTTAAGTGTATATGTGTGGATTACTTTTTTTGGTATGCTTGTGTTGTGTGTGTGTGCATGTGTGTGTGTGTGTGTGTGTGTGTGTGTGTGTGTGTGTGTGTGTGTGTGTGTGTGTGTGTGTGTGTGTGTGTGTGTGTGTGTGTGTGTGTGTGCGTGTGTGTGTGTTTCTCGGAACAGGAAATTTTTTTCCCTGGGAAAAATATTTGCTGTTCTAAGCTTTCAATTATATCACATTTCGAAATTCCAAGTTCAAGCTTATGGTGTTCGATATTTTGGGATTTCAATTGTGATATAAACCTGATATCTTGGATTACCTGGTCCCTAATTTCTTGGAAAGCAAGGCAGAGGTTCTTTTGAAGAGCCCATAAGACACAGAAAGGAGGCTCATACTTCTAATATTTTCTGTTATCTTAGAGATTTTAAGCATGTGGTACTGTTTGTTAGGAACCTCTGGGGTCATTCCAGCTGTTTAATATGCCTGGTGAGGTTCAGGCCAAAGGGAGTGTTGTATTCTAAAACTGGTCTAATCAGAGCTGAAAATAAGGGGACTATAACATCTTTAGATCTGGATGGCATTCTCTTGATCAGCAGTATAAACAGAAAGCTTTTCTGACAACAATTGCTGCTTTGTGATCAAAGGAGAAGGCATTATTAATCCAGGTTCCCAACTATATTTTTATTTTGAAGTGGGATATTGTCAGTGCTATAGCAGTTATTCTGCCAAATGTAATGTTGTAATTTTTAGCATTTCATTTAAGCACATTTTCAATAAACTTGGCATTTATAATAAGTTTCTCCTGGAGGACTTCTGTATCAAAGGAGGATATGACAATGACTCCCAGTTTGCAGTCATCCACAAACTTGGACAGCATAGGTCTTGTTATCTAGTCTGTAAGTCAGAGAAATAAACACTGAACAAAAACAGCCCCAACAGTGAGCCCTACAGGATACCACTGGTCACTTTCATATTTTCTTGCAGTGCCCCTAACACATGTACCATGTGTGTTTAGTCTTTTAGCAAATTACCTATTCATTTTACCATATAGAATCCAATTTATAATGGATTTAATTTATTAATTATGCTAACTTGGAAGGGTATACTCAAATGCTTTGGCCAAATCACGGCAGGCTGTGTGCACAGTGAGACCTTTTTCAACAGCTTACTATTCTGAAGATTTTTACCAGGGTCATTAGGTAGGATCTACCTTTTATGAAACCAAATTGCAGCAGATCTAGCCTGATAATATTTTTAATGCCTATGTAAATAATATCTCTTATAATGTGTTCCATGGTCTTACACATGAGACTTGTCAGGCTGATGTGCCTATAGTTTCAAGGGTCAGTAATAGGGCCAGCTTTGGTCACCTTTATAGAGTGATATTACCAATGCTGTATGCCATATTTCCAAGACTGAGCCTAACCTATAGAGTTTTTCAACCACAGCATGTTTAGTACTGTTTAACAAAAGGCCCAGTATGTTATGTGGTCCCATGGAGAAAGGGTTCTTAGTCTTGGACAGCACTTTCAGTATGTGTGCTTTAGTACTGATGGGGGGTATGGGACCTACAGGTATAGTAGGGCTTTGGGTAGTCATCTCAGTGAAATTTGCAATAAATTTATTTGCTAGTATATTGGCAATGTCTCATGTCAGAGTATGTTTTGCCATCATACCTTTCAATCTCTTAGAGCAAAAAATCTAGACAAAATCTAAAATAATGGGGGGGGGGGGCAAAGGCCCCAGAATAGGGACATATTTTTAAATATTGTTCTTATAAACTTTGAAATTTAGAAGAAATAATATCACAAGATGTCCAACAGTAAAGGCGAGACACGATAGCAATTAACCTGTTTATTACTGAATAAAGCGCTTTTCGTTGTCGTAAATGCGGCAACTTCATCAGATTCCAAAGTTTGCAATTTGCTAGCATAGCGAGATTAGTATGCATTTTCTGAAGGATAGGAAGTCTGAAACTCAAATGTACGGCATTATTTATTGACTCCAGCCCTCAGTGATTTGCCAGGAAATTACAGAATTTATGAAGAACAAACCACAATATGATGCAAAAATATGGACATTCTGAGAAAATCTGGACAGTTGAGAGGTATGTTTGCCATTAGTATGAGTTCTATACATTGCTGCACACTTTCTTCATTTTCTACCATAATTAACCAAACAAAATTGTAATTGTCCTTAGCTTCAGGCGCCAAACTGAGTTTGTTGACAGCTTTAGTAGATCTACTACTCTTTTTAATTCTTTCTTATTAAAATACCCCTGACTATACACTGCACAAAACTGTTTTACTATAACATGCAATTTATATTGTGAAATATTTTATATAAATACTAATAACAAAAAATGTTTTACTTAGTTACTTTTTTCCTTTTTGTGTCTTTCTAAACAGTAATGACATAAAGTGGGATATATGCTTTACAGTCCACCCACAGGTTTTACAAAGTCAGTGAAAGTCAATTCTTTCTCAACCACTTTTAATTGCAAAGCCATATTTCACAAATGTGATTGATGCTTTATAATCTCACATTTATTCACTAATTTCAGTGGTGCTGGTATTCTTCCTGTTCATCCACATCTCCCGACAACCAGACTAAATTCTCTTTTTTTTTTTTAATAACCAGAGTAAATTCTTCGTCAAATTCTTAATATTTTATTTGTCTTAGAGGACTTCAGATTTGTTTATTGTAGAATTTGTTTGTGGATCACCAAGGTTGTTTGCTTTTAAATTTTCCATTGTATTTGGATCTAGATGGGACTGACAATTCTGTTGATGTGTTTACTTGGGTATAAAACTCCTTATCTCCTAAGGTGATATCTGGGGAGATGTTGTTATAAGTGAATTTTGTGTATTCATCATAGAACTGTGTGCTTGAAATTATTGAATTCCAATATACTGGCTTTAGGGTTACTAGTTTGTGGTCTGACATAATCAGAGAGGGAGGTACTAGGGGAATTGTCCATGATGACATTACATTACATTTATAAGTACAGTGTCAAGAAGATTTTGTTCTTCAGTTGGGCTAGTAACAAAATGGTCCAATGAGGCTTCATTTATTAGATCTAAACATTTCTGTGCATATCCTATGTTGGAGGTGTAGATACTCCAGTCAACTGATGGGTACTTAAAGTCTCTCAGAACAATAGAGTTCTTATTTATGGGGAGTTCATCCATAATGTTTAAAACGCTGACATGAACTTTCAGGGTCATGGAAGGTGTCCTGTAACAGGCGATAAACTGCGAGTTAATTTAGTTTACTGTGATTTGGAGTTTAATAAGTTTCATTTGTGGTTCTCTGGGAATCTATATTGAGGTGATATGGTCTCTGACAAAAATGGACATACCACCACAGTTGCCATTGGGTCTGAAGTTATGGTAGACACTACACCCAGGTATGGAGATAATGCTTTCTGAGAATTTAAACATGTTTCAAAGCACAGAGGATTGTCAAGCATCCTAGTCTATGCTGACACTTGATACCATGGAATCACACAAAATCATTTAACAAATTGCTGAAGCTATTCATCTTTTCTTTGTGCTGGGTGTCATTCATGGAGAAGGGGGATTTGTGTCAGTATCAGGGATTTGTCTGCACTGGTGATATGGAAAGAGAGCTCAAACATGTCTCTCTGCATTTCCCTCAGGTCATTCACTCCCACATGTACAGCTACCATTCTATAGTTATATTTGTCTGGTACAAGGATCCTGGGGCCCTTGGGATGTCTGAGATGCTGGCACCAAGCAGACAACTCACTATCAGCTTGTCTCTGTCTAGCCTAGTGAGTGGGGAATCTGTGAATATTACCTTGTCCAGCCAAGTGAGTGGATAAATATTGTCCCACTTGGAGTCACCATTCAGTAAAACATTTTTGTTTGTGGAGTGGTCTGGTGTACAAGAGTTGAGGCATTTTGTCTCAAGGTTACACTGTTAAAAATGAGATGGTATGCAATATTATGTTTGATATTGATTTTTGCTGAGACTTAATCCTTAAGGGTTTAAGAGGTTTAGGTAGGGATTTATTTACAGCATCAGCATACAACATTGTGTTATGTGTCAGGGTTGAATGGACATTGTGAGCATTGTGCTTACATACCACACAGTCTGTGTTCTTTGGTGAGAGTAAGGCCTCCATATCACTTAAATGTCTGGACTTCCTACAAACAGAGGTATTGTTTAATAAGAGTTTATCTGTGAGTACAAGGCAGTTGCTACACTGCTTTAGAGTAACTAATGTTATAAACTTGGCAACAGAGGGACAAGTAGACTGACCTTCCATTTTAACCAGTGTCAAATAAAACTTGATTTGATTTACAGAAAGTTGCAGAGCTTAAATAAAATAGAAATCTATGGTCTATTGCGATAGCAGTTATGGGGTGGGTAGTATAGCTATGTATGAATGTTTATTTAGGTAAATAAATAACAGGTTTAAATGTGACTGTGAAGCTTGCATAAAAGTAGTGGTTTTTTTTCTTTTTTGGGGGGGCAGTCCCCAGTGCCTCACATCCATGCTGGGTCTACTACCCATCCTGTTATCACCACAGACAAGTTCTGGTTTTGCTGGTGATAGTCATGGTTGCAAAGGGTGTCCTGGGGGAGTTAGCTGTCTGAACTTCCATTCAGTTATTTTTTTTTCTTTTATAATACCCTACCAACTCCCTTTTCCCATCCCCACCCCCCATAATTGACAGCTACATCAAGGGGCAACTCCCCTTTTCAGACCATGCTTCCACACAGACAGCAACCTTGATAACTGCTCTCCCACCCAGGACAAGCGTTCTCATCCTTCCCTGCTGCTCTGTCAATAGCCCAAGCATCTAAACAAACCTGGGTTGTAGTTAAGGTTTTATTTCTCTATGCTACCGGGAAGGCCTTGTAAGAGCAGGGATGAAAATATTTGTAACAATTGTGGATTAAATTGTTTAATCTAGTGTCACTAGGGCTGCTGCCTGCTACTTTAGGGTGCTAGGTGCTTGCCATTAACACTACGCAGGTATGCGCAGTTTGCTGCACTTGGATGCAGCAAAAGCCTATTTGCTAATGGGATTTGGGTGAGTGGTTATATTAGGAAAAATTACAACTGAAAGTGCATGGATCTGTGGAATGCATGTTTTAAACTCTGCTGTGCTAAGCCCAGCTTCATTCAATACAAAATAAACAGAGAAAATGAAAGGACCAATGAAAAATGGATAAAGATCTAACCAGTAGAGTTTGTCACCAGACACCCCATCACAGTAGTTATAGCCATTTTCTGTGTGCTTCAAACACCTGTTTTTTTTTTTTTTTAAATGATGACTGCGTAATGTATTTTATTTGTTTTCCATAATAACAGTAGTCGCACATTAACGTATTCCAAGTTGCTTCATACAAATCACTCTTGGATAAGGGCAATCAGTGCTGATCATAGACACAATATGCAAATGTAGACCACACAACTTGGTCAATAAGGGAACAAGGGTATAACATGGCTAGGCTTATAAAGGCTCTAAGGCCAATAGCCTAGTAACCTCCTATGAACCTATTAATTTTGCATAGCCAAAATACTGAGCAAACAGCAGTATTTTTTGTCCACAGACAACCTCAGTAATTATAGCTACTTTTTGTACATCCCAGGCATCAGGTACTTATACAATAAGGTAACATAAATAACTAATACCATATAGTAACATTATGTATTCATCTACCTTACATTGAATAGCAAGTTCTGCTTTACCAAGCATTTTCTAAAAGAAATCATATTTGAAACATAAATGTCAGTCATTAGATTTATGACTGCAAACCAAAAATCAGCAAGATTTGAGAGGAACAGACAAAAAGAAACAGAGGAGAAATCAGCTGGGACAGCTGAGAGGTATGAATATCCAGTATACCCCTTAACTTTGCTCAAGAATCAAGGACAAAAACAGAAAATAATGGAGGAAAAGAAAATCAGGGTCATTTTTAAATATTGTTCTAATTCCCTTTAAAAGTTAATCATAAAACAGGTTTTACATCAATATTCATTTTCAGAGCAATAAGTATGAAATTATAATGTATTCCATTATAGATTGGCAGTAATACTTAGTGGTTTGCCAGAAATCAAAAGGACAAAATTAGTGACAAATGGGGCTGTGATGCTGTTGACAGCCAGGGTGAAAAACAAAACTTACCTGCTATAAATTGGGTCATTGGGTCATTCACAGTGCTGGCAAACATGTTCTCCCATTGCCGACCATTACCTTCCATTGTTCAGAATTTCTGTATTTTTTGGTCGGTCCTTCCCACTGTGATCTAGGAATGAATCATAAAGCCTCACAGAATCTTCGTAACTCTATGATTTATTGTTTAGGTCATTGATGGGGCTGAACAGAAAGGCCAGAAATAAATATGAACTGCAGCTATAACTGTTAAGCATGGTAAAAATAAAATAAAACACCACCTCGTCCTTAGGTCTGCCATGGTGACACGTGATGTTATGAGGTAGTGCCATCTGTGCCAAGGAGAGTAGGGCAGTACATGTGTACATATGCCAAAATAGCTAGCAGGAGTTTTGTAAAGAATTTTATGTTATTTGACTTTCACCCTGATTTGTACAGATGTTTGAGTTAAAAATATATTTGTAATGTTACTTGTATTAAAGATGCCTCAACAGTAAGTCCTGCTGGACAGAAAGAATGCATACATGTATATTAGGTTATATTGTTGTAATTCATCAGATGTATATGTTTATCAGAGAACCCTGGAAGGGTGGAAGGTTCAAAGTTGTGTTATAGCATTCAGATGCTGCTACATGTGTGTACATCATACAGAGTCAGGTGACCAGAGGTGATGTCATCCTCTAACCAGCATCTGGCTTCTTTGGAACCCTCACAGCAGCACATTAGAATCTGACAGGAAAGATTTCTGTCAGGATATATATCTCACACATCCACACAGACAAGACAGACATCTGGCTATTGCTGTTGTAAGACACTCAACACACATCAGCTTGCCTTGCTTTAGTAAGTAGTCATGGAACAGTAATTCTTTAGTTAGTCAGGGACATATAGTGAGAATAGTTCAGTATTGTTTTCTGCATCTGTGAGAAACTAACCAACTGCATTATTTTTATATCTCTGTGGTTGAAACTGTTTATTGTATTCAGTATTCTCCTGTTTTCTGTTATTTATCATTAAAGATTTTAATACCTTTTACTGTACCTTGTCCTTTATACAATACTTTAACAGCTTGAGAGTACGTATGCTTGTTTTAGTGACACTGTGGCTGTTCCTGAAAGCCTTCCTGCTTTGGTCACACCCTACCATTTGTATCTGTATTAATTTTATACAATATAATTGGGTACCCTTTGTAAGAGCCTTAGGCTAGCTGACTGGAGGCAGCATGATCACCTCAGGGTCTGGGCATAAAGGGGCACAGCTAGTAAATCTGTGCCAGCTTTTCCCAGCTGCATATGTGTGTGAGAAACTCAAATATCCAAGTGTGTGTGTCAGCTACTGGGAACAAGGACACAGAGCTACAAAGTGTCCAGTGTGGTTTTGTGTGGGTCTGGAGAGACAGGAAGAGAATCTAGCCCCAGGTCTGGAGCATGCTCCCTATGTGCTCTTAAGGGAAATTGTGCTTGGTGCAGGGAGCTCTATCTGATAATTCTGTGTGAATCCATCTTTGCTCTTAGTAACCGTCCTCCACCCAGAGTCAGTGGTGAAGACCCAGTCTCCTTGATTGCTGGCCCGGAGTGGGGACCCATCACATATTGGTGGCAGCTGGGTGGGATATTAATTGAACTTCAGTAGCCAGTGGGCAGTTGTCACTGAAGGTGTGTGTACTCTCAGCAGCCACAAGGTAAATATACAGAGTTTCATTTTCACAACAGTTTTATTTATTTTTGTTTAGTTTAGTCAGGGAAAGCAGGCAAGGGTGTCAGCACAAGATTATAGCAAGCTGACATAGAACCAGTTGGCCAAGTTGTGGAAAGCCAAAGGACTGGTGCATGCCAACCTGACTAAAGAGAAAATTATTTCAGCCTGGGTCACAGCTATAGCACAGACCAGCAACCTGGAAGACAACCAGTCTGGTGATGGGGATGTAAAGTCTTCAGAAACAGGACAGTTCACCTTTACCACAGAGGACTCAAAAATCTGTCTGGAGTTAGAGAGACTTGAACTGGAGGCCAAATGACTTGAGAAGCAGGTGGAATTAGAATCAGCAGAGGCTGCACTATTTGGAGGCTGAAGAAAATGAGAGACTGCAGCTTTTGGAGGCTAAAGAAGATGAGAAACAGTGCCAACATGGATGGGAGATGCTGACTATTCGTCAGGGTCATGAAGGTAATTGGGAAGGGAGTAAGCAAACCCCAGAAGCAATGAAGGTCAGAAAAATTCTTCCACAGTTTACAGAGAGTGATGATTTTGATAGTTTTATCCATGTATTTGAAAGGGTATGTAAACAGTATGTTGACCAAGGGTTCTGGGTATAGTTCCTTATCCCCTTACTCCATGGTAAAGCTGTAACTGCTGTTTCCTAATTGTCTGATACTGATTGTTTAAACTATGATAAAGTAAAACAATGTTTACTAGAATGTTTTAAGTTAACACCTGAAGCTTACAGAAAAGTTTTGTGAGCATAGATGCAAAACAGATGAAAGTGTATGTGATTATATTGCTGAATTAAACACTTATTTTCATAGGTGGGTGAGTGGGTGTCAGGTCACCACTTTTGAAGGGCTGTCAGACCTTTTGGTGAGGGAAAAAGCCCTTTAGCACTTTGCCTGAGGACATGAGAATCTGGTTGACAGACAACGAGTATAATTCTGCAGATGAGCTGGGAGAGAAAAGGGGAACTCTTCTTAGCAAGCACATGGTTATAGGGGAACCCATGGTGAGCAGCCCAAACCACCCCAACAGAGTACGCCAGTAACAGGGAAAGCCACTACATCTGATACATGGCCAGGAGCAAGGGTTAGATGTTTTAAATTTATCCAGAGGGGCCATGTGGAACACAAATGTCCACTGAGGCAAGGTGGGGAACAAAATGTGAAGGAGCCAGCAAATGGACATAACAGCATGCCAGTAGTAAGTTGTCTAAAGACAACAGGGGTACCAAATTATCACTGAAGTTTGTATCCTATCTTAGTAAATGAAAGACAGGCCACTGCTAAGAGAGACACAGCCTCTGACTTGACCATTGTGGAGTCTGCAGTGGTTAAAGTGGAGTGGTAATTGCTTGGGCATTCCACACCAGTCAGAGCTTTAGGAGGGACCCCATTCCAAATAGCTTTGGCCAGGGTTCAGCTTGACTGGGAGGGTGGAAAAGGAAGCAAGCAGGTAGGTGTGTTTGAGGATATCCCTGCAGATGTCAAGATAGGCAATGATTTTGATAAAGCAGCACCTTGTGTGTATGCAGATGCATGCAAGTGGGCTTGGAGACAGGCACATGCATCAGATAGCCTGGGGAAGACCCAGATAGACTCCACACTTGAGGTGACTATTACAGGGAGGAAGCTACCCTATAGCAGTAAGTCTGAAAGTGAAACACAGATGTTGGTAGGTACAGATGTTCCCATGGACAAAGTGACTGCAAGGACCAAGGTGAGTGGTAGTACCCAGGCTGACAGTGAGACACTGCTGTCAGAAGAGACTGGGGTTCCAGTGGAAAGGGAGATGGGAAGGTTCGCAAAAGTAGAAATGAGACAGGCTCAGCTTCAAAACCCTATATTACAAGGCTTGAGAGAAGTAGCTAAGGAGGTACCTGATTCTCAAGGAAATGGGGAAATTGTATACTGGAACAAAGGGTTACTGTACGGAGAGTGGATCCCTGAGGGAGGGCTAGAGGGTGAGGTAATACAACAGTTGGTTGTGCCCAGAATCTACCATCTGGCACTTCTAGCCATACCCCATGACACTCTTTTTACAGTTCATATGGGGATAAAGCATACCAAGAGATGTATTATGCAGAACCTGTATTCACCTGAGATTTCAAGAGATCTGATAGGGTACTGTAGAACCTGTGAGCAGCGCCAAAGAGTAGGCAAGGCAGGAGACAAGGTTAAATCCCCTTTGATGCCTTTGCCTGTGATTGAGGAGCCATTTCGTAGGGTAGCTATGGATATTGTGGGACCTCTGAGTACCCCAAGTTCCACAGGAAGGTAGTATACCCTGGTGGTAGTAGATAATGCTACTAGATACCCTGAGGCAGTGGCTCTGTCCTCCACTGAGGCCAATAAGGTGGCAAAGGTTTGTTAGAGGTTTTCAGTAGTGTAGGTTCCCCTAGAGAAATATTGACTGACAAGGGTGCCAGTTTCATATCAGACATGCTGGCTTGTCTGTGGAAGCCCTCTGGGGTGAAACACCTAAACACTACCCCACCACCCCCAGACTAATGGTCTTGAAGCTCCTAAAAACTACCCCCACCACCCCCAGACTAATGGTCTTGTGGACATGTTAAATTCTACACTAAAGACCATGCTACAGTTATTTCTGGACCAGTTTAAGAGAAAGTGGGACAAATATTTGCCCCATCTGCTGTTGGGATACAGAGAGGTACCCCAGGAATCCACAGGTTTTTCACATTTGAGTTGCTGTATGGGCATAGGGTGAGGGGTCCTTTAGATCTGATTTCTGATGAATGGGAGGGTGAGTGTGAATCCCACAAGGAGTCTGTTGTGGCATACATCCTAAACTTTAGGACAAGGCTTAGGGAGCTCATGGGCTTGGTCCAGGAGAACTTGGGCCAAGCCAACAGCAGAAAAAAGTCTGGCATGATAGGAATGCTTGAGCTCGACAGTATGCAGTGGACAGCAGGTCGTGCTGCTCATACCTGTCAGACACAATAAGCTGCAGGCATCCTGGGAGGGGGTCATTCAAAGTAGTAAGGAAAGTCTGTGATGTTAATTACATGGTAAACCTGCTAGGCAGGAGGCAGGGGCACAAAATGTACCATGTTAACATGATGAAGCCTTACCATGATAGGGAGGCCCTGGTGCATTTGCAGTGGAAGGCAGGAGGAGTCAGAGTGGGATCTGGTGATCACAGACCTGATGAGGAAAAATAGACCAGATAAGGTAATGTGAACCCAAGCCTGTAAGCAAGCATTCCAAAAGCTTAAAGGTGCTTTGGGAGAACCCCCCCCCCTCGTGTTAGCCAGTCCAGATTACAGCAAAGAATTTGTTGTGCAGATGGATGCTTCAAATCATGGGGTGGGGGCTGTACTCAGCCAGGTTTCCTCAGAGGAAGAAGAGTACTCAGTTGCATTTCTCAGCCATAGACTCCAACTCAGGGAGGAATGTTATTCAGCTGTAGAAAAAGAATGTCTAGCTATAGTGTGGGCACTATAGAAACTTCAACCCTACCTGGATGGAAGGAAATTCACTGTGGTTATAGATGACAATTCCTTAGCATGGCTACATCTAGCCAGTCCAAAAAATCCCAAGTTATTAAGGTGGAGCCTAGGGTTGCAGGCATATGACATGACAGTGCAGCACCTTAGTGGGGGTCAGCAATACCAATGTAGATGGGCTCTTAAGACAAGGTATAGGTTAATCTGTTTCCAGACAGCCCCATTTCTCTCAAGCAATGTTTTTACAGGGTCACTTGAAAAAGTAGCTTGAGTTTTCAAAGTGGGGGGTGTGATTAGTAACAGTGCTGTAAGCCTTGATGGTTTCACTTTGTTAAAAGTGATAGGTAACCTAGCTCTGTGTTGAAAAACTAAGGGAGTTGGAGTCTGCATTTTGGTGAATGATAGCTGGTGCAAAAACTGTAACATTGTGAATGAACATTGTATTCGCATTCTCTTCACTTCTTCACTATTGATCATGTGGGGCATGTGGCAGAGCTCTTTTTGTAGTCAATAATGATTTATTTTGTTTTATTGACATTCAGGTCCAAATTGTTATTATTGCACCATTCAATCAGGGAGTTGACCTCATTCCTATACCCCTTCTTGTCATCATCACTGTGGTGTCATCTGCAAATTTAATGATGTGGTTGTTGCTAGCTTTCGCTGAGCAGTCATGGGTAAGGATTGTGAACACTAGAGGACTCAGCACACAACAATGGGGTGCTCCATTGTTGATTGTAATACTCCCTGAAGTGTTGTTACCAGCACAGGTCCTTTGTAGTTTTCCAATCAGGAAATCAAGGATCCAGTTGCACAGCCCTTTATTTATGCTACTGTTGATTAGCTTTTCTATAAGTTGCATTGAAATCACCATATCAAATGCCTAGCTGAAATCTATGAACAACAAAGGTCCTGGGGGTACATATATCAAGAGGATCTTTTTTGATGTACAAACACAGGCCAGCTAATTAAAAAGCCCATCAGCGACTATACTGCCAAAGAAGGCTTAGAAAATCAAAGCTCTCTATGAATGCTCTAAATATCTTCTACAGAGGAGCCATCAAGAGCATTATCACCAGCAACTGAACTGTATGGTTCGGTAACATCACAACAGCCAATAGGAAGAAGCTGCAAAAAAATAAATAAATAAGAACAGCAGAAAAGATTGTGGGCACTAATCTTCCTACCTTACAGGAGCTCTTTGAAATGAGATGTAAAAAGAAGTCCTGCAAAATACCGAGTGACTCTTCGTATCCAGTGTATTGTTGGTTCACTAAACTTGCATCTGGTAGAAGGTTACGGAGTATCCGCTGCAGAACCTCCAGATTCATGAACAGTTTTTATCCAACTGCAATAAGCCTCATTAATGCAGACGTGAATCTAGATGTATAAAAACTATGATAGATTGTTACCCTCTCATTATTTTCCTTATTTCCATACAGTAATTCTATTTATTTACTGCATATTAAAATTAATGTATTCCCATTAAAGTGCAATTCCAATCACTTCCTATGTGCAATATCACCCAGTCTCACCTCTGTGTATAGTGTACATCTCTTTTCATGTGTTAATCATCTAGTAGTCAGTGTTGTCCAGTGTATATAAATAGTGTACAAGCATGTGCGTCAGCTACCTAGATATTTTACTTTTGTACTACAGTTATTGTTTATTCGTTAATACCTATCATGTCTGTCTTTTTGTGTTTGTTTTCTCCTGTAAAAGAGCTGACACTTGAAATTTCATTTATTAAGCACTTGTGTTTCCTAAATGACAATAAAGTTTCTTGACAATAAAGTTTCTTTGAATCTCTGAATGTGATGTTATGAGGTAGTGCCATCTGTGCCAGGGAGAGTAGGGCAGTACATATGTACATATGCCAGCACAGTTAGCTAGAGTTTTGTAAATGATTGTATGCTATCTGATTATCACACTGATTTGTACAGATGTTTGAGTTAAAAATATATTTGTAAAATTACTTGTGTTAAAGATGACTCAGCACTAGGTACTGCTGGACAAAAATAATGTATGCATATATATTAAGTTGTATTGTAACTGATCAGATGTGTATGTTTATCAGAGAATCCTGGAAGGGTGGAAGGTTTGAGGTTGTGTTATAGCTTTCAGATGCTGTCACAGATCTTGGCAAAGCTCTGTGTGTGTATCGTACAGAGTCAGGTGATCAGAGGTGATGTCATCCTCTAACCAGCATCTGGTTTCTTTGGAACCCTCACAGCAGTACTTCATAATTTCACAGGAAATATTTCTATCAGGATATATATCTCACACATCCACACAGGCAAGACAGATGGCGTTTGCTATGGTAAGACATTCAGCACACATCAGATGCCTTGCTTTAGTAAGTAATTAGGGAACAGTAATTTTTTTAATTAATCAGAGACATTTAGTGAGAATAGTTTAGCACTGTTTTTGGCATCTGTGAGAAACTATCCCACAGTATTTATATTTCTGTGGCTGAAACTGTTGTTTATTGTATTCAGTATTCTTCTGTTTTCTGTTTTATTATTTATCATTAAATATTTTAATACCTTTCACTGTGTCTGGTCCTTTAGAGAATACTTTTAACATCTTCAGAGTACTTATGCTTGTTTTAGTGACACTGTGGCCGTTCCTGAAAGTCTGGCTACTTTGGTCTCACCCTGCCATTTGTATTCGTATTAATTTTACACAGTATAATTGAGTACCTTTTGTAAGAGCTCTAGGGTAGCTGACTGGTGGTAGCATGATTACCTCAGAGTCTGGGCAGAAGGGGGCATAGCTATTAAATCTGTACCAGCTTTTCCCAGGTGTGTATGTGCGTGTGTGAAACTCAAATATCCAAGTGTGTGTGTGTGTGTGGGTGTGTGGGTGTGTGGGTGTGTGTGTGTGTGTGTGTGTGTGTGTGTGTGTGTGTGTGTGTGTGTGTGTGTGTGTGTGTGTGTGTGTGTGTGTGTATGTGTGTGTGTGTCAGCTACTGGAAACAGGGACACAGAGCTCCAAAGTGGATTTTCTACATTAACACTGAAAGCTTTTTTTATCAATTTCTTCTCACATAAAAATCAGTGTGTAAAGCTGAATTAGTAGATATAAAAGAGGAGTATCCATTATTAACAGTTTTCCCACTTGCTGTTGTTTTATTTGATCTGGCAAGTCTTTCTCACATTTCATCAACAAGTCTTTCTCGCATTTCATCAACATTATGTCCATTCAAGTTGACTGCTCCTGAAACACTTTATCCAAGTTGTGACGCTCCAGCACTGGCTCAGTAATCAAGGAGCCTTAATCCCCACCACTGGTAACAGTGGGGGATGTACACAATGGGAGGATGACAAGTACACACAATAAAGTGCAATTTCCATTAAGAGCACACAGAGATCCCAGTCAGTCTGGGGCTGGTTTCTCCCTTTCTCCAGATCCCCAATAAGACTCCCCACTGGCACAGCTATAGGGTTAAGATCTCAGCTGAGTGGCCAAGCTAAGACCTCCAGCACCCTCTCTGTCCAACCAGTGCTTTATGTCCCTGCCCAAGTAGCTGATACACACACACACTTTGGGATTTGATTTATATACAAACACACACACACACACACACACACACACACACACACACACACACACACACACATACACACACACACATCTGGGGAAGGCTGGTACAGGTTTACTACCTATGCCTCCTTCTGCCCAGACTATGAGGTAGTTCTAGTTGCCACCAGCCACTACTTATCAGCTACTTAAGGCCCTTAACAAAGGGTGTCCAATCCTACTGTGTAATGTTACTAATAATCCAAATGGTAGTCTGACCAAGAGCAAGGCTATTTAGGAGTGGCCTGTATAGTGTCACCAAATATATATGCAAGTTCTCTCAGAGCTTAAATATGTCTCAAAATATCAGTCAAAAGATAGGTTTAATATATTTAATAATAAATAATAAAAGAACAAAACAGTACTCAGTAAACAAACACAGTTACTTCAGAGTTAATAAATATTTAAAACAACATTGCAGGACAGTCTCAAATAAATACTGAAAACATCTAAACATATCTTTATTATATTCTTACCTATATCTAAAAGAGTTAATATGCCCTAATAAAACTTACAGCAAGGCAAGTGCAGATGGTGGTGATGAGAGGATGTTCTTGTTAGGTCAAAGACAAAGTACAAAATACACAGTCTCTCTCTCTCTGAGATAGTTCTTAGATTAATATCAGATATTACTGCTGGGGTAGCTTGGATGCCATCACTTTTTGTCACCTGACTTCAGTTTCCAAGCTAAACCCTTTTGTCAGAAACTAACAGAATTTAATATATGTGTGTAAAAAATACATATCTCAGATAAAAAAGAAACAAAGACCAAAAAAACCAGACAAGGAAATCCACTTCTTTAATTTAAATACTCTTAAAAACGAAGCACTTTTGCCAGTTGTCTGAAGAAGCCATCTGTTAATGGCGAAAGCACCTAGTTTTTAAGAGTATTTAAATTAAAGACGTGGATTTTGTTGTTCATTTTTTTGGTCTTTGTTTCTTTTTTATTAATTTTACCCTTATTGGGTATTGTTTTGTTTACATATCTTAGATGTTTGCTCAGATCTGTGCAGCTGCTAGGAAGTCATAAAGCAATAAAACACTTCTGGATCTCAAACCTAGTAATTACTTCTCTTCCAAGACAATACAAAAAACTTCTAGCTCTAGACATTCAGTCTGCTACACTGAAACTGTGAGATAACTTTTATAGCACAATCATAAAATAATTTAGTTTCAACTTATTTGCTTGAAGTTTTGCAAGTTAACCTTTTATGTCTCAGTTTCTACTGTTAAAACATATACAGTTACACAATCACAATAGTTTATATACATTTCTATTCTAAGCCAGCAGGGCATGTTGTGGTTATATTTAACTCAGTGCATAACATACAGTTCTGTATAAAATCATATCAATAGTCACAAATACCATAGAATTATTTACAAAATTCCAGATAGCTGGACTGCTGGGCGACACAGGTAATATTTTTTTTCTTGCATCAACCTTCTTCAAATGTCCATTACTGTATGCTCATTAAATTTCTGTTTCATTTGTTTCCTTCTTTTAGGAACAAAATACTTAATTTTGTCTGAAATGAACAGGACAAATTAGCAACACCAATCAATGACACAGTTTTACAGTGATAACTTCAACTGAAATAGCTATTCCCACAGATAATGTACCAGCAGAAAAATGTTTACATAGACAACTTTTTAGCAAATGGCACAAGATGCCAACAATCCTACATGTGACTCAACATGCCAATATCACTCCAGCTGCAGCCTCTACTCGAGCAAGCATAATCTTCCTTTTCTACAATATGATGAATACTAATTCTGATTTGAGGTAGTTAATATGAATTTATAAGTGATTTTAGATTAAATAAATATATTCAACTATTATAATAAGAATGCAGTTACTAGCTAATTGGTTAACTTTCATGAAATGCTATATGTGGTAAAGGTATTTACTTGTTCTGTGTTTTGTTGTGAGCAGCTGAAACACCAATATGCTAGGGACCGTGAAGTTTGTGTTTGAAAATCAGCTTTTTTGTATCTCTGCATTTGTCTCATCTTTTTTGGTTTTACCCAGCTATTAATTTGAGTATGTATGGATTGGTCTTCCAGTACTGTTGCAATGGAATTATCTTCAATGCATACATTCTCAAAATTGCTGCAGGATCATTATTATGTGATCAGAGAGTTTACAATATGAAAATCAAAATGAAGGTCATAAATCAATAAAACCAAAGGATTACTGCCAAGGAGATGCGTGAACACTGTTTTAGCTCTTTTGTTCCATTTAATAAATTAGAACTTCTTCAGAAAATGATTTTCTGAAAAAGTTCTAATTTATTAAATGGAATGCAAGTGGTAAAACAGCGTAAGAAGTTCTAATTTATTAAATGGAACAAAAGCGCTAAAACAGTGTTCACACATTTCCTTGGCAGTAATCCTTTTTTTATTGGTTTCAGGTTGACTATGCTGCTTTTAGACTATATGAATGTCATAAATACAAATATTCAGGGACATCAACATTATTTAAATTATGCAGACTCCTACAGAATGTAAGTCAAGTGAATCTTGACATTTCAAGAACATATAATTAGCTCGTTGTAATTGGAGAAGATCAATCATAATTCTTTGTAGTATATGGAACTTCAACTATCCAAATATACTGTTGTTACAAAGAAAAAACAAGAGTAAGGCAGAGGCCAAAACAAAAGTGCACCGCTTATCAACAGTACACCCTATCTATGCATGCACTTCATGCAAGTTTCTCATTACCCAAAAATTCAATAAAATTCCTCAAATGCCTGGACAAACTCCTACCCATGCTTTTCATTCTGCTCATTAGAGGAAATATTGAAATGAACTCCAGCCCACCCCAACTCTCTTCTCGTTAGAGGAAATATTGAAATGAACTCCAGCCCACCCCAACTCTCTTGTCTATTAATAAATGCATAAAGCCTTCATAACAAACTAGTCTAACTTGATGCTCTCCTTAAACTGCACAACCCTGACATATTAACTGCTACTAAGTCCTGGATCAAAAAAGACAATCCACACTTACACCATTTTTCCACATTATAATTGCTTTCTAGATGCAAGACTTGGTTGAAGAAATGAAGGTAGGACCTTCCTATACTATAAAACTCATCTATACATCCAACTTCTAACCCAAGCTAGCACTTTCTCTGTCACTGACCCCAACTGGATACTTCTACAAATTAGTACAAAAATAAAAAAAAAACACTGCACCTCTCAGTAGCCTACCTCCCTCTTCCTTCTACAATTAGTAAATTCCATACACTAATTCATGAAATTACAATCCAACTATTAATCAAAAGTAACTACATCCGCTATCCTCTTAAGTGACTTCATCTTAAATATATTTCAGTGCATCCAGCATGACAATGACCTTTTGCTTGATTTCAACCTCAAACAGGTAATACAGCAGCCCAAGTGACCTAACCTCACCACTAACAGCCATTGCCTTATAGATCTATTCATCACTGACAACGACAGTACTAATTCCAAAGATTATCATCCACCCTCCTTCCTCCGTCCTTCATATACATACCCCACAACAAAAATTCCCCCAAACTGATTTCATTTAGGCCCAAGACAGCCATTAAAAACCTTAAAGAAACCCTCTCTAACAGAAGTTTGTCTTTTATATTAAACATAAACAACCCTAACCTTGCCAAAGAAGTTCTCAGCAGTACACTCACATCTCTCCAGGACATGTTCTTTCCTATAATTCCTTGACTCTACAAAGTAAAAAGAAATGATTGGCTAACTCCTGAATTCAAATCACTTATAAAACTTAGAGATGACACATGGCAAGCATGGAAAAACAACCTTTCCTCTACCAAAAGGTAACAGTATAGCCAACTTACACAAAAACAAACAATACAATGACAAAAATCCAATTTATGAAAACACTTTAAACACTGGTAGCTAAATCACCAAAATAGTTCTGTTAAAAAGTGAGTCCATTCACAGGAAGGGATATTCAAAACGAGTCTATATTAAATCAGCAAAAACTCACTTCAACAAATGGCATTTCATTGGAAATGCCGTTCATCAAATTCCGCTGTTGTGGGGGGCTGCACTCCCCACACCCCCTGCTAATTATATATACCAACTCCGAGATTACAGTACAATGAGGAAAGGGCAAATTTTCCAATCTTCACTGTACCACGATATCAATATTAACAGTTCAACGAATGGCATATTTGATGTAAGTGCACCGAAAATATCATTTGCTGAACTGAGTTTTTGATGAACTAATTGGGACCTTTCAAAACAACCCACCAACAGCAACACCTACATTCCCTTCCTCTGAATTCCTCAACCTATCGTTTCTCTTAAACACTCACACTGATCCCTCATACTCCCCACAATTATCTCTACATTCATCAATTTTACTTTAAATAAGTCAAAAAAGGAGAGTTAGAATCTCTTCTGCTACAGATAAAACCAGACTGTCATCCAGATACAAATGGCTGCTATCCTCTTATTCGTAAACAACTACAGGAACTTCATCACAACCACCCTTTGCCAAACACAAAATAGCATGCCAAATATATGGAAAATAGCTATTATCAACCCAATCCCAAAACAGTTTAATGTCACTAAAATGCACCAGCATAAATCAGTCTTTATCCTACCCATGTTGAATAAATTAAAACTTTATCTATCTTCAACTCATTCAATTTACCACCACCTACAACCTCCTCTCGCATAAACAATTGGATTTCTGTGTCAACTGATGCACAATCTTAGCCCTGTGGACCCTAACCATTGAAATACTGCTAGGTATACACAATGGCCAGCTCACTGGCACCATTTTTATCAGCCTTACAAAAGCAATCCTATTCAATAAAACAAAAATTAAAAAAATACCACTGAAGCAGGCTCAAATGCTGTGTCGAAGAAAGACAAAAATGAATAAATCCAATAAAAGCAGACACAGTCACGACCACAGTTTCCAGTACTAAAAGATTTTACTTCAAGTGCACAGAACACAGGTGCTTCAATGACAACATCCTCCTCTGTCACCTAGTACAAATAGGTGTAACTCCTAATTCCCTCTTTCAAAACTATATCACAGACCATATCTTATCCATCAAAATTCATACCTCAATTTCCCAGTCAGCCAGCCACCAAAAAAGGAGCACCACAAGGTTCCATACTTCCTCCTCTATTATTCTCCATCTTTACAAATAAACTTCCTCTTGACCTACCTCATCTCCCCCTGTCATTCCTCCTCCTCCTCTGTGCAGATAACATGGTACTATTTCACACAAACAACTCAATACCCAACCTCCAAGCAGATTTCCTAGCCCTAATCCAGTTGTTCTCCAACAAAGTCTTCTTCTGAATCCAAACAAACTCAAAACTAAGATTTTTGGCACCAAACAGAAACTTCAAAAAAAACCCACAAAACTCTTTAAATTTCTATGGCCACAATTCCACCCCCCCCAAATAGAAAATACTGCCTGTTTTAAACGCCTTGGCATCTGACTTGACTCCTTACTTAACTTCTCCCACTACCTGAATTATACAAGGAAAGAGGTTAACTCCTGCCTATTTTGGGGCAATAAAATGTTCCCCTTTGTTACTAAAACATCCAAAACAGCCATAGGTAAAGGAATTCTATTCTCCCAACTTGAATACAGTCTTCCCTTTGTAGCCTCAACATCAAAAACAAACTCTACACACATTCAAACAATAACCAGTAAAATATGCAGATTTATTGGTCGGTCCCCTAAAAATGAACTTCACTGTAAAATGCTGAAAAAAGCAAAGTGGCTCCATGTTCAATAAAGGGTTGACCTTCTCTTAGGATCCCAACTATTCATACTCCTATTCAGCAGATCTTTTCTCCACAGCTGATAAACTAATTAGACAACTTTCCTTTTACATCCTCAGAAACCACAACCATCTGTCCCCAGCACTGCAACCCCCCCAAAACTAAACTCCATTGTACATACCATTGCTTCTCTATGCTAGGTCCCAAACATTGAGAGGGTATTTCCCCACAAATAAAAAAACACCTTAGCTTTCCCTAAATTTAGGACTCAGCTAAAGGCCCACCTGCTGCCATCAGCCAAATGTCATTGCCTCTGTCCCAGCCATACTACCTATTCTGAGCTACATATATCCCTCCCCCGTTTTCTCCAACTACTGTCACAGTACTGTACCTCATACATCATGTTTTATACTTATTGCAGAATATTTTGCTTAATATAACTTCTCCTTTCAAATACTCACAAACATCCTTCACCCCATTCAATTATCCTATCGTTCCCACTTAGACAACACACAGCTGTAATAATCACACAGATACAATATTGAGGCAATGTTGCAATTGCCTCATGTACACAGACAACCCTCTCCTCCTCCCACAAAACACAAATACATGCGAGAGATGCAACTATACGGCCAAACTGGAGGCTGAGCTCTCTCAACATAGGACTGGCAAGACCAGTCAGGAGTAGAAAGTTACCACACACACTATAGACCCAGTCTCACATAGTACCATCACAACCTCAAATCATACACATAAACACACAAAGACATACTCGGCGGCTCTGATCAAAAATCTACCAAAACAGCAGAGGCCACCAAAGCAGACACCCAAACAACCACCACCTCAGAACACAACACCTGCAACACATAGACCTCACAGTCAGAGTGTCAAACAGTCACAGCCCTTAAGGCCAAACACAATGCCAGACACACTAGTCATTGGTGACTCCATAGTCAGACACACTGACGTCCCGCTCACCAGACTGAGTAAGGAAAAGGTCACAGTAAGCTGCCTGTCGGGCGCTAGAATCCGCCACATAACGCAAGCACTCAGGTCTCTCAACAGCAGGTACAAATACGACTCAGTCATTGTCCACGCTGGTGTAAACGACCTGAGACGTACCTCCTTGGACTACATGAAAAGAGACATTGAGGAGCTCTCTGATTATGTAGCCCAGGCAGGTATGACCCTGACCTTGAGCAGTATCCTACCTTCACCAAGAATGATGCCACAATACAGAGATAAGATGATCAGCTTTAACAATTGGCTTAAACTCTGGTGTCATTCAAAGGGGATGCAATGTCTGTCTGCCTGGGATGACATGCTGGACAAGCCACGCTGCTTCGCAAGGGACGGCTTGCACCTGTCACCCCTGGGATTCCGGATATTGGCAAAGGCTCTTGCCACCCCATAGTGCCTTTTTTAGGCAAGGCTCAAATTCTAAACCTACCACCCTAGAACACAAAAAAGGAAAAAAACTACGGGTAATGCTGCTCAATGCCAGAAGTCTAAATCTCAAAATGCACGCACTCGAGGCCCTTCTCAGTATGGAGAACATCGATGTCTGTGCAGTGACAGAAACCTGGTTCAAGGCTCCTGAGAGCACCCCAGCACTATCAGGTTTTACCTCTTATCATGCGTTCCGGCCCCAAAATCCGGACAATACCAAGAAAGGAGGGGGGGGTATCCATATTCATCAAGGACACCCACACCTCAAGACTGGTGGCAATGCACGATGCATCGGAGACCATCCAGGTGCAATTAACCATAGGCAAGACTGCTCTGCAAATTGTAGCATGTTACAGGCCACCCTCACAAACTCAGGAACCTCACATGGCCTTCCTGAAAACACTAGAGGGATAAATGTATCACCAAACACCATCATACTAGGTGACTTCAATTACCCTAATATAGACTGGGAACACTACTCAAGCCCAAACACCCTAGCCCAAAAGTTCCTGGAATTCATAAACTCAAATGCCATGGAACAACTAGTCACCATCCCCACAAGAGGAGAAAACATACTTGATCTCATCATCAAGAACATGGGAGCACAATGTTCAACACCGGAAGTATACCCCTCACTGGTGAGATCAGATCACAAACTAATCTCGCTGGAGGTCCTCATCCCACCCCCACCTGAAATAAAAAAGACCACAGTAAAGAACTTCTCGAAAGCCGACTTCACACTTCTAAAGACTAGTGTGGTCTCCTTTAAGGCCCCCGAGCCGGCGGAAAACAGTACTCAAGCCGCTGAATCACTTACAAATGCCTTCTACCAGCACCTGCAGGACTGCATGGATAAGGCAATCCCAAGCAAAACAAAGACTCTTTGTACCAAAGGCAAGCGTCCAGTCTGGTGGACCCCAGCCATAAACAAACTCTACAACAAAAGGAGGAAGCTACTACAAGATAGAGCAAAATCCTTAAAAGGTAAGACACCCTTGACCTTGATCACTATAAGTAAAAAACTAAGAGCTCTCATAAAATCATCCAAAGCAAATTTTGAGAGAAAAATAGCTAAAGACTCAAAAGACAATCATAAGGCCTTCTTTAGCTATGTTAGAAACCTGGGAGGAAACTCCCAGATATGCTCAGAACTAGTTCAAAATGATGTGAAGATTACTGATCCTACAGACATTGCCAACATACTGGCTGACAGGTTCAGTGCAAACTTCTCCCCTCCCCAAAAGGAGAGATATCTATACCAAGCGATTGCAGCCCCCAAACATCTCCAACGCCCAAGTGAGAACTGCTCTCTCCAAAGCAAAAACACAGCATCCATGGGACCTGATGGTGTCCCCGGCTGTGTGCTCCACGAACTCAATGAGGAATTAAACCCACAGCTAGGACAGCTGTTTAATCATAGTCTTACCTCTGGATACGCACCCAGGAAGTGGCGCACTGCAACTGTGGTCCCACTTCACAAAGGCGGTACCTCCACCGACCCTGGAAATTACCGGCCCATTAGCTTGACAAGCCTTATCTGCAAAGCCATGGAGAGGATCATAATGGACCTCATAAATAAAGACATAGGGAATTTGCAGACTTTGGATCCATCCCAGTTTGGCTTTGTCAAAGGCAGATCATGCCTTCTAAACTTGGTTGACTTTTTCGAAACAGTCACCAAAGCCATTGATGAGGGAAAGGCAGTCCATACAGCCTACCTCGATCTGGCGAAGGCCTTCGATACAATACCCCACTCGGGTATCATTGAAAAACTCATCAGCTTAAATGTTAACCCATACATCACAAGATGGGTTGCAAACTGGCTGAGTGACAGAACCCACAGGGTCAGAGTTGCTGGCGCCATGTCAGACTCAAAGCCTGTCACAAGTGGTGTACCACAGGGCTCAGTCCTGGGCCCACTCTTGTTTGGCATCTACTTTTCCAAGTACAAGCAAACACAGGAGGGTTATGGCTGACAAAGTTTGCAGATGACTGCAAACTGGGCCATAGTAGAAAACACATCTGACACAGATATCCTTCAGAAGGGTCTCACAGAAACGGATAACTGGTGCCAGAGCCATGGCCTAAAGTTAAATGCCAAAAAATGCATAGTCATACCCTTCGGGAAAAACAGGGTTACCCCTAGCTACCAAATAGGTGGCAATCCACTGAGCACAGAAGAAGTTATCAGGGACCTGGGGACCCAGGTTGATAGCAGTCTGTCATTCGACACCCATGTAGCTAAAGTAGTTAGGAAGACCTTCTACATTGCCCACCTTATCATGAAGGGATTCTCATCTAGATCAAGGGAGGTCATAGTCTCCTATACTCATCACTCATCAGACCAATGATTGAGTACAATGCCCCATTCGGAATGTATCTGACCCGACACTTGCAGCAGCTGGAGAGGCCACAAAAGTTCCTCACCAAAAGGATAAAGGGTCTCAAACATCTGTCTTATGCTGCCCGACTGAAAGAACTCCAGCGCTATTCAGTCGCCACGCTTGCTCAGAGGTGACCTTTGCCTAACATACAAGGCCATGTCAAACCCAGATTTGATGAATATGCTTCACCTCAAAAAATCTAGATCCGTCAGAGCCACAAGGGCGGAGACTTAAACCTCGACACGGCTATTAATAGGACGTGCTGGAGGGATAGATTCATCACCCAAAGACTCCCTATGCTGTGGAATAAAATCCCGGTATATGTGAGGCAGAGCACCTCGCTGGCCTTGTTCAAGAGAAATCTTGACCAATGGATGGGAGATCGCAGATATACCCCAGGGATTACCTCAGTGTCACTGCTCAACAGAGGCACAGCAAAATAATGGGTATAGTTCCCCATACTAAAGGGGTGGCGTAAGCCACAAAACTATGGGCTAGGCTTGTAAATGCCCTCGGGCAGATAGCCTAGTATGAACCTATGAACCTAATCATATTTATCTTAATTTAATGTAAATAATGTATATTACAACTGTATGTATTCATTAGGTTTTTGTTACCTAATAATTATTTCATGGAAGTGTATTTTTGTTATACTCTTGCTATCTCTAATTACATGTAATTCTCACTTTCTTTGTATTCCTGAGCTGAAACTGAAATTGGTCACTTTTGGTCAGTACATTTTCCTACGTCAGCTGACAACCAACATGATGTAGGTTATAATCAGAGCCACCCCCTATAGTAACTGTGCCAGCACCTTAATATTTTCATAACTTTCTAAAAAATTCTGTGGTCCCAAATGAATGAGACAAAGCATATGTTATCCCATTCACAAACCGGATAACAGATATGATGCATCCAGCTATTGGCCAGTTAATGTAACATCGTTCACTGGTAAATGTCCTGAAAGATGTGCACTACAGCTGTTAACAAGGGTTAATGAGTATGGGCCATAGTTAGATGTTACAAAACATGGCTTTAAACCATCTTGTTATCTCATATAAAATTTCCTCTCACTCTCTCTCTCTCTCTATATATATATATATATATATATATATATATATATATATATATATATATATATCTCAGATCAAAAGAAACAGTGTTTATTGATACACTTAGCCTTAAAAAGGATTTGACTGTATTTTACATGATCAAATAACATGTGATTAAATTAGGAGTAAATCACTACATTGTTAAATTGATAGATGATTGGTTAAGAGACAGGAAAAACAATACATTGTACTGAATGGTATAAAATCATCCTGGAAAAATATTCATAGTGGATTTCCTATGGCTTCATATTGGACCATATTTTATTCAGTGTTATATTTTCTAATACTAATGTCTTAAATGCATACATTTATGTATGGGCTACAAAACAAGTTTGAGGTTTACTGTAGGTTTACTGTAAATAATAGTAAAGTAGAACTTACACAGTGGCATAGATAGGACTGGAGAGATGCAGCAAACAGGATTTATATTAACCATAATTGAATCCAAGGATCTATATATACTTAGAACCTTCTTTGTATTCACTGTAAGACCAATTACAGACTAATTCAGTTTTTTTTTTCATTTGTCTGTTGTAGATATAGGAACTCTAGAATCTCTTCTAAGGCATTACTCTAAAAGGGTGTACGGTATTAAGAACCTTTCTTATACAGACAGACAAAAAGCGGCTCAAACTATATAGAGTTCTCCATAAGCTCCTAAAGGGATGTGCTGGCTATGTGTTTATATGGCAGCTCAATTGAATGATGACTTCAAAACTAACATGGTCTATCCACTAAGACTGCACTTAATAGTGTGAGGGAGAAAGGTCCTTTATTTGTGGTTGAGTGTAACATGAGTCACAGGGATAGGTATTTTACTCAGTTAATCCTAATGTACTAGAATAAGTTACTGATCAAAATTAAGAAATATAACAGTATGGATGCATTAAAAATAAAACTGGATGAGCCTATGGGAGACAAGGTATTCTTTTGGCATCCAGAAGTCTGCACTTTTAATGGCCTGATAGGCCTATGCAGCTACTAAACTATGATATTATGATACTAACTCTGCTACAAGATATTTAGTAGTAAACCACAGCTTCAACATAACATAGTGATATCATGCTTACTAAGCCATCAGGACAGCCTTGTTTAGAGGTGATCGGCCATCTGTTCCTTTGTTTCTGTTTTATCACCCATATAACAAACAGGCAACTGTCCAGACATGGCAACAACTGGAATGCCTGCAGAGATAGCTTACTAAAAGGCTTATACAACATATGCTACATGAACCAACTCAAAGCATTGTCACTATACTAGGTATCCTGCAGACTGCGAAGAGGTGACCTGGATCTGGCATAATGGACATCCTCTGACCCATTACTGATTGATTTATTGCACATCAGTAAGTCAAACTGCATAAGAAATAATCAGTCTAGGGATCTAAACCTCTTCTACAACATCAACAGAATGGTTTGGAGGGACAAGTATATCCCACAGAGGAAACTACTGCTGTGGAATATACTCCCCATCCACATAAAACAATGTTGATCCCTGCCCATACTCAAGGGGAACTTGGATCTATAGATTAGAAACAAAAAATGTACCTTAGGACAGCCCTGTGCTCCTAAATGCATGGACCAATGCATGGATCCCCTCAAATTATTTGTACTATGATCCTGGTTATTCTCATTAGGGGTAATATATAATTAGCAACCATGGGATGGGTAATGGCAATCTCTTACCAAGTGGAATAGGTAAATTTGCACACAAAAATGGAAATTGTCTAGGCTTAAAAGGGTGCACAAGGGCAGTGTACCTCTTCAGTTTATTAATCCCAAGTAAAATACTTCCCAATAAGAAAATGATCAAATTCGAATTGACACCTTGGTTCACAGCTGATACAGGAAAATGCATGAAAATGATACGGCCTTGAATTGTGACAAAGCCAAAAATACGCATCAGAAATGGGAACAATATTGCTCCCTTTGGAATATATTTAAGAGAAAATAAACAATACATAAAACATTTATACCAAAGTACAGGATAAATGCCATTAAAACAACCCAAAGGTGTTATAAAAATAACTAAAATTTCTAAAAGACAATTCGAACATATGGCAAGAGCATATCTTTTGCTCAGTTTACCAAAAATGTATACAAAATCAGAACACATCTCTGAAAATTGCTTTAGATTTCATAACCATCAAGATAAAACAATAACAATCTCAAACCAGATTTACTGAACTAAATTACTTTACCAGTTCTTTTATATGACCACTATTTATTTGCTCCCCGTACATGTTTTCAAAGTTAGTAAACTAAACAATTCAGCCACACAGCTGCCTTTTTCCCAGAATTCCTGCATGTTAGCAACTCTTTTATAGTACTATATTGCCATGTATTATAAATCTCTCTCAGTCCAGAACTACATTTCCAGACCTATGAAAATCCTCTACCATCATTCTGTGACTAAAATTCCCAAACATCTCTTCCCTAGCAAAATACAGGCTTGTATCAATAACTCAGATATCTACAGAATCCTGGAAACTGCAATGCCAACCCAACTAACAACATACCTTGCACAAAATGAGCATCTTTTGTTATCCATGCCCTCTTCAGCTTTACAGACAGCATTTATAATACCACCCCCAGGCTATTTGCATGTGTCTAACTTGGTCTTCCGGTCCTATTTTATGTGAAAACCTATATCAAATTTTTCTTTCCTTAAGAATCAGTTAGACATTGCTTCTATGATTCTATAAGTTTATTCAAGGCTGTTTGCTATACGGACTCTGATTCATGTATACTGTTTCCTCCCATGCCTATAACTATAGGAGTTCCACAAAGTCCTAGGAACTCTTCTTTTTTCTCTATTTATTAACTATACCTCCAAATCTTTTAAACATAACATTTTCTTTTTTATGCCATTGACTTCTAGTTTTGGTCTACTAGTAACTATTATGACACTATCAGCAAATATCACAGAACATAAATCAACTTCACAACCAGCTAATTAAACTAGGCCTTATTTATCAGTACACAAAGACTAAATATATTCTAGATCCTCATAAAAATCTCACTGCACTAAAAGACCTACCATCAATATTCCTTCTTGCAAATATGAGTATTTAAAAAAATCTATCAGTTCATCTACTTATGACTATAAATTCCAAGTGCAAATGAAACTATTACATCAGTTTCAGAATCACCTACTAAAATAATGCACGACTGTCTTATATAATTCTCAATGAAACTGATCCTGCTTTACTCACTACATATAAGAAGAAAATTGGCCAAAAACATTAAAAAGCTTCAAACATGCCTGAACAGTGCTTGTTGTTCTGTGAACCCATCCCAAGAATGGGATATTATAAAATTTTCCTAACAACCAACATCTTAATCATCACTTTTCAATGTCAATTCAGCAATACATCCTACACTTTCACCACTCCCTTACTTTAGCTGATAAACACAAAAGAATATTAGCAAACACTAAGATCCACAACAATATCCCAACCATCCCTAAAAAAAATCCTTTGTATCATGTAACAAAAATAACTAATGCTGACCTTACTGCAATCAACAAAGCCATAAAATCACATCAATTATTACAATCCTCTTGATCTTTCTTCAGCCCGTAGTTTGGACCACCCCTATACTAGTACCAATAATCTAATTATGTTTAATCTGCTTGAATCTATATTAAAATGCACTAAATTAATTCCTACCTAACCTCTGTCAATGTATTAAACTGAGGACATCTCACCACCTCTGTGCTGTAGAGACAGAAATCTAATTTGCCTCTTGACTCTTCCATTCCTTTATAAAACCTCTAACAATTCTACTGCCCAGGCAACATGACTGTCAGCACCAGTAACAGACGTTTGTTTACTTTCGCTTACTTTAACAAATACAGCACTACCTGCGGTATACTTACTCACATGACTTCTTCCTCTTGAATGAATTGCCCTTAAAAGGACTTATGCAAGGAAAATGTTTCTTGTGTGTTTTCTGGAGCTATGGACTTCTGACCTGTGCTGTCTAATAGCTTATCTTCCTTTGAGTACAGTAGCGTTTTCCCCACTGATCAAAATAAAGCACAGGATTCCAGATGTTTTTACTGAACAGGTATTTATTTATCAGATGGATGAGCACTTAATGTGATTACAAGTTACAACAGTCATGACTTACATTCTTAGGCAGGTCAATGTGAAGGTGGTAAGCCTAGGGATGTGGGTTTCAATTGGCTGTACAAAACATAACATGATTGACTAGAATTTACAAGCCATGATTGGCTACACATTTCCATCTAGATTAGCATAAGAGGTTATTGGATCAATATGTAACCCAATGCATACCTAAGAGTATTTCTACATGGTAAAAGATATCATGAAAGAGCTAAAAAATATATATAACACTGTAGTTAATGCAAGTGATTTTTCCAATACTTCATCAAATCCATCTAGAATGTACAAAATTTCCTTTCAATTTTCAAAATTCCATATAAGTCACTTGTACCTTCCAGCATAGCCAGAGCCTGCACTAGGCAACCTAGGGCCAGTGTTGGTTGGAGGGACTTATGTTGGGGGGGGGGGGGGGGGGCTTTTCTAAAAAAAATCTTCCTGTAATTGAAAAAGTAAAGCTTTGACTTCTTGTAATTAAAAAAGCAAAACTGATTTCCATCACTCACTTAGCACCAGTATTAGGACCTTGCAGGAGACTTAACACAGCACAGCAAGCCCCAGAAACCTCGGCAGTAGGGCTTTCCATATCCTATACATAGACTTCCATAATGCAAGCCCCATTAGAACTCTGCAGATTTAAGTATTACATATGTGTCATAATGACAATTTATTTGGAGCAAACAGAGCCATGGGTGCACTTGGAGATACTGAGCATCAGCCAAGCCCACTCGGAGCATTCTATTCCATTCCAATAAGTAGATGCATGCTTCTCAATTCCTTAGCACAAGAACTGTGTGAATGTGTGCGTGTGCGCGCATGTGTGTGTGTGTGTGTCTGTGTGTGTGTGTGTGTGTGTGTGTGTGTGTGTGTGTGTGTGTGTGTGTGTGTGTGTGTGTGTGCACGTGCGCGCGTGAGTGTGTGTAAAATGCCCCACTTAGGGGCACTGTCACATTATTTTATTTCCTTTATTTATATTTGCTTACTGGGTTAGTGCACTAATCTCCACGAACCATTTGCAGGCAGAATCCAGGTAAATAGGATCACATAAGAAATGAACAAACATATTTATAGATACAAGAATATGCTATAAAAACATATACATATTTACAGATGCAAAAATATGAAAAACAGTTAAGTGGTGTTGTTCAGACTTAAACTCTTATCTTAAACATTGGCAAGAAAGCACCTTAAACCTCCACACCAACTATCAGATCTCTTCTAATTTTATTTCTTTTTTTTTTCATTTTGTAAATCACTGAAGATTAGTCTGTCAATACCAGTCAAAGAGTTTCATAGTTGATTTGTTTAGTGTCATTGGTACAACAGTTAACATACTTGTGTTTGGTGCAGAAAGCTGTGGATTCTCTTCCCACACCAGGCAGATTGACTGCTGACAAATATCGTTCTTATTTTATTTTTTTTAAAGTAGCATAGGCAATGTATTCTTCAAGGGCAGCAGACAGTAAATTTGTAAATGAAGCACTGAAATGCAAATTTGTTTGCTAGCAGCAACCTTTTCATGTGTTAGTGTTCTTTAATGTGGAATTGTTCAGATGAGTTTTACTTCTAGAGATGTTTATTATGACTGATATTGGTGGATTATAACAGCAGTTTGACTAGCCTCTTATGGTTGAAATGTTCTGAAATGGGTAGTTTGGTCATTACTGGTGCATATGTTTTGTTTCACTGCTTAAAGGAAAAATGTTAAAAACTACAAATTTAAAACACTCTTACAAGTGGTGTTATATTAAAAAAGAATATGATTTCATACAATCAGGAAGGTGAATTAAAGAATGTGTGCATCTTAACATGGACCTAAAACTGTGTGCAGGGAGCCCATGCTTAGAAAACAGACTAAAGGCACACTTAATCCACCACTGGCCAGATGCAGTTTGTGCGAATGTTGGTTTCAATGCAGTTAAATTAATGTGAGCTTCAAAGGTAGATAAGTTTACTGTTGCACATGCTAAGTCTGTTTTCATTGTGAGATTGCATTGCTTTATTTCGCAAATGGCTATCAGTATCATTGCTATAAAATTTAAAATAAAGGTTTTAAATTAAATCCAAATATATATATATATATATATATATATATATATATATATATATATAAAATCATTGTAAAATTAAAGTAGAAAATAGTATGCAAACTGACAGGTCTGACAGTGTTTATGGTACGTGAGGAAACAGTAAATTATGGGACACTAGAATGGCTGTGGGCTGGCTGCAGGGGGTTGATCCATTACTCTGCCTATGGCCCCAAATGACCATAATCCAGCTCTGCTTTCCAATCTCAGATGAAAAAATATAGCCTTAATAAATAGACCAAATTCATGAAGGTTGGCCGCAAGAAAACTATTAGTTATGGACCACTGACAAATGCATGATTAAATGAATAGCAAAGCCAAGTATTTCAGTCCAACACAGTGCAAATATGAAACACTGGCATAACACAGGCTTGTAATTAGCAACGGTGTGATATAGGATGTGTAACTATAAACGCTAATGAGCTAGCTAATTGCAAGTCATATGATAGCTATCTCTTTCCTAGCATTTTTAATAAATGGCAACTCTGATCTCTCCTAAAACAGTCCATAAACCTAGCGGTACTAATCGTGTATGGCAAGATTAGCTTTCTGGAGGTTAGCCCACATGCTCAGGGTCTCTGTCTTATATTAGCTTCCTGGAGGTTAGCCCACATGCTCAGGGTCTCTGTCTTATATTAGCTTCCTGGAGGTTAGCCCACATGCTCAGGATCTCTGTCTTATATTAGCTTCCTGGAGGTTAGCCCACATGCTCAGGATCTCTGTCTTATATTAGCTTCCTGGAGGTTAGCCCACATGCTCAGGGTCTCTGTCTTATATTAGCTTCCTGGAGGTTAGCCCACATGCTCAGGGTCTCTGTCTTATATTAGCTTCCTGGAGGTTAGCCCACATGCTCAGGGTCTCTGTCTTATATTAGCTTCCTGGAGGTTAGCCCACATGCTCAGGGTCTCTGTCTTATATTAGCTTCCTGGAGGTTAGCCCACATGCTCAGGGTCTCTGTCTTATATTAGCTTCCTGGAGGTTAGCCCACATGCTCAGGATCTCTGTCTTATATTAGCTTCCTGGAGGTTAGCCCACATGCTCAGGGTCTCTGTCTTATATTAGCTTCCTGGAGGTTAGCCCACATGCTCAGGGTCTCTGTCTTATATTAGCTTCCTGGAGGTTAGCCCACATGCTCAGGGTCTCTGTCTTATATTAGCTTCCTGGAGGTTAGCCCACATGCTCAGGGTCTCTGTCTTATATTAGCTTCCTGGAGGTTAGCCCACATGCTCAGGGTCTCTGTCTTATATTAGCTTCCTGGAGGTTAGCCCACATGCTCAGGGTCTCTGTCTTATATTAGCTTCCTGGAGGTTAGCCCACATGCTCAGGGCCTCTGTCTTATATTAGCTTCCTGGAGGTTAGCCCACATGCTCAGGGTCTCTGTCTTATATTAGCTTCCTGGAGGTTAGCCTACATGCTCAGGGTCTCTGTCTTATATTAGTTTCCTGGAGGTTAGCCCACATGCTCAGGGTCTCTGTCTTATTTACTCTCCTTTCAGATACTAACTGGTAATTTAACATGGATGAATATGTCTGCAGAAGAGAAGTATTCACATTTTCAAGAATTTGTTTGAAAGTAGATCTATATAATTCTCAGGATGAAATGCTTCAGCTGAAATCCTCTTACTTCAAGAAAATTTAGCTGAAAAGTGAATGTTTTAGAGCAAAGAATTCACTCTGTTCATGAAGAAAAGACAAGCCAAAAACTCTGAAAAGGTTCAGTGTACCACATTTATTCATACTATTAGCAAAGACTTAAAGATATGTAAAGCTTGTATTGTTATTATTTGAAAAAGTGAAAAAATTGAAACAATTAGAAAGATGTTTAGTAATTGTTCTAAGTGCAGCAAACTGTTGCCATCTATTAATCAAGGATTTACGGAGGCTAAGGACCAGATTCCAAAACACTTGTGTAAATGACTTACTCCAGCTAAAAAATCATCAGCTATTCAATTATTTAAGAATATGAAGCAAAAATATTCTTTAGCAATCCTGATATTGTAAAATCTAAATGGAGGTGGAGGTGAAGTAGGCTGCATTCATTAGCTGATCCTCTGCTATTGGTAATCATTTTCATAATGTCCTTTTATCTTTTTTCCATTTATCATAGGCCTAATTTCAAGGAATAGATACGTAAAACCCCACAAACAATTATGGATCACAATGGTGTGCTGCTACTCCCATTGTTTGGTTACTATGGCTGTCCTGAAATTGGGTACTAAGATCAGACTGGATATTAGTTATTTATAAAAGCTATAGCTCCTCCTCAGTACTTTTTGATTTACTGCCTTAGACCCAAAGATATTTTTTTATTTTTATTTTATTAATTTTATTTTATTTATACTCCATCGACCAGGTTAGTCCAATTTTACTTAGTAGCTCCTTTCAGGGAAGGACCGAGGTGGTATTTATACTACTAGGAGAAATTTTGCCAGGGTACAATGGAACTTTTCCCACTCTTTTCAAAAGGCACCAGTGGGTCTTTTACATCCAGCTGAGCTACCACCAATTCAAGCAGATGGGGCCTTAACTTAATGTCCATTCTGAAAGATGGCACCCTCAGTACAGCAGCACCCCCTTATGTTGCACTGTAGTGTTAGCAATCAATCTACCAAGTGTGGGAAATGGGAATAGACCCCAAAGCCTTCTGCACCAAAGGTAAGTGTGCTACCTGTTGTGCCACTGACACTACATAAAGAGGAGAAGAAGCTTTCATTTTTAAACTATCTTTAGATTTCATGCGTGTTAATAAATGAGACTATCAGCTCTTTTGAAACTATTCTGGTGGAGTCTGAAATGTACAGATGTCTTTATTTATGATCTAACAGGTAATGACAATACATTTCTGTAGGAGCTCATGAAGTTCTAACACCTTTTCTTTTGAAAAGGCACAGCTTAGGCTGTAATGATTACGCATGACATTTCTGAAATCTTGTAGACAGGCTTTAGAAAGGACATATTACTGAAACTGATTTTGTTATAGTGACAAAATTATCTTCTTGTCAAGGTCCATTGCTCCATATCTGTCATTACATTGTTTGATCTGACAATAGCATTATACCCCCATATGGTCTTGTAGCTGTCTCATGAAGAGAATAAAAAAAGGCTGTCTCTGGTACCTGATCTCCAGTTACTTCTCAAATGAGATGTGGAGTACTGTTTGCATGACACACGATACTTCTAGCAAGTTCAAATAGAGCTTTAGATTGAGTTTTCATGCAGGTCAAATTCAGGTATAGTTATTTTGTATTGTCCCTTACTAGGAACATCCTATTACAGTACTGAAAAACTATGAAAAATTGCTGGCAAGATAAAGGGTAAATAAACTGATTATTTCTAGTAAGACACATGTGCTAACCAAAATCCAAAGACACAGGTGCTAACCAAAATCCTGTCTATTTCCTCATCCTGTGTTTATGATTTTTTTTTCCACCGTTACATCTATTTCTGAATAGAAAAAAATCTTCGCTCAATAGAGCATGCAAAAACATTTAGAAGTAGTTTTTCACATCAGTTGCTAAGACAGTTGCATTTATTTCTTTCCTTGGAATCTCTGACAAACTGAATATCTGTCACATGCAAAGGTCTTCCAGACGTTCTTCGTGATCTGGCTACATCTGATTTAGAATATTATAATTAAGCAGTAATCCATGGCTGTGCATGGTTATATCTCGTTCTCTCCAGGACCACTTCAAGTTACTAAAGACAATATCACAGTAACGTGGTACATAAACGAGCAAAAGGGAACCAGGTCTTACCCACTATGCAGACTATCCATGTTAGCTATGCACAATCTCTCTCTACAGACTTCCTACATTCCATCAGAGCAAAATTATGTGTCAGATGAGCTGAGCAGAGCAAAGGCAGACCCTTACAAATGGAAACTAGATCTGGAGGTCATCCTACATTTGATCTGTTATGGGGAGGGTCAAGTAGATTATCTCTTCTTCTCACTGAACAATCATCTGGAAATATTCAGCTCCAGGACACCATGAAAGAAGGACTGGAAGATAGATGCCTTTTCTGTTCCTTGGACAGGAATGTTCTTGTATGCATTTCCACCCTCACCACTCGTATCCTGGGTACTTCCATAGATTCAGGTCTAATCTCCCAAGATCATTGTGGGGATTCCTTTGTGACCCAGGCAATAGTGGTTCTCCCGCCTTTTGGAATTTCCCAGGGCAATTACCATAGGCTTCCTCAGACTGCAGTAGCATAACTAGAGTGGGACAAGAGAGGCAACAGCCACGGGAGCAAGGTGTTGGGGGGGGCAGTTATCAGCCAATCCTGATCACTCTTTAATGTAATACCAGCTTTTAAAAGACGGTTTTGCATTTGCAATCAAACTTAAGCACTGTACCCCCCATGTGTGGTCTAAACAATAGCAAATGCTTGTTAATTCATAGCTAAAGTTTAAAAGTTTTTTGTTTTTTTTTTAACTAACACCCGAGTACTGTATCGCTCCATGTAGGTAGAGTATAAACTGTAGCAACTGTTTAACTTATTTGTAGCAAGCAGTTTTCTACAGTTTAAAAAGATTTTAACTAAAACATGAGCACTGTGATGCTACGTGCACTTGTAAGCAGTTTATTAAAGTTTAAAAATATATATTCTTTAAACTAAAACGAGCGCTGAGGCACTCTTTGCAGGCACATAAAAACTGTAGCAAGTGTTTGTTACATTTGCAAAACAAACAGTTTGCTACAGCTTAAAATAAGAATTTTTTAATGAAATAGGTTAAATAGGTTAAAGGAGGGTTGGAGCAGGGCACAGAAATGGGATATAAATGGCTGGGGCTAAAGACAGTGGAGGGAATGTCATGCATCTAGCCACCTGCTTGGTGTCCCAGTAGAAGGAATGTTCTTTCTTTCTTCATTCATTTATTTTTTGAGGTGGTGCATAGATCAGCTTGTTACAGTGAAGTGCTTTATTATTTTATTTTATTTTCTCTTTATTTGAAGAGTTGAGGGGTGGGGCGCTGGTTCCTAACACCTTTTCAAGCCACTAATTGAACCAGCTATGCTTCTAACAGACTGGATCTACTCACACAAGAACATGGATTTTTGATACATACTGGATGATAAGATCTTAATACCTTTTAAGCATCTGTTTCCTGAGGACATGCAACAGGTACTAATTGAGGCAAGAAAGCCTGCTACTAGAAAATCATATATTAGCAAATTGAAAAGGTCTTCCAGTTGGTGCCAGCAACATAAACAGCACCCATTCGTGGTTATATTTTCTCTGGCTTTGCAAGATTTGTGCGAGTTACTTTCCTACAGCCTGTATTACTCCCCTGACAAGGTTCATTTGCCAGCAATTTCAGCAAGCCTACCCATGTTTTTCCCTATTTAAAGGCATTCACATGTCAAAATGTTTTTAAAGGGGTTTTGAATAACAGATATCCAAGAAAAATGGTGGCTCCTCCGTGGAATCATAATTTTGTGATAGAGATGCTAACACTTTCTTCACCTGACCGAGCTCATCTGGCTGACTTGAGGCTCTTGGCATAGAAGACAGTTTTGTTGTTTGGTCTGTCTTTTGCAATCAGAATATCTGAGTTGCAAGCTCTTATGGTGGCCTTATTTCATTTTCACAGAGTTAGAGTTTACTTCAGAACTGATTCTTTATTTATTCCTAAAGTGTTATCTGAGTTTACTTTAAGCCAAACTATCTCCCTGTGTTCTTTTTTGAACCCCAAAATAAGGGAGAAAGAATACTTCATCCATATATGGAAAATGCAACTGATTTAAGGTTTTCCATCAGTCATAGTCATGACGCCATTGCCTTTCTGGAGATAACATTGTAAAAGAATATGCAAGGTAAGATAGATACAATTTTATATAGGAAGGCATGCTGGAGAAATCATTATTTGAATATACACAGCATGCATCCTAAGCTCACTTTTAGTAATATTGTTCAAGGACAATGTTAGAGTGTCTCGATTATGTACAGACAGTGATGTATTTCACAAAGAGCTTGATGTATTACACAAATACTTATTAGATAAAGGTTATTGTGGAGAGGAATTAAAGAAAGGCAAAGATGCAGTACTTTTACATAGGGCTAACAAGGCTAGACCTTGGTATTCTGGCAAAGATTTGCAAATGGAGAATCCTAATCCTGATAGGAAGCCTAAGATAGTGCTGCATTACAGTAATAATATACAAGGAGTTTGCAATATTATTAAACAAAATTGGAAAATTTTGAGAAGTGATGACCGTCTGAGGGGAAAACTAGACGTTACACCTAGGTTCACTTTTAAACATAACAGTAATCTTAAAGATCTGTTATGCCATGAACCGGGTTTGAGTAATATCAACAAACATGTATTATATGGATCCACTATCCATGGCAGGAAGGGAACTTTTCCTTGTGGGCATTGCAAGGCATGTGCTTTTGTTAACGGCCTTAATTATTGTGTACACCTTATTACTCACAAAAAATATGTTTTTGAGTTTTATGCAGACTGACATACAGAGAATGTGATTTACTTAGCACAGTGTAAATCATGTTCTAGCTTTTATGTTGGAAAAACTAATTGCAAGTTGAAAACAAGAATTTTGAATCATTTGTCATCTATTAGACTTAAGGATGAATGTAATGCATTGAATATACACAGCATGCATCCTAAGCTCACTTTTAGTAATATTGTTCAAGGACAATGTTAGAGTGTCTCGATTATGTACAGACAGTGATGTATTTCACAAAGAGCTTGATGTATTACACAAATACTTATTAGATAAAGGTTATTGTGGAGAGGAATTAAAGAAAGGCAAAGATGCAGTACTTTTACATAGGGCTAACAAGGCTAGACCTTGGTATTCTGGCAAAGATTTGCAAATGGAGAATCCTAATCCTGATAGGAAGCCTAAGATAGTGCTGCATTACAGTAATAATATACAAGGAGTTTGCAATATTATTAAACAAAATTGGAAAATTTTGAGAAGTGATGACCGTCTGAGGGGAAAACTAGACGTTACACCTAGGTTCACTTTTAAACATAACAGTAATCTTAAAGATCTGTTATGCCATGAACCAGGTTTGAGTAATATCAACAAACATGTATTATATGGATCCACTATCCATGGCAGGAAGGGAACTTTTCCTTGTGGGCATTGCAAGGCATGTGCTTTTGTTAACGGCCTTAATTATTGTGTACACCTTATTACTCACAAAAAATATGTTTTTGAGTTTTATGCAGACTGACATACAGAGAATGTGATTTACTTAGCACAGTGTAAATCATGTTCTAGCTTTTATGTTGGAAAAACTAATTGCAAGTTGAAAACAAGAATTTTGAATCATTTGTCATCTATTAGACTTAAGGATGAATGTAATGCATTGTATCAACATGTTTTAAATTTTCCAGATCATGTTTTTTCTTTTATGGTGTTGCATATTGTTAATATGGGAAAAGGTGGGGGGGGTGATGCTGTCAATAATACAGAGTATGTAGAGTTAAAATGTATTATATAACTGGCTGCTGATAGTCCACCAGGACTAAATAATTCTGTCCCTTTAAAACCAGCCTTAAAAAGAAGGTGGGTTAAATGCAAGAAGTAATTCACTGTTTTAAACTTAACTGTGTAATTTTAACTATATATAAAGACATTTAATGTATGTTAAATTTGTCTGAAGAAGGGTTTCACCCAAAAGCACTAACGTTTTACAATAAATTAATATCGGCCAGTTTGGACTCTGCTTGTTTGTTTTGTTGTTGTTTCTACAAGTTTTTGCGAGTGGAATCCTTAAGGGAAGTTAAGAGGCTTGTGATTTAATTTATGTATTATTAATGCCCACCCCTCCAAGCATGTCTAAAGGTCAGTTCCCCTCTGCTTTCTCCTATTAACCTGGTGAACTTGGGCATCCTGAGGCAATGTAGCAACTGTCTCATGTACACAGACAACTCTCCTCTTACCTCCCAACACTCAGACTTGTGAGAGATGCACTTATATATCCAAATTGGAAGCCACGCACTCTCCAGCCAAGACCGGAATAGCTGGTCAAGAGGAGAAGGTCAACACTTGCACCACACCACATGGAACACATAGCCCTCCAGAACACACACCATTACTGCCTTCACATAAAAACACAAACCACACACCCACCTTCATGGAGACTCTCAATAAAAATCTACCCAAACAGCAGAGACCTTCAAGGCAGAAATGCACTCGACCACCACAACACAACACTAATCACAAAACACATAACTCTCCTAAACAGTGTGCCACTCAACCAAAGCCCCTAAGGCAAAACAACATGCCCAACACACTAGTCCTAGCTGACTCGATAGTGAAGCACACTGATGTCACACTCACTAGGTTGAATAAAGAGAACGTAACAGTCAGCTGCCTGTCAGGTGTCAGGATCTGCCACATAACGCATGCACTCAGGTCCCTCAACATCTCTGTCATTGTACATGTGGGTGTGAATGACCTGAGACATACCTCCCTGGACTAGATGAAAACAGACATGGAGGAGCTCTCGGATTATGTAGCCTAAGTGGGTATGACCCTAGCCCTGAGCAGCTTCCTACCATCACCCAGAATGATACTACAGTATAAGCAGAAAATGATTGGTTTCAACAACTGGATAAGTTTCTGGTGTCATTCTAAGGGGGTGCAGTATCTATAGTGCCTTTTTTAGGCGGTGTTTCAAAGACCAAATTACCACCGTAACAGCTATTAACAAATGCAATCTGAGGGTAATGCTGTTCAATGCTAGAAGTCTAAATCTCAAAATGTACTCACTCGAAGCACTCCTTAAAATGGAGAACATCAACATTTGTGCTGTAACAGAGACCTGGTTCAAGGCAGTAGAAAGCACCCCATGCACTACCAGGCTATAACTTATTCCACACCTTTCGGCCCCAGAACTTGGACCTTAGCTCCAAAGGTGATGGTGTTTCCATATTCATAAAAGATGTGGACACCTCCAGGTAGCCCAACATAACCCATCAGAGATACTTCAGGTGCAGCTAACACTGGGAAAGACAGCAACTCAGGCCATAGTCTGCTATAGGTCCTCATCCATGTCCCAAGACTCACACTCCATGTTCCTAAGCACCCTGGAGAATATTAGGGTCCAACCTAACACTCTCATACTGGGCAACTTCAATTACCCCTCCATTAACCAGGAAAACTACTCATGTACCAATACACTTGCCCAACTTTACCTGGAATTCATTAATTTCAATGCCCTGGACCAGACTGGAGGTAGCAACATTCTTGTCCTGGTCATTACTAACATGGGTGACCGTTGCTCTACACCGATAGTCAACTCCTCCCTGATTAGATCCGACCACAAACTAATCACCTTGGAAATCCACATTCTTCCCATCCCCCCACCCCCCGCAAAGGTAACCACCATGAAAAACTTCTCCAAAGCTAACTTTGGTTTTCTAAAAACAGAGGTGGCTAACTTCAAGGCACCCATGCAATTGGAGAACAGCTGCATGAGCACCGAATCATACACTAATGCCCTGTACGAACACGTACACAAATGCATGGATCTCGCCATACCCAATAGGACCAAGATGCTCGCCTCCAAAAAAAGGAAGCCAATCTGTTGGTCCCCTGCCATAAACAAATTCTACAACAGAAGGAGGAAACTGATGCAGAATAAGGGGAAGTCTCGAGACTGGAAAATCACCCTTATCAGCGTCAACACAATGTTGATATCCCTCATCAAATCCTCCAAAGCTAGCTATGAAAACAGAATTGCAGCAGATAGTAAAGACCACCACAAGGCCTTCTTTAGTTATGTAAAGAATCTCCATGGCAATACTCAGATTTGCTCAGAACTATTGCACAATGGCACCTCCTATATCGAGCCGACAGATATTGCCAATATACTGGCCGACAGATTCAGTGCCAACTTTACCCCTCTCTCTCCCACCAAAGGACCAATCACAATACCAGTAGATTGCCAGGCACCCAGTATTACTGCTGCACAGGTTAAAATGGCACTGTCCAAGGCCAAGAATACAGCTTCTATGGGACCTGACAATATCCCTGGCTGTTCTACATGAACTACAGAGTGAACTGGCACCTCACCTGTGTGCCTTGTTCAGTCACAGCCTCAACTCAGGCTTTGTCCCTACCAAATGGTGCACTGCTGCAGTCATTCCTCTCCACAAAGGAGGAGCAACTGCAGACCCTGGGAACTATTGCCCCATTAGCCTGATGAGTCTGATATGCAAAGCTATGGAACGCATCATTATGGACCTAATAAACAAGGATATAGGGAATCTCCAAACTCTGGATCCCACACAGTTTGGTTTTGTGAAGGGTATATCATGCCTGCTCAACCTGGTCAACTTCTTTGACTCAGTCACCAGAGCTGTGGATGAAGGAAAGGTGGTTCATACAGCCTACCTTGATCTGGCCAAGGCCTTTGATACCATTCCCCACTCAGGAATCATAGAAAAACTCACTAAGCTAGGCATCAACCCCTATATCACTAGGTGGGTTGCAAACTGGCATAGATAGAACCCACAGTGTGAAAGTAGCTGACTCCAAGCCAGACTGCCAACCAGTCACAAGTGGAGTCCCACAGGGTTCGGTCCTGGGTCCTCTCCTGTTTGGTATCTACTTCTCTGAAGTCCAGGCCAACACGAAGGGACTCTGGCTGACAAAATTCACAGATGATTGCAAGTTGAGAGCCATAATTAACTTCCCAAGCGATGTTGACATCCTACAGAAAGGCCTCACTGATACCAGTGACTGGTGTCAGAACCATGGCCTTAAGCTCAATGCCAAAAAATGTGTCGTCATCCCCTTTGGGAAAAAATGTTTCCCATGAATTACCACATCAATGGTAGTCCACTGAATAAAGGCATTATAAGAGATTTGGGAACACAGGTTGACAGCAACCTATCTTTTGACCACCACATTGCCACTGTGGTCAGAAAGTCCTTCTATGTGGCACATCTCATTACTGTGGGTTTTGCATCCAGGAAGAAAGAGGTCATTGTCTCCCTCTACTCTTCCCTCATTAGGCCAATCATCGAGTACAATGCCCCATTTGGCATGTACCTCACTAGACACCTGCAACAACTGGAGAGGCTGCAAAAGTACCTCACAAAGAGGATCCTATGCCTTAAACACTTGTCCTATATGGACAGACAAAAAACTCCCAACTATTCTCTGTCTTATATCGCCTACTTAGAGGCAATCACTGCTAGACTTACAAAGCCATGTCTAACCCAGCTATGTTAGAAATGCTACATCTAAAGAAATCCCAATCCCTCTGCACTACATGCTCCAGAGACCTCAACCTCATTACCACAATCAACAGAACAAGCTGGAGGGACTGGTTCATAACCCAGAGACTGCCCATGCTATGAAATAGACTTACCATACATGTCAAGAGGAGCACCTCACTGGCCCTCTTCAAGAGAAATCTTGATGAGTGGATAGGAAATAGAAAATTCACCCCAGGGATCACTCCAGTGGCTCTACTCAACAGAGGCACTGGGAACTAAGGTTGGGTGGCATGATGCCAGGGTAATCCTATGGGCTAGGCTTGTAAAGGCTCCAGGGCCATTAGCCTAGTACACACCTATGAACCTATGAGGAATATTTCCATTTTTGCTGGTCACAATAAACTTCAGCAACTGCAGGAGCTTTTTAGCAAAATTATGTTGGGTAATTCTGATAGAAAGATATCAGCTCACCTGGCTTATCTTCTAGGTAGAAACACTGGAAGCAGACCACCACGATTGTAAAACAGGTTTTATTGCAGAGATAAGCGCTTTCGCGTACGCTAGGTACGCTTCATCAGATCCATTAATACAAGGGAACTACAGGTTCTATATATACCAAAAAATCTTCATTCAATCAACAATGAAACAATCAATTAATTATTTAATTAATTAAAGACATTTAAAGTGCTAGTGCCTAACCTACAAATTGTTAAGAAAATAAAAGCAAAAATTAAAAGTAAAAATACAAAAGTTTAGTACTTGACATTCTGTATCTAAATCACATAAATATATAGATATGTAAATAAGTAAGTAAACAGAACAATGCTGCTGGCATACCTGAATCTAAATCTAAAAACCTAAGAAATGTATAACTTATACGCAACTGCAGGAGCTTTTTAGCAAAATTATGTTGGGTAATTCTGATAGAAAAATATCAGCTCACCTGGCTTATCTTCTAGGTGTTATGGGGGATGGGATTTACCACACTTAGCCAGCTAAGCCACTTAGTCAGGTACTCCATGGCATTCAAGTTGGCACAGATTATCTCCTAAGTATTTTCAAGGAAAGTGGAGAATGGGGGAGCTGTAGATGAGGTAGGAGCTTGACAAACATTATGTGGCATTCCCTTGTGATTCTCAACTGTATAAGAGAACAAGACAGGACAGCTTGGCAAGAAAAAGGTATTAGGTAATAGGGACCAGATTCTGATAATACCAGAGATGGGCCCACAGCCTAGCAGGCCAGTACTACAGGAGGAATTCTCCAGTAGAAATTGGGACTGGTTTACATTTGGAAACATTACATACAGGAGTCTGAAAGCAAGTCCTCTGTTCAGCCTTCAAGGAAATAGTCACTAATTAGGACAGGCAGGGCTAATGCAGGGATATGTGGGAGCCAAAAGCCCAGGCAATCAGCAGGCAATTACTCACAGGATGGAGAAAGCAGGAAGGGATTATCTTCATGAAGGCTAAGTGAAGTATAGCATGCCCCTTCTAGATTATTTTAATGGCCCAAGTTTTGATCTCAACAGATGTGTTTCCTCTCCAGATGGTATTTTTCACCAGCTAGGCTGTTTAAGATGGGATAGAAAAATGACAGCAAATGCTGAAGCTGTGGCACACTTAATGCAGATGGTATCCATATGTTTAGGGAGTGTCCAAAGATAGAGTTACTGGACATATCTTTTTGAACTACTTACTGAAGGAGAGCTTCCGAGTAAAATTTAAGCACCACTGGAAATTATGACTGTTTGAAGTCTTGCCTAGAGGCAATAAGCATACTTCCCAAATCTACAGAATTGGGTGGATCTTGGCATCTGTCATTAAAACTTTGTGTGTTAGACAGTGGAAGTCAAAAAAGCTCATCCCTTTGCAAGAACTTTATAGCTGTTCCATCTGTATATGGGTCAAATTCTCTACTCATTCTAAACAGCTGGACATCCTATAGTTCTGCCAGATGGATGGGATAATATTATAGGGGTGGTATTCATAGTCATTACTTGAATGAGTTAAGGCTATGCATGCTGTCCGTGAATGAGCACAAGTAAGTCATAATTCATAGAAACTACTTATGCTAGTGCAAAATGGCCACAAATAATACTAACTAACTGAATAATGATGTAAAACAGCATATGCTAATGAAGCATTCTCTCACCTATTTGCAATTCATAGTGACATTTTTGTGCTTTTCTGTGCCATCTGCAGATACATCATATAAAGAGGAGTCTTACCTATTTTATCTGCTTTGCGATCAACAAAGATGCTCTCGCATGCTGCTAGCCTTGCTATTTCCCATTATGAGCTGCTTACCTTGGCTGAGCCAAAAACACTTGCACTTAGCGGCATTTGCCAGCCAGAAGATGGAGAGATAAACAGAGAATAACACACTATAATTATGATAATCAACAGATACTTGATAGGTTTAGAGTAGACAATGATATTATAAGGATTTACTGTACACGAATGATCCTACCGATGGGGGTACAGGAGAAATGCATGGAAACTCTATCCCTGGGGATATTAAGGTATGTATAGTCCTCACTATACTTGCTACAGGAACATTCCAAAGATAGATGGGGGACAACTGGGTATCTCACAAGCTTCTGCCTTGAGGATACTGCAGCAGTTCTTGGATATCCTCTTGGCATGTGAGGATCATTTTCTGGTGTTATCTCAGGACCAAGCCAAGACTATGCATGTTTTTTATGGGGTGGCACATTTCCTGAGGTACTCGGTGCAATAGACTGTACATGTGTTGCAGTCAGGGACTCATCTGATTCATGAAAGGAGTGGTACTGCAATAGGAAGGGCTACCATTCCATCAGTGTCCAGGTAGCATGCGATGCATGGGGGTGCATCATCAACATCTCTGTTCAGCATCCTGGCTGTGCATATGATTCCCATATTTGGCACACTAGCTCACTCTGCTGCCACTTCCTGCATAGTAGGATACCCAGTGGTCATCTTGTTGGCAAGCAGAAACATTTTTTTTATGTTTTTATCTACTTTATTACATTTGTTATTCATGGTAAAATGCACTGCTGAATAATAAACCACATTTTTTTGTTTTTCCCCTCTTCTCTCTCTATTTTTTTTTTTTTTTTTGTTATCTTTCATTTGATACTGGATATCTATTGGAGGCATGGCTCATGACACAAGCAAGTAATCCAAGTGGAGCTGCAGAATAGTACTTCAATACAGCTTGTCCCAGACCTAAATTGTCATGGAAAGGGTCTTTGGCCTCCTGAAGAATCATTTTAGGTATCTGGATGCCTCTGCAGGTACCCTTCAGTATGACCTAGATACTGCACACAGGTTGTTTCCTGCATGTTGCATTCTGCACAACAGGATAATACACTAGTCTGGTGATTAAGTAACCAATGCTAACACTTCTGCTCCCAGTTCCACTTCTAGTATAACTAATGGTGACCAGTCAGCAACTCTAGTGTACTGAATGTCCTCAAGTGGTTCAATTAATAAAAAGTGTTACTTCAGTATTTAACATGAGTCGATACCTTTTATTTGAATGAAAATATATCGTATTTTTATATTATGTAATGATTTCTCCATTAAAGTATGCTATCTGTTGAGGTACTGCACATCAGATTATTTTGTTATGCACAATAATTTGTAGCCTCACTTACAAAAAATATCATCATCTGTGCAGTGGTGAGGGTGACGTGGTAGCAGTGTTTTTCTACATTCAGTATACTTATTTTAGTCTGTAATTTTCTCATTTGTGTTTCCCCTGAAAAGTTGAGCATTACTAATTTCAAACTGCAGGCAACTGGCAGTTGTAACAATGTCAGTGCATGATTTAGAAACATTACTAATAATAGCATACACTACTGTGTACTTATTAAGGAGGTTTGAGTGAGATTTGCAATGCACATCATATTCATTGTCATTCTGTATGTAGATGTAGAAGGTTCATCTATTAATAGTAATTGTAATGTGTTTTATGTAATCATTCCATGTCGGTATTCATTTCTCTCTATAAATATGCTACTGTTTTTAAAACAACCTTCCTGAGCAGATGAGAGGTGTTGCTGCTGCTACTGCAAAGGTTGGTAGAAGTCAGTGTCCACACCACCTCTGATTCTTCATTGCCATCCTCTTCTGTGTCATAGTCATCCCCATGGATGGAGAGGTGGCATTCCTCATCTGGCTTTAATGGGATAATTGATGGAGCCTCATCCCAAGTCCTGGTACAAGCAACTGCATTCTGCTTCACATTAGCTCTAGCAAGTCCAACTGTATCATTTGCCCTCCTCTTTCACTGTGTTAATGTGAGGTTTCTTCCACTTACTGCATTAGTGTCCATTACAACTTAATTCCAGGCTTTTGCTCTTTCAGCCTGTTTTAGCTCCCCTTAGCAAACAGACATTTGCTTAAAGTCCTTAGGAGAATGTCCCATTTGACATTTGTCCAAAGGATGCTCTGAGGATGCAGTTTTCTTCATGGCTAAAGTTGACCTTTCATAGGTTCATAAGAGGTTACTAGGCTAATGGCCCTCGGGCCTTTATAAGGCCTAGCCATGTTATACCCTTGTTCCATTATTGACCAAGTTGTATGGTCTATATTTGCAGTGAGAGTCTGTGATCAACACTGACTGCCTTTATCCAAGAGGGACATAGATGAAGCCCCTGGAGTAAATTTACATTCTCTCATCCAGTTGTCTAAATTATGCTTGATCCTTGTTCTGGATCAGTACTGCACATAAAAAATATGAAACAGTCATGCAGAAAAAAATATTGGATGTAATCATCAATCAAACAACACAGCAATGAAAGTGTGCCTGCCATCCTCATATAAAAAAAGTTAGGAGACCGAAACCCCATAATTATATACACTTGGAAAAATTCAGTCCAACCAGGTAAATTTGTGTTATAATAATGTCTGCAGTATCATACATACATGCATTCATAACAGTAAAGCAATCAGTTTAACAGATTCAACCTGCCCCACCACTCTCTTGTAATCATAATACTGTCATTTTTTATTCTTCAGTGACACTCAGAAATCTACAATTAAAGATACATTGTACAGCCAGCAACATTTATTTACCACTTCAATACTTTACAATTAAAAGACTGTTTTTTTGCAATTGATACACAATCACTGCAGGACACCAAAAAATTATTTGTTCTCAATGATTACTAATCATTTCCACTGCTGCTGTCATAAATTTCCACTTACAAATGACAGACTTATATTCTTCACAAAATCCTTCATTCTATGTACATCATATTACTAAAACACAACATCTCTTGAAGTAAAAAGGTTGGAAGGCACAGTGGTGCAGCAGATAGTGTTGTCACATCACAGCAAGAAGTTTCCCGGTTTGACTCTTGGCTGGGGTGCCTTCTCTGTGGAGTATGAATGTCCTCCCTGAGTTCAAATGGGTTTCTTTCAGGTGTTCTGGTTTCCTCTTATGTCCCAAAGACATTTAGTATGTGGATTAGATACTCTAAAATGGCCATAGGAGTGAGTGTGCATGCGAGTGCATGATGTGGAAGAATCTACCATGGCAGGGCTAGCCACCCTGCTGTGTAAACCATGGCTCTAGATGATTGTCACTGTTGAAGTGATACCGCAATCCAATGTGCAAAAATGGCAAAAGGGGTGTTGGATGGATTTCTTGAAATGAACTCAATAATTTTGCATCATTTTGAAGTATTTCATATTAATCTGCAGTATTTCTACTATTTTTTATTTCTTTAAACAGTCCATAGTTTCCTAAGTCATTTGCCACCTAACTCGAATAATTGCAAGTTAATATAGCAATGTTAAAGTATTTCACATACATTCAGGTCCATTTATGCGTTTTATATGCAAATTAGGCCCTTTTATGTTTATCTCTATGAATCATAGTAATAAGCAAAAGCATGCAGCCACGTATCCACTGAATCATATCTCAGCTGCTTGTGAATGTGCCCTTGGGTTCATATGGACACACTGTGGAAAAGAGCAGAATCCACAGCAGTTCTCAGCAATCCCCTTCATGCTGCATAAATGCGCAGACTGTTTCAGTTATGCTCAAAGCTGAATATGTCTAGAAAAAGCAAAATAGAGTCATATGGGCAGCCATGAGTTTGCACAACCATCTAACATCATCTGGCACACCTTATCACCTCAACGTGCTCAGCATTTAATAAAAGGTCATACTCACACATATAGGAATATTTATTTCTTCAAAAACGACCCCCACCCAGCAAAAATAAAAAAGTAAATGATACTGCTGTTCTACTGTAGGAGGCATTCAGGTGTAATTGTCCAAAAAGGTAGCTAAGGTAAAGCACAGTAGCAGCAGTAGTATTTGTGGATAATATAAACAAAAATGATGATTGCATAATGGCTTTTATACACTATATAAATTAAATGTGAAGTATTCTTTAAAAAAAAAAGACATAGGTGAGAAAGCATTTTTGGGTCAAACCAAACTTGCCAATAATAATAGTACCTGGTCTAATACCCCTGATGGTTAACTGGACTTGGTTAAGCTGATGTCACACACCAGAGGGAGTGGTTCTAAACCTGTGAACCACAGCCAGCCCATACTTTCTTCATTGTGGTTCTGGCACTTCTAATGATGGCAACATCTCTAATGATACAAGGGCGCACTCCGATTTGTTCAGATAAGGAGACCAAGATTATAGTCTACCTTCTTAGTGAGTTGTATCTGGATAAAATCCAGGTATGCGTAAGAGGCAGTGAGTGGAAAAAGATCCACATCAGCCAGAAGTCGGATGAGTACCTTTCATTCCTGACAGGGATGTCCCACAGTGGCCAATAGTGTCACCACAAGTATAGCCTACAGAATCATAGGTCCAACCAGCTGGCTGAATAGTTTGAACACTTAGTGGGGAAAAGGCCAGAGTGCTATAGTAAGCATAACTTTTTTTCATTTTTTGGTCATAGTACACATAGGTTTAAAATTAAACTAAAAGTAGTTGCATAATTGAAGGTATTTACTAGAAAAAATATATGTAATTTCAAATACGTATTTATAAAGTTATTATGACAATGCAAAAGAAAGCATAACATATCTCTATATAGAACTGCATCTGTATACAAATATATGGAATATTTATGTGATAATATAATCTGTCTATATAAATACAAATGTAATATATGCATGAGTAAAATAATATAATATCTAAGTCTGCATATATATATATATATATATATATATATATATATATATATATTTATACACACACACACACACACATATATATATATATATATGTGTGTGTGTGTGTGTGTGTGTGTGTGTGTGTGTGTGTGTGTGTGTGTGTGTGTGTCTGTAAATCACAGATACACAACTGCATGAATACACTTACAGCTATTTTTCATGTATATAAATGTATGTATTTATAAACTAACAAAACATGTCTGCATTGCCACATACATTTAACTTAGTTTTGCATTACCCAAGATAGTAGTTAAAGTACATGCAGACCATTTTTGTAAAGACAGCATTTTGTTTGTGTAGGCAAGAAAATATTTATTAGTGCAGTAACTGTATAAAACAATCATTTCTTCTACAGTATAAACTGCACGTACTTGATGACTGGACTCAATAGTGTATCACACCCTAGTCAGAGTGTAGGTTGAGGAAGGCGGGGTGGAGGTAGCAGATTCAAGTGAATGACCAGCACATACTTTAGTGTGAAATGCCCAGTTGTATTATTTCTGCATACATTTTAAACCTTCCCCTTATATGCTTACAGTTATTAGGCTGAAAACTAGCAAAGCACACATTATTGTACCAAAGTATATATACAGCCAAGGAAAAGAAAACTTCCTTGAATTGCTACAGTTTTTTGTTTTTGTACACGTTCTGCCCAAACACAGTTCACAGAATGTTGCATGTAAAGCATAGCATTTTTAAAACACCGTACTACCAAGCAGACAAACTGTTCACATGTATAAAAGTATAACAATTTATATATAGCTTGCAATAATGAAAAGATTTTCATAGTATGAAAATTCAGGTAGTTATAAATATTTAAACAAATACATATTAAGCAATTAAAGGAGCGAATGAAATGGTTTACATGTTAGTAGCAGTTATATCAGTAATATTAAGAAAAAAAAAGAAGTGAGATTCAGGTAAGCAACAATTGTATTATGTCTTCTCTTTCTAGCTGATGACGAGATCATTTATAAGCAGAGTAGGAAATGGCTAGACTGGTTGAAGTGACTGGTAAGCATGAATAAAGTCATAAATAGTATTCTGCTTTTAACTGATTTCACTAACATATATAAAGAAATAAGTTATAAACATTAAAGAGACAGAGATATTAAGAAGACAGAGACTGCAGTTCTAGTGGTAGTAGAAAGGCAGTTTGGTCTTTCAGAGTTGGAAAACACACAGGGAGACTTAAATTGAGAATTACTTGTTGTAGGTAATTATTTGATTTGTTTCTGATACCTTTTCACTTGTTGCTAACCAAAGTGTGCTTTTACATTAAGAAGACTGGGTCTGTTACTCTAGTGGCAGTAGTAACATAGCCTGGTCTGTCCAAGTGCAAAAATACATAGGGAGGATTAAAGTGAGATTGTTTCATCAGCAAGATGGCTTTTTAGGGATTTGGTTGTTTGATGTTAATCTGCACTTGAGAGCTACTTTTGCCGTGCTTTTACATTAGGAAGTTCCAGGCTCATCCATCTTGTGGAAGAATATGTTTACATGGTCCATCTGAGTTGGAAAGCACTCCAGGGAGCTCAAAGTGTAGCTGTTTATTGGCCAGGGGCATAGGAGTTAGTTTTCAGCTTTTTTTTTGCAAGGAGTTGTTCACCATGTGCTGGCAGTTAGCAGTACCCTGTTTAGTAACAAACCTATAAAGCTAGTACTTGGGACATTAAAACATGTAGCACAAAAAGGATTTGTGCATAGCTAAGCTTAGGCTAGCTCGTTAGTGCATCAAACAGCACTAATACCAGATCATAGTACTAGCTAACATCTAGCCTTAATCCTAGACACCACTCAGGTGACCCCTGTAAAATCAAGCCTCTAAACAGTAACAGCCCAACTTTACACAGGTCCTGACAGCATGGATTTGCAACTTTCTAATGCCTCTATGACCAGCTTGGTAGATATGGGCATGCTGAGACAATGTAGTAATTATCTCATATATTCAGACAACCTTTTAATCCTTAAAGAAACTAGCATAATATATAAGAGGTGTACATACATAACTTCATTGTATGCAAAAATCTTGCTTGCAAACAAGGTTGTCAAGAACACTTATACACACACACATGCATGCATGTGCATACTCCATCCTTCACACATACCGCTCACCACACACATAGCCCTTCTTAATCTGAGACACTTAAAATAAACCTTTCCAAACTTCAAACGTTTCCTAAACCATCAAAAAGCAATACCTGTCCTTAACAATCACTAAAACACACAGAAAAAGCAGCACATAACACCACACATAAGACTACTCCAAATGATCCCCCCCCAAAAAAGTCCATAAGCCAAGCAAATACTTTACCTAGTACTCTTATCATAGGGGATTCTATTGTACAGCACAAATATGCCCCTCTCACCAGGCTGGACAAGGAAAGGATAACTGTTTATGGCCTATCTGGAGTTGGAGGAACTGCAATATCACTCACACACAAGTCACTGCACCATAGGTACCAGTATGATTCTATCTTAGTCCACATGGGTGTAAATGACCTGAGACGTACCTCACTGGACTATATGAAATGTGACATCATGGATCTCTCTGAATAGGTATTACCGACATGTACATGCCTTTCATTGTGCAGCATTCTACCTTCACCAAGGATGATAACGTATATCTATCAGCATGGCAGGACATGGTTAACAGACCATGTTGCTTTGCCAAGGATGGTCTGCACCTATTCCCTCTGGGCTTTCAGATATTGGCTAAAACCTTATCCACCCCCCCCCAGAGCCTTTTCAGGCAATGTTAAAATGATAAACCTACCAAAGCAGCAATAAAAACTGAAAACAACCTTAAGCTGTTACTGCTCGATGCTAGGAGCCTAAACAAGAAACATCAAACCCTACAAGATGTCTTCACTCTGTAGAATGTAAACATCTGTGCTGTTACTGATACTTTATTTAAAGACACATTGCAAGGCTACCAAGAGCAGCACAGACAGGAGCTAAAGGTGGAGGTGTCTTGATCTACCTTGGTAACAAATACAACTATAGGTTGGTTAAACAAAATGATGCCTTAGAGTTCATCCATGTACAAGTCTCCTTAGACAAGGTTCCTTACCATGTCCTGGCCAGCTACAGGTCACCCTCTATGACCAACTTAGCTGACAGATCTTACCCATACCCACCAGCGGTGCTCACTATCCAACCAAATACCCTGTTCATGGCAGACTAACTACCACTCAAACAGACACAACATTTTCTGTACTTTTTGAACATAAACTCCCTGGACCAGATAGTGAACACTCCAATCAGAGGATCAAACATTTTGGACCTACTACTCAAAAACATGGGAGACCTAAGAGACCCAGGAAGTCAAGGTTGGTGAGACCAGTCACCATTGGAGTACCCCAGGGCTCCATGTCGGGCCTGCTCCTGTTTGGTATCAAATTCTCAGAAATCAAAGCTAATGTCAAAGGCCTCTGGTTCACCAAGTTTACAGATGATTGTAAATTGGGAGCTCTCATAGATTTCCTCCATGGCACCAACATCCTACAAGAGTTTATAGTACAAAAAAATTAACTGGTATCAAATTCACACGTTAATACTCAATGAGAAGAAATGCATCGTAGCGCCTTTGGGAAATCTTCCACCGAAGCTAATTACTCCATTGATAAAACACCCCTAAAAGATGACCCAATAATTAGGGATCTGGGAACATTTGTAGACAGTAATCTGACCTTCCACAAACACATAGTCAAAACAGTAAGAAAATGATTATCTTTTTACATGGAAATTTACACAAAGGGCCAGATTCAATAACACCTGCACTGTGTACACAGTTTGTATTCAAGGACATCACTACAAAATTTTTTGTGCTTTCAAGTCACTCAGAAAGATTATACTAAAGGTACATGTAGTCTACACTTTGTGGTAACCTTTATGAATTTCCCTCAGTATTTAAAGCTGCAAGAAAATGAGTAGGAAAACTACAATAACGAGGAAGAAGCTGTGAAACTACAATAATGAGGAAGAAGAAGATGTAAAACTACAATAATGAGGAAGAAGCTGTGAAACTACAATAATGAGGAAGAAGCTGTGAAAATACAATAATGAGGAAGAAGCTGTGAAACTACAATAACGAGGAAGAAGATGTGAAACTACAATAACGAGGAAGATGTGAAACTACAATAACGAGGAAGAAGATGTGAAACTACAATAATGAGGAAGAAGGTGTAAAACTACAATAATGAGGAAGAAGCTGTGAAACTACAATAATGAGGAAGAAGCTGTGAAAATACAATAATGAGGAAGAAGCTGTGAAACTACAATAACGAGGAAGAAGATGTGAAACTACAATAATGAGGAAGAAGGCGTGAGTTATGCTGTGTTGTCTGTCACTCAGAACTGTGTACACTTGGTGTACAGTTAGTGTAAGTGTTAATGAATCCCAAGGATAGAGTTTTTGTGACTCCTAAAAGAGTTGCTAAATTTAAAAAAGAAAATTAAATTGATTGTTGGAGATGCAAACAATGCTGCAGTCCTAACTAGTCACACATTTTTTAGGAATGTCCTCTATTATATAAGTACTAGGAAAAGAATGAACATTTTCTCAAAGCTTTAAGGTCTGAACTGTTCGCTATAACAAAGGAGTTAGTATTGTTTAATATTTTAGAAATGAAAAATACAAAGAAAGGCAACTTTTATTTAACTTGGCCAATTCTTGCTGTGGTTAGAAAAAACATCACAAAAAAAGATGGAGGAAATCACTGATACCACAGTTTGAAGATTTTCTTAACTCTTTGAAAGACATTGTTAATAAAGATTAGAATTTTCCCTAAAAACTTACTTACAACCCTTGGTTGAAGGTGTCACCCCTCACAATTTTTTTTTATCATAAAACTCTAATTCAAAAGTTATGTTTTTTCCATAATCATTTCTTATATGTAAAATATTTTATTAGTCTTAGCTTGTGTTATTAATTTCTATTCTTGTCAATCTGTACATATTCTAAATAGTCTGCTTTTATTTCTTTTTCTTTCTAAATCTGGATTGTTATTTAAATTGTACAATCTTATAAAATATGTATAATGACTTAAATATGTACTGAAAGTATCATAATAAAATAAAACATTTTGGAAAAAAAAAAGAAAATCATTCTGTGTTGCCCAGCCCATAAGCAAGAGTATGGCATCCGGATCCAAATAAGTCATAGTACCCCTTGATTCAGCCCTTATCAGACCCATTAATGAGCACAATGCCCCTTCTGGCATATACCTAACCAGGCACTTGCAACAAGTGGAATGTCCTCAAAGTTTCCTCACCAGGATAATCCAGGATATGAACACCTTGTCCTACATAGATTGCCTTAAGGCCCTATCTGTGTACTCAGTCTCCTACAGGCTACTGACACGTGATCTGTGCCTGGACTATAAGACATCTTCAGATCGGGTCTATATCAGATAGTCAAAGTTCCATAACTCCGAACACCTAATGGTCGAACCATTATGTTCAAAGTTACAAAACTTCGACTACGTAAAAAAATTATAAAAAAAAGGGACAAAAAAATAAATTGTTGTAAGCAGGGGGCAAGCCCCCCTGCTCCCCCCAACCCCCCCCCCGCTACATAAATATACCAACTCCGAGACTGCACCACATTGAAGTGAATGGAAACCTCCACTTATGGAGATTTCTATTCAAACACTCAAACTTTTACAAATTCAAACGTATGGTCTCGACCATATGTGGTTCGAACTTGTAAAAGTTTGACTATGTGATAGGAACCCCTTCAGATCCAGGTCTGATGGAGCTCTTACACATCTGCAAAATAAATACCACCAGAAACATTAGATTCAAGAAGCTGAACTTTGCCTGCTACATAAACAGAACATGCTGGACAAACTGTTATGTGTCTCAAATGATCCCTGTGTTGTGGACTAAGCTTCCCATCTACATGAAGCAGAGTTCTTCTCTGACCCTATTCAAATGAAACCTTGAACATAAGACAGGAAATCTCAAATTCATCCCTGATCTAGCCGACATGTCTCTGATAGACAGAGGTCATCAGTGAGTAAATTAATCCCCAACTAACATATCCACCATATAACCCTTAGCACAATACCCCACCATATAGGTGTCCCAAGGAACATGGAGACAAAATTAC